>NC_045442.1:5752339-5947277 GCF_002776525.5 Piliocolobus tephrosceles | reverse complement strand
AGAAAGAAAGAAAGAAAGAAAGAAAGAAAGAAAGAAAGAAAGAAAGAGAGAAAGAGAGAGAGAAACCAGCACCTGTGCACTCAGGCTTGCAGTTGTAGGGCATGGAGGACTCCAGGCCCTGGAGGGACAGTGCTGCCGGGTGGGGCCCACAAGGGTGTCCTGGGTGCCTGGGTCCATGGAGGAGCCTCCCCTGGAGATGAGACTTCAGCTGCATCTAGACACATGTGACCTCGGCAACAAGGCTCCTCAAGAGAACTTCCTGAGGTGGGGCCTTCACAGTGTGCTTGAGAAACACCCTTGCTCCTGCTGATCCCAGCTCTCTGGGGCCCTCCTCTGTGAGTGACATCCTTGGGGACTCTGTGCTCCAGTATCTCCTGCACACAGGGACCCCTCCCCTGGCACCACCCTTGGGCTGCTCCCCTTGGCCGGCCTCCTCCGCAACCATAACTTGGACCAGGAGGAGAGCAAGTGATCTGTCATCCTTCCTTCAATCAGTAGAGTCTTGCGGTGGGCTCTGGAGCCACCTTACAAGCAGTCCCCAGTTCCCTGGGGAAAGCACTGGGGCTTCGAGATGCTGAAGAACTTGCCAGGGTCCACAGCCAGCGCACCAGCAATCTGCTGTCACCCACCACTCACTTTCCCAACAGACATTTGAGGCTGCCAATGGGCTGGGGGCTGTTTGGGGGCACATTCAGCTGTGGGCCTGCCCTCAGGGCACTTAGATTTTAGAGGAAGAGGGTGGGGACAGAGACTAGACAAACCAAAACATAAAGTGCCCGGCATGCATCGAAAAGGGGCCGTGGAATAGAGAGCAGCTGGGGAGGCGAGGAGAAGGGGCATGAGGAGGGGCCCTGGCAGGTAAGGAGGAAGGCCCTGGGGGACAGCGAGGGGGGAGCAAAGTCCCTGAAGGGGCAAGCCCTCGTGTCCCTTCCCAGGGCCAGCACAGGGATTTTTAGGTTACATCCTATGCAGAAGATGGTGAGAAACACATCAACTGTTCCCGTTCCCATTCCCATGGGCAACTCGACAGTAAGCTTCTGCCAGACCACAATATTGGCTCTTTTCTGGTAGTTGGTGTGGAATCAACTCCCTTGTATTAATTCAGATAGATCAAAAATGCACATTTAAGAAAAGGACACCAAAAAAAAAAAAAAAGAAGAAGAAGAAGAAGAAGAATCTGCCTTCTTTCGTAGAGTTCTGTTTGAAAGAACAATCATCTCATGGAGAGAATGTGAGAGCTGGAAATTTATGGAAAATCTCTATTGAAAAAGGACTGAAATGGAGCCTGTGAGAAATAATTGTTCAAGAAGAAATGTGAGCTTTTCCCTCCGGCCATGGGATGTTTCTGAATTGGCCCTGCAAAAAGGCCATCGGTCAGAGCCTGTTAGGTGAAATGAATCCTTCCCACGCTGCTGTAATCCCATCAAAGCGGAAGTAGGTGAGAAGGAACAAGGCGAATCCTTCCCCTTAGAGGTTAGGGAAGGAAGTCCTTTGCTCAGAATACAAACAAGTTTCCAGTGTAAGAAGGATTAAGCACGACTCTATTAACTTAATGCCTGCACTGAGCACCAGCAGCTGCCCCGCTCAGTACCAGAAAGCCTGGCAAAGCCTTTGGGAATGTCTTGTTTGGGGAAATTTCCAACTTCATGAGATTCTTCCTGATTGCTTTCTTTTAAAAAAGGAATTAATTATAAAATCAGAAGTACATGTTGCCTTGACTCCATCTGCCCTTCAGAGGGGCCAAACGGAGATTCCCCCTGGAGCCCGTGACAATCAGTATCAAATCAAAACTCGCTATAAAAATAAATTAGCAAGTAACTCCTAAGCGCTGTTAACTGGTGGTTGTTGTTCCTTTCTTTAAAGTTCAATAAAACAATTAACTTTTACATCTCAATCTAAAAGTCCCACTGCCAGGGAGCTTGTTTTTCAAAGGCGATGAACTGAGTGGGAACTCACTAGATGGAGAGAGAAATGAATCCCTCTCACCAGGGCAAAGCTGACAGCCAAAGGCAGGGCTGCTGCCGCCTTGCAAGAGACACCTGCGCCTGCAGGCAGATGGCTTTGCTGGCCAGTGAACGCTCCAAATGAGTCAGACCTACGGTCCCATTTCGGCTGCTGTTCATACGGGCACAGAAGAAAGAAGTTTGTATAAATGTCACTCTCTGAGACCGGCGAAGAGAACACTCAAAACCCAGCACGAGCACCAGGCCAAGCGTTCAGCTTATGCATTGTTTTTCAAGTTAATTACAAATGTGGTCCATAAACCCCCACTGCTGACTTGAGGGCCACTTTCTTTCCTTTTCTGGCCATAAGACACAGTGGGACTTGGCTAGGAGGAGGCACCAGCCTCCCCTGGGCGGGAGGTCACTAGTCTCAGGGTGGGAGGCCCATAGTGAAAGACCAAGAGGGACAGCCAGGGTCTCCAGAGCGGCCACCCCAGGCAGCACCCCATGGGCTGTGACTAGCAGTGAAGCTCGGGTCCAACCATGGAGAAGAAAGGAGAGGCAGGGTGCTGGGAAGGCCACCTGGGCACGGTGCTGGGCAGCTTGGGGCAGAGGAGGCCAAGGCAGTGGGATGGGTCTGGGCCTGAGAGGTCAGGTGAGGTGGAGCTGGTGCTGCCTGTGGAGAGGCTGTGTCTGGGAGGCCCCTGGAGCCTTGTGCAGGAGCAGAGTCTGCGGGGAGGGCAGCTGAAAGCAGGAGCGCAGCGGATGCCACCCAGTGGGGTGGAACAGTAGAGAAGAAGGCAGGTGCCCCAGGCAACTCCTTGATGTGTTTGCCTTTATGAGGGGCTCAGAGGATGCTTCATGGGGACAAGAGGTGCCAGTAGAGGGGAGAGGCTGTGATTTTAGGGAAGAGGACCAGAAGAGGGAGATCAGAGGGATTGGGGTTGGTCTGGAGTTCTAGCGGACGCTAGTCTTTTCAAGACTTTTCAGACCAGACCTTCTGGAGAACCTTTTATAATTTCCACTTAGAGTTTTTCCAGAGGAGGAACAAGAGGTCATACGCCTCTGCTTTGGTGGGGACATCCAAGAACTGGCATGACCTGGGGGAGGGAGCTGTGCCTGGCAGAAGCTGTGCCCCAGGGGTAGGAGGCAGGCCCTCGTCCCTTATTCTGCAGCTAGAAGGAGGATGGCAGGGCCAGGCAGGACACAAAGAGAGAAAAGCCAGCAGGGTCCATCCCCTTTAGGGGAGCGGGGATCTCCGGGCCCCCAGGGAAGGGGACCATCCAAGGCAGTATTGACCATAATGGGGAGGGAGGAGAGGCTGGAAAGGAGGGCTGTGCATGACGACTCCAATTCCTGGTAGAACCACACAACAGCTCATTGACAGCGGGTCTGTGAGCATTTAAAGAGCAACAGATCCTCGTTCAGAGGCAGTGTGATTCCATGGAAAGCAAAGCATTTCACTGATGCCTGCTTAATTTAATCAGCTTACTTTATGCAAAAAGGATCCAGTGCCAGGAGTCCCCAACCTGTCATGGAGGTGGGGACGACAGTGTCCAAGAGCTGCAGATAAAATGCTGAGGGAATGCTGTGACAGGGGCCCTGGAGGGCTTCGTGGAGGAGGTTGAAAGATTCTCGGGGCCTTCAACAATGCGCTGTGGAAGAATTTGGGAGGTTAGGATGAAATGGTAGGTGGGTGAGGCTGGGGGGAAAAGGGAAGATTTCCAACACTTTGGATCCACAAGGACACAACACGTTTCGATTTTTAAAATGGTTGTGGCTAAAATCAGTTTCTTGGTAACTTCATGAATGCGGATGGAAACCCTCATCAGCTTGATGTCGGTGGTGGTGGCACCGTGGCGAGCAGGTGACCGGATGGCCTGAGTGGTGACGTTAACCTACCTGTTCAGTGGTTGTTGTCAAAGTGAGGCCTATTGGGAGAGGTTTGCATTTCTTCTTGGCTTCTAACACCAGGTGATGGCATCCTATGGTGCAGGAGGAGCTGGACAGGAGGATGACATCACACTTGGCCCTGCCATCCTCCATCCCCAGAAGCCATGGTCCAGCAGGGAGACGCATGACTCATGGTCTTCCACGCTGCGCGGAAAAGCCATGGCGATGCGGGCACTGCAAGGGGTTTCAGGATGTTCTGCGTCTGTTTCTTAAGTAAGACTCTCTTGTTAATCATGAACATTCCAGCTGCTTTTGTCAGAGTGTCCCCGGACAAGAGGGAGCCTGAGAGAGACTTAGAGATCAGGAGAAGCTAACTGGCCCACAGGTGTGATGGATGCTATGTCAGAGTGTTTAGGATCCGGGAGGCCTGCTCTCCCCTTAGAGACGGATGCAGTTCTGCGCACACAAGCCTTCTCCTGTGTAGGGGAGGGCACCCCGCCTGCACATGGCATGCTTCCTCCTGCCTAGGGATGCTAACTGCGGTATTGGCAAAGATGGTTTGAAAATGAACAAGAATCCCCACTTAAAAAATTTATATATATGCAGTCGTTCCTTGGCATCTAAGGGAGATTGGTTCCAAGACCCCCATGGTAACAAAATCTGCAGATGCTCAAGTCCCTGATATAAAAGTGTTGTATTTACATAGAACTTACACAATCCTCTTGTGTACTTTAAATCATCTGTAGATGATTTGTATATACCTAATACAACACAAATGCTAAGTAAAGATTGTTATACTGTCTTTTTAGAATTGGCATTATTTTTCATTATTGTATTGTGATTTTTATTGTTTTTTAAAGTATCTTTTATCCTGGCAGGGTGCAGTGGCTTATGCCTATAATCCCAGCACTTTGGGAGGCTGAGGGGAGAGGGTCGTTAGACCCTAGAAGTTGGAGACTAGCCTGGGAAACAAAGTAAGACCCTATCTCTACCAAAAAAAAAAAAAAGCTGGGTGGGGGGGTGTGGGGGTGTGGGGTCGGGCACCAGTGATCTCAGCTACATGGGAGGCTGAGTCAGGAGGACTGCATGATCTGCAGAGGTCTAGGATGCAGTAAGCCATGATCGCACCACTGCACTCCAGCCTGGGTGACAGAACAAAACCTGTCAAGAAAAAAAAAAAAACCCATAAAACTGTTTTTAATCCAAAGTTGGCTGAATCCAAGGATGTGGAACCCACAGGTGTGTAGACGGGCATCTCCCACCATGTGAAATCATCCCTTACCAATGTCTGCTTCCTGATGTGGCTAAGTTTAGACACACAGGCTGGCTCGCACAAAAGATCCTAATGTAGAATAAACTGGGGGAAAACATCAGTTCAGCTAGATGGACAGATTCCTGGCAGCCTTCGTGTGCACACATGCGCTGTGACTGTGCAGGAGGGGAGTGGGAAGGCAGAGCCCCATGTGAAGGGACATCTTTGACAACAAGAGCATCTCCAAAACCACCGGGGGACCACACACGTGCAGCAGGTGAGTTTCAGTTTCCTCCAGCATCTCACATGCTGGAATGGTCCCTCCACCAGTTCTGACCCAGGCCCAGAGGCCTGATGCTCCTGCTGAATGCTCAGGTCCTGGTGGCACAAGCCTTCCCCAGTCCTGCCGCCTTCCGGAAGCAGCGGTACCCAGGGCGCAGGGCTCCCGCACTGCACACATGGGCTTATGCTGCCCTCTAGTGCTGTACTCTTGAAATAGCCTCATGGTTTTGCCGCTTGAGGCTGATGCAGAATCTAGGGCCTCGTGGGTCCTCTAAAGAAACTGCCTCATTGCATCAAAATCAACGCCCCGCTGTTCTAACAGACGCTCTCTAATGCCCCTTAATGAAACCCATACAGACAATCGCCTATCTGTGCACCAAATTTCAAAAGATAAACATAATGTCTTAGCTCTAATATAAAGTGGAAGTATAAGAACTTACAGAAAAGTAGCTTTTATAGCATGGAACTTGTCTTGCAGTGAGCTTGACCTACACTCACCGGGAGCAGTTTCTTAAATGCCCACTCAGAGGTGGCACTGCTTCCGTTGAGAAAGGCTGGCGGAAGGCAGGGCTGGCCAGCCTTGCTGTAAAGGGCCAGGTGGTGCATATGCATGGCTTTGTGGACCGTAAACTCCCAGCCACACCTACACAGCTCTGTCATTGTACGCAAAGGCAGCTGCAGACAGCAGTAAGTGAATGGGCGTGGCCACGTTCCGACAAAACATCATTTGCAAAAAGAGGCAGTTGGCTAGATTTGGCCCAGAGGACAATGGTCTGTGGATCTCTGGCCTAGAGCATCCCCTTCAGTTTACACATTGGGAAACTGAGGCTCAGAGTAGGGGAGGGGATAGTGGTCAAGACTATGAAATTAGACCCTGAGCCAAGTCCACTGGCTCCAGTCCATCCAGCCCAGCTCTCGGGCCTGAGCTCTGCGGGCTGTGACTCAGGTGGTCTCTCCTCAGGTGTACGGGGGAGGTTTGGTGACCCCACGGATGATCCCAGGGAAAGGAAGGTCTGTGTTGGGCTTTCTCTGACAACTGCAGTTCCCTCCCATGCCCTCCACCCTCCCCAGCTCTGATTCATTCATTCACTCAGGTCTCTGCTGAGTACCAACCTGTGTCTGCCCACCCTGCGGTCTTTCCTCCTGGCCAAGCAGCTTGTGCTGATCAGTTCCCGACCCCTAGAAAATGAAAATAAAGACATGCAAATTACGTTATTAGATTTAACAGGCAGACACTCGATCAAATGGCTGTAAAAGTCTCTTCGCTCAGTCCCTCTTCTTGCCGCATGGTGGGATAGCAGATCCTGTGGTGGGCTCCAGCACTAGCTCCAGGGGCGGGCAGGCTGGCTCGCAGCCTCATGGAGGTGGGGGCCAGGCAAGCTGGGGTTCGGGAGACTCCTGGCCACCCAGGGCCCATGGGGTGGCCGAAAGGGCTGTGCTTGTGTGTGTTCTTGTTCTCAAAGTCATTCACTGTAGCATCCCCTTGTCCCCACAGGCCCCTCTTCCCTGCAGGAGCTCTCAGGATGGGCTGCCCCTGCACCACTGGGCTGAGAGGACCAGAGCCTGGAAACTGTCTGTGGTTCCAGGGTTGGGGAAGCTTCCAGTCAGATGGGAGCTCATGAGACCAGGACCCATCTCTTCAGCTGGGCTGAGGCCAGTCTGGTCCCAGCCTCCTGGCTCCTTACACTGTCCTCATCCTGGGCGCCCAGGCTAACAACCAGAGTCAGATCCCGGAAGGAGGGTGTCTGCTGCAGATCTAGAGGCATAGAGATGGCTCCTGCAGGGGCTGGGGCTGGCTGAGGTCAAGGAGTCCCTCGGGGCCAGGGAACAGGCACCTCCTACTAGCCTCTTGGAGTCCTAGAAATAGCAGACCAGGTCCCACAGGCCTGGGCACTTGTCTGGCCCCCTGGATTTAGCCCCAAGATAAGCTGGGAAGGCTGATGATTCACTTCTGCATCCTGTTGCTGATGGAGCCTCTCAGACAGACCCAGCAGGGATCTGTGATGGCCGCACTCCAGAAACCCAGGAGCAGCTGGGGGCTCTTTGAGGGGCCCCGTGGTGAAGCCAGGCAGGGATCATGAATCAGCCGGGACAGGCAGGGAGGATCTGGGATTCTGGAGCAGAAGTGGCCTAGAACAGGAAGGGGCCAGCAGGCCCAGGTCCAGGCCCCACCTTTGATGGAGGGAAGCAATGCTGCTCCCCAGAGGAGTGGCCCCCAGAATTTCAGGGAGCATCAGTGTCTTTGTCTGCTTGGGCTGCTGTAGCAAAGGCCACAACCTGGGAGGCTCCAAGCAGCAAAAGTTTACTGTGCCACAGTCACGAAGACCAGAAGTCCCAATCCAAGGCATCTGCAGGGGTGTGCTCCCTCCGAAGGCTCGGGGGCACAGCCTTCCTTCCCCCTAGGGCCAAGTCTGGGCGTTGCTTGGCTGGAGAGACATCACTGCACTCTGCCTCGTCTTCACACACCGCCTCCTCCCAATGTCCGTCTTCACTCGGCACTCTCCCCCGTGTGTCTTTATGTCCAAATCTCCTTCTTCTTATGCAGACACCATCACATTGAATTGGGGGCCCACCCTACTCCAATATGACACCATCTTAACTCAGCTAATTATATCTGCAATGACCTTATTTCCAAATAGGGTCACATCAACAGGTGACAGGGATTGGGGTCTCACCATCACTTTCTGGGGGATGTCATTCAGCCCACACCAGCGCAGTGCTCCCCAGACTCCCCCAAGTAGGGCAGGTGTTCCCCGGCCTCAGGTTCATCTGTGGAACACAGGCCCTGGGACACACCAGCTAACTCACGAATCTCTTTCTGGACAAAGATGCAAGGGTAGGCTGGGCATGGTGGCTCACGCCTGTAATCTCAGCACTTGGGGAGGCTGAAGCGGGTAGACTGCCTGAGCTCAGGAGTTTGAGACCAACCTGGGCAACACAGCAAAACCCTATGTCTACAAAAAATACAAAAATTAGCCAGGCATGGTGGTGTGTGCCTGTAGACCCAGGTACTTGAGGGGCTAAGGCAGGAGGATGGCTTGAGCCCAAGAGGTTGAGGCTGCAGTGAGCTGAGATGGTGCCACTGCACTTCAGCCTGAATGACAGAGCAAGGTCCTCTCTACAAGGGTTCTCGAAAACCTACTAATTCTCACTGTTATGGGCAGGCTTCCAATAAGAAGCAAGTCAACATCTGTTCATCGGTAACATGGCACTGAAAGGCAAGGGCCTCGAGACCATCCTGGCTAACACGGTGAAACCCCGTCTCTACTAAAAAAAAAAATACAAAAAACTAGCCGGGCAAGGTGGCGGGTGCCTACAGTCCCAGCTACTCGGGAGGCTGAGGCAGGAGAATGGCGTGAACCTGGGAGGCGGAGCTTGCAGTGAGCTGAGATCCGGCCACTGCACTCCAGCCTGGGTGACAGAGCGAGACTCCAACTCAAAAAAAAAAAAAGAAAAAGAAAAGAAAAGCAAGGGCCACCTCTCTCGCTCACCTTTGTGTCTCCCGTGGCGCCTTGCAGATGCTGGTGGGCCAGTGGCTTGCCCCAGAGGCCCTGCAGGTGTTTCTTGAAGGAGTGGTGCCCAGGGTGGGAGTAGTCTGAGACTCCCCATGGATGGGCTTCTAGAATAATCTGTTTACTCATCCCTGTTTCTGAGGCAAATGTTTCATCCCTCAACAAAGGTTCTTTTTCTACCATGATGGACTGTCTGAAATTCAAAGCCTCTTCACTCCTCTGGTTTTCATCCTTTGTCAACAAAAGAGGTAAGATTTTCAAGACTTATTGGAAGACTTGCACCATTTGCAGGTCCAGGAGGTGAGAATTGGTTGAGTTCTTAAGAAATCTAGATTTTTGCTCAAGCTCTTCAGAATAGTAAGTATTTACCTTTTAAACAAGGATTTATAAAATTATCTTAGAACTGTAAACATGTTCTGGGAAAACATTAGAGGTGTTTTTAGATTTCTGTGTGTAATAATTCACCATTAATGTTATTCACAATGTTCTTTTTGCATAATATTCTCAGATTAATGAGATTATTTATGAGATTTAGCCACAGAACCATGTTGGAAAACTAGACAGAGGATGAAAACGGGGACTTTATAACCCAAAGCTGAGACAACAGCAACCAGCCACTGTTGGCTGGAGTCAGTCTGGCTTTTAGACCTTGGGTGGCTCAATTTTTTATTTTTCTGGACTTGGTTTGCTCATCTGTCAAATGGACATAGTAGCAGTACAACCTTGCAGTGGTTAAATGAGAAACGCAAGAAAGACACTTAGTGGCATATGGAACAGCATTCTAACAACAGACTTCAAAGTCAAAATCCAGGATTGTGAAGGGCTTGGCAAGGGTGGAAGGGGATGAAACCAAGGAGGGGTAGGAACTTGACTTCCACATATTCAGTGATACTGATTTCCTTTTTCTCCCTCTCTCGCTCCTTTTTTTTTTTTTTTGAGATGGAGTCTCACTCTATGGACCAGGCTGGAGTGCAACAACATAATCTCGGCTCACTGCAAACTCCGCTCCTGGGTTCAAGTGATTCTCCTGCCTCAGCCTCCCAATGAGCTGGGACTACAGGCATGTGCCACCATGCTTGGCTAATTTTTGTATTTTTAGCAGAGATGGGGTTTCGCCATGTTGGCCAGGCTAGTCTCGAACTCCTGGCCTCAAGCGATCTACCCACCCAGGCCTCCCAAAGTGCTGGAATAACAGGCATGAGCCACCACGCCCAGCCGGTCTTCTTTTACGTAAAAAAAAAGATAAATAAGAGGAAATGATCAAAAATACAAATTTCAGGCCAGTCACGGTTGCTCACACCTATAATCCCAGCACTTTGGGAGGCTGAGGTGGGCAGATCTCCTGAGCCCAGGAGCTTGAGACCAGCCTGGGCAATACGGTGAAACCCTGTCTCTACAAAAAATAGAAAAATTATCTGGGTGTGGTGGCACATGCCTGTAGCCCCAGCTACTTAGGAGGATGAGGCAGGAAGTTCACTTTAGCTCAGGAGGTTGAGGCTGCAATAAGTCAAGGTTGCACCACTATACTCCAGCCTGGGCAGCAACAACAACAAAACAACGAAACAAATTTCAGTTAGACCGGAAGCTAAGTTCAGGAGTTCTATTGTGTTACATGGTAACTGTAGTTAATAACAATGTAGTATATTCTTACAAACTGCTGAGAGAGTACATTTTAAATGTTCTCACCACAAAAATAACCAGCATGTAAGGTAATGCGTATGTTAATTAGCTTGATTTAGCCATTCCACAATATATATCAAAACACCATGCTGCGCACCATAAATATATACAATTTTTATGTGGCAATTAAAAATACACAGGAAGAGAATATAACAGACTGTTAAGAATGGTTTTATTGAGATACAATTCACACACATACATAATATGTACAATTCAATGGTTTTTAGAGGTTGGTGCAGAAGTAATTACCGTTTTTGCCATTAAAAGTAATGGCGGCCGAGGCAGTGATTCACATCTGTGATCCTAGCACGTTGGGAGGCTGAGACAGGTGGATCACGTGAGAGCAGGAGTTCGAGACCAGCCTGGCCAACATGGTGAAACCTCATCTCTGCCAAAAATACAAAAAATTAGCCATGCATGGTGGTGGACACCTATAATACCAGCTACTTGGGAGGCTGAGATAGGAGAATTGCTTGAACCCGGGAGGTGGCGGTTGCAATGAGCCAAGATCGTGCTATTGCACTCTAGCCTGGGAGACAGAGCAAGACTCCATCTCAAAAAAAAAAGAAAAGAAAAGAAAGGAAAAGTAATGGCAAAAAACGCAATTACTTTTGCACCAACTGAATATATTCATAGATATGTGAAGCTGTTACCACAACTTCAGAACACTTTCATCATCTCAAAAAGAAACTGTGGCTTCAGCCATCACTCCCCCATCTTTCCTTCTCCCCCCAAAAAACTGCAAATCTACTTTCTATTTTTCCTGATTTCCGTGTTCCACACATTTCATATGCATGGAATCATTGGAATGTGTGCATATGAATGGAACCATGCACTTTGTGGCCTTTAGTGTCTGTCTTCTTTCACCTGCCAGAATGTTCTCAAGGTTCATCCCTGTTGCAGCATATATCAGCACTACACTCTTTGTTCATCACTGAATAATACTCTATTGTATAGATAGATCACATTTTGTTTATCCATTTGTCAGTTGATAAACATTTAAGTTGTTTCCGTCTTTTGACTATTATGAATAATGCTGTAAACATTTGTGCATAAGCTTTTGTGTGGAAATGTTTTCAGTTCTCTTGGGTATACACCTGGGGGTGGAACTGTGGGGTGATAGAGTATTTGTTTAATGATTTAAGACACTGCCAGACTGTTTTCCAAAGAGGTCATACCATTCTACATTCCAACCAGCAATGGATAAGGTTCTGATTTCTCCACATCCTCAACCACACTTGCTCTCATCTGATGCCTTGATTCTAGCCAGACTCATCAGTGTGACGCAGTATCACTGTGGTTTTGATTTGCAGTTCCCTGGTAATTAATGTCAATGAGCACAGACTTTCAGCATTTTAAATTCTGAGTGATGGAAATATGGATGTTTGGCATGTTATTTTCCACATACTTATACCTTGCTTTAAAATGTTTTGCTTGGCCGGGCGCGGTGGCTGAAGCCTGTAATCCCAGCACTTTGGGAGGCCGAGACAGGCGGATCACGAGGTCAGGAGATCGAGAACATCCTGGCTAACACAGTGAAACCCCATCTCCACTAAAAAATACAAAAAACTAGCCGGATGAGGTGGCAGGCGCCTATAGTCCCAGCTACTCGGGAGGCTGAGGCAGGAGAATGGCATGAACTCGGGGGACAGAGTTTGCAGTGAGCTGAGATCCGGCCACTGCACTCCAGCCTGGGCAATAGAGCGGGACTCCATCTCAAAAAAAATAAATAAATAAAATAAAATGTTTTGCTTACTATTTTGCTTAATAAATAGTAAGAAGGCTTAATCAAGGGAGGCTTGCCCGAGTGTCTATTACAGAGTAAGCCCTCAACAAATGATCATGATGCAATTGAGACAGCAGAGTTGGGTCTGAGCAGCCTTGTCCGTGCCCTGGGGCCTGCCTCTTGCTCCTTGCTAGGATAGCCAGGGCAATTGTCAACTCAGAGCCCCCAGCTCTGATGGTCCCCTGAGCAGCTACCCTCCCAAGACAGTGTCATTCACTCGCCGTCCTTGTAGCAATGCCCCAGAAGTCCCCTAGAGCCTCTCCTGCATAATTACGATTAGCAAAGATTTTAAAATGCCCTCAGAGTGCATTCCCTTGCCCCCCATGGATCCCCACAACCTGCACAGTGCCACAGGCAAGTGAGGAGAAAGGACTCTTTGAAAAGGCAGCACCAGGAGGGGGCCAGCAAGATGGTCTTCAGCAAGTCCTGTCCTCCTGACCAGGCCTCCTGAGCTCCCAGCACTGTCTTGACACCCGTGTCCCTCAGAGCCTGGTCCAGCCCGACTCTGTACCTGGTTCTTTGCCCTTCCTTCTCTCCACAAAGATTCATCTGGAAGTGAGTCGGATAAGGGGTTGCTCTGGTCATTCATGATCATCTGCGGTGCCTTCTGCAATAGACTGAATGTTCATGGTCCCCTAAATTCATGTGAAATCCTGATCCCCAAGGTGATGGTGTGAGGAGGTGGAGACTTTGGGAGGTGATTAGGTAACAAAGTCAGAGCCCTCATGAATGTGACCAGTGCCCTTCTAAAAGAGTGCTCCCCCGCTTCCCCCCACCCCACCCCACCATGCAAGGACAGTGAGAAGATCGTGCATGAGCCAGGAATCTAGCCCTTACCAGACACCAAATCCACCTGCACATTGACCTTGAACTTCCCAGCCTCTGGAACTGTGAGAAATAAATTTCAGTTGTTTAATATTTCTGTCTATGGCACTTTGTTATAGCAGCCCACATGCCTTCCTTGTCACATGTACCATGAGCCAGTCCTTCCCGTAACCACTTCCCAAAAACACATTTCTGTTCCCACTCCACTTTACAGATGAGGAAATTGATCCAGCATGAGGGAAAACCAAGAGCATCTCTCTGCATCCTCTGGGACATCCTGGGATGCCCTGGGGTCAAAGAAGAGAGCCTATTGCTACTAAGGGCAGAACCAGGGTTGTACTTGGGAATGTGTGACCCCCAAATCCCAGGTGGTTAAACACCACTCTGCTACTTTCTGTAGAGCAATATCAGTGCCTAACAATGCACTTTTTAAAATGTTTCTTGTTCCTCTTCACAATCTTTATTTCAAAGATTGAACCCACTGCTCAACCTCAGCAGGAGAAGATTAATATATTATCTGCCATGTCCCCGCCTAAGATGCCTGAAGGGGGAGGTACAAAAGAGCTGGCAGGTACACCAGAGGCCCCCAAGATGCCTGCTCCACTTCCCTTCCCTCATGGGGAAGACACCTAGGGCCTGGGAGTCCATCTGCAAACTTCCAGAAGGCAGAGTGAGAGGCTTTACCCAGCACTTTTCCAATCAGGTAGGAGGTGACATTTTATTTTGGCGATAGACTGTATAACCATCAGCTCCAATGGGGAGAGTGTTCAGCTTTTCTGCCTTCTCCCAAGTCGCCCACATAGGATGGGCCCATGGCAGCTGCTCATCACAGGCGCCTCCTTTGGGGCAGGCTGGACACCAGGCTGTTGCCACGGATGGCAATGCTAAATCCTGCCCCCGAACACTGGCTCTTTATTTACTTTGGTTGAAGGGCAACAAAACATTATTGTGTGGCTGGAATCAGGCAAATTACGAGTACTCTGTACTACAATTGGCAACATTCCACCCAGCAGAAGGTCTTGGGTGAGAAAGCGAGATTGTTCCTGGGAGCAGGTGTCCGAGGCGATAAGAAGCCCGTTTATCAATTGGCTTTTCCTGAGTCTCTGGTCTGTACGTTCCTCAAATGGAGGCAGAAACCAGAGTGAATACTCTCATTCAGATCCGTGGGGCTAACAAGCTCTTCCATGCAGAAAATTCCTCCCTCTGTCATCACCCTTTTGGCATTATGTTCCCTTAAAAATTAATGGCTATGTTTTTCCATTTTATTGAGTCTCCTTTGAAGGTGGCTGTTAGATTTCCTTTCTGCACAGATTGGGTCTCAGGTAGGGGCAAGGCCTGTGCTTTGCAAACTCACAGTGCCAATGGCTCAAACAAGTGGCTTCTGAAAAGCTTTATCAATCTTCCTCCTGACTTGGGCAGAGATCATCCCTCCTGAACCTGCACTAAACTGTCAAAAAATGATAAACAGCAGTGGTAATTTCTGAGTGACCAGGTGGGTCAGGGCCAGCCTGCAGACTGAGGGCATATGCTGGTGACTCTCTGCCTACTGGGGCTTCTTCTCTTCATTCACCACTAGAATCTGCCCTCCTCTAAAGGATAAATGCTCCCAAGTATGGTCCATTTATTTTCCAAATGCCCCACCACAGTAAGCTCATTCTTTCTACTCACGAAGACTGGCTGCAGTGCAAAGTGATAGTTAAGAACAACAAAATTCACTAAAGTTGCCCTTTCCAGATCCTTGTGAAAGATCCAATGTTTAGATCTGAAGTGAGCTCAGGGATGATAAAACTCTGTCATGTGAGGAAGAAAATGGAGGCCCAAAGAGGAAGAGTCAAAGCTCAAGTTTGCATGGCCAGTTAGTTGGAAGTCCCACTGCCTCTTCCTCCCACCCCACTCAAGAACCACTGACTCACTCTCAGATTCCCTAAAAACTTTCCTGCATAGTCCACATAGTTTTGCCAGAGATGGTGAATTCCTCTTCAAAGGGTTTAATTGTGTAACATCCTTGTCCTTGGTTCAGACACCCATCTCCATGTACTTTCTTGTTTCTAGCCTTCGAGCAGCCCTCCTGCTCTTGTTGTGCCCTGACTTGCCCAGACATGTCTGAATGTGCCTTGTGCTGTAGCAGAGGGATCACTTCTACCCCCTCCCTCCCTTACGAATCACATGTTTACCCTGTTTGGGAAAGTTTAAGTCTTAGCCAATCGGCATCAGCCGAGATTGTGAGATCCAACTCCAGCCAATGTGGACTAACCGCATTAGGGATAAAAACCCCTTCCCTCCTTTGTTCGGTGTGCTCTTGCAGTGGCTGGAAGTGTGAGCAGCACCCTTCTGCAGAAGTAAATTTGCCTTGCTGAGAAATCCTTTGTTTGAGTGCTCATTTCCCTTGCAACTCCAAGCTCTTGTTTCTAACAGTTTCCTTAGTGAAACTTTCTGTTCAAGTTCCTTATGATCTCTTTAGGTGAAAAGAGCCTTAACCCCCAAAACACAGAAAACTTTCAGGATCATCTTGGAAGATGCCATTTGACACTAGAGATTGTAGTAAATTAACAAGGCGGACACCGTGCTGTATAGATCACAGTTTCAGCCAACATTTGCCCCAAAATTAATGGTTTCAATGGTCTCATTTTATCCTGGTGATAACCTCTATGGTAAGAAGTGGTTTGTGTTATTGTTCTTGTAACCAAGTATCCCCATTTTTTCTAAGAGATAGTTTAATTATTCTTTCCTCTTTCTTTTTCTCTTTTCTCCTTTTCCACACTTCCTACTTAGCTCTTTAGAAATGCAAATATAGCCTTTTACCTCCTTTTATCAGATACTCCCTACAGGGCAAGTTCATCTAACAATGTGCTTGGGAGCGTCAGAAGCGAACTCACCCACCAGGAGGTTGCCTCAAGAGATAACAGTAGATTTACAACTCAAAGTATGCATGCTCACGATGACACCAGCAGTCACCAGCTTACTGCATCTACCAAGCTAACACATGGGCCCCAACTGCTCACTTCCCCCACTCCTGCCTCCTTCGACTCCCCCACAGTCCCCAACACCACATGTCATTCATGTTAGGCCCCCCTTATAAGTGTTCACTTTCTGCTCCAAAAGCTGCATGGTATCCTTAGGCAGGAAGTTTACACTTATTCCCTTAAACCAGCTTTAGAATAAAAAAGCCACTTTCTTTATACCCGACCTCACTCTTATTAATTGGACTCTACAAGTGGTGAGCAACTAAACCAGCATTTTAGTTAAATGCTGTCAGTTTTGCAGTTGAAATCAAACCCCCAGCAAGCTTTGCAATTCAAAGTTTGCCCCTTTCCTATGATTCTGGCTAATGCTCTAAGACTTCCAGACCTTATGCTGAGTGAACTAATTTTTCCCATTTTCTGTTCTCTTCCTTTTTAAGATGAAAAATGTTGATTATTGTTTCTAAATATAAAAGTAATGCATGCTAATTATGACATCATAAGAAATGCATATTTGGTCTCAGTCCCTGGTTCCTGACACAGAGCTCCTGAACTGCAAGAAATAAATTTCTGTTGTTTATTTATAATTTCCTGGGTGATAGGGGTGATAGGTGCATCTTTTGTTATAATATTTGGTCTTAGTCCTTTGCTCCTGACACAAGAACATCTAAGACCCTTGGAATCTCCGGAGTGATAAGTGTCTTTTCTATGCTAATGAGATGACTGCTGGCTGGCAGCCCATAGGGTCGCTTCAGGATAGGGTGGGTCACCAGAAAGACCAAGGCCTGATGAGTGAATTAGGACTTTCAGCCTCACCCCCAGCCTCCAGAGAGGGGAAAAGGGCTGGAGATTGACTTAATCACCAATGGCTAAGGATTTATTGATCATGCCTTCATCAGTGAGGCCTCCATAAAACCACTACATGATAGAATTCAAAGAGCTTTCAGGTTGGTGAGCTCACCGAGGAGCTGGGAGGGTGTTGTGCCTGGAGACAGCATGGAAGCTCCTCTTTAGCCCACCCTCCAATACCTTGTCCTATGTGTCTCTGCCATTTGTTCCTAAGTTGCATCTTGGTAACAAACTCATAATAGGGAGTAATGTGTTCCCCTTAATCTGTGAGTCATTACAGCAAATTATCAAACTAGAAGAGGGGAATGGGCGAACCTCTGATTTGCAGCCAAGATGGAGAGAAGTGTGGGTAACCTGGAGACCCATTACTTGTGATTGGTGTCTGAAGTGGGGCAGTCTTGGGAGGGTAACCTCTTTAATTTGGGGAGTCTGCCCAGACTCCAAGTAGATAGTGTCAGAATTGAATTAAATTGCAGGACACCCAGCTGCTGTCCCCACAGAATTGGGGTATTTGCTGAGGATAACTACACATTTGGTATCAGAAGCATTGTGTGAATATAGAGGACTTTTGTTTTAACAGGACAGTGTTAGGAAAAATCAAACCTAGTACGCCTCACCACCCAGAAGCACCTGTGTTAACAATCTGGCTCCTGCCTTTTTCATGCAACATCATATTGTACGTATCATCTCCTCAAGTGTGATTTCCAGTGCTTCGTCATATCCCATGCGTGCATATAACCACATTCTCCACATCTCCAACCTCCATAACTGTCATTCTCCATAGAAACAGAGTAAAACATGGAAATTAGTTTCAAAGGCTTCATTAAGATACAGATTCTCAGTTGCAAAATGGAGACCATCTTGGGATCCTAACCTTCCTTTTATAATATAGTTCCAATTGAGTTCTATGTTACAGCATAACAAAAACTAATTTAGAAACCTATTTGCAGGTTCAAAACAGTTCCTACTTACTATAGAAGACTGTTTATCTATTTCAATTATGTGACCATTCTCAAAACAGATTTAGGAATTGCCTCGGAAGCCCAAGGTGGCAGCCTGAATGGAAGCAAATCTTACTTAGTCTTATTTAGTCTTTGGAATCAGCCGATTCAGAACCAAGACTGTGACTGAATTGTGGAATGCTATTTGGGGACAAGACTCTCAAGGAAGGGGGCTGTTTTCCTGTGTGGCTTGAAAACGGGTTCAAACAGTAGTTCTCAAAGAGAAGTCCTCAGGACAGGGGCCAGAATGTCCTCCCCCTCGCACTTCTGGGACAATTGCCTAGTCGTCCTTCCATCTCTTCCTCTAGGATGACTTTACTACTGACTCATCCAGACAATTGCTCCCTCCACTGGGCGCTTGTGGTACACTATCCTTATTCCACTACTGTCTTCATCTATTTCCATATTTCTGGCACTCAGCATAGCACCTCACCCAAGAAGGATGCCCATGCATTGTTGAAAGAAGGGATGGGGCCAGGAAGCTCAGCTGGGTGTCGTTACGCTCACATAAAACTAGAACCAGCAAATTAGAAGTGGGGCATGGCCTTCTACAAATGAATGTCTAAACAGCGGAGAAATAAACTGAAAGAAAAAACAAGCAGCAAGAAAAGAGAGCATTTATCTGGAAAGGAAAAATCCAGAAACTAAACAAATACAGAGATCTGAGACCATCGTGTGTAGAGTCCAATAGTCCAATGGGCACGCTAGTCATCTGGAAGCCACTGTCCTGGCAGAGGGTAGACCTAAGTGTTGCTGGTGACAAAGATAAATGGTCACCTTGGATCAAGATAAAGATGCAATTTAAACACATTCTAGTTTTTCTTTTTTTAAGTCTTCTGTAGTTTGAGGAGTCAATATAATTATTCCTCCCTCTTTCCTAGCCTCTTTTCCAGCATTTAAAGATAGAAACAAAGAAAATTATGGAATACATCAGCCTAAAACAAAACCTACAGGAAGGAGCCAGATCCTTTGGAGAGCCTGCAATTAGCAGATTTCCTTCAAGATAAAATGAAGTATTTTATGCTACAGGGTCTTTGGGTAGCCCTCCCACTGGGAGCTTCTGCTACAACAGAACCTGGCTTGTGCATTTAAAACCTAAAAGCAGGAGGCTTTACATTTGCTGCACAGCTTGCTTCCACACTACTGAACACATTTCCAGATGATGCAGGGAAAGCTCTTGAAGATTAAAAAAAAATCACATGTGATTACAAACTATTGTATAACTTTGAATTTTTGTAAAGACATAATGGAGCCCTCAAAAAATGAAAAGTTTGCCAGGCATGGTGGTTCATGCCTGTAATCCCCGCACTTTGGGAGGCTAAGGGGTGGCGGATCGCCTGAGGTCAGGAGTTCGAGACCAGCCAGGCCAATATGGAGAAACCCCGTCTCTACTAAAAAATATCAAACAAAACAAAACGAAAAACCAAAACTAGCCGGGCATGATGGTGTGTGCCTGTAATGCCAGCCACTCAGGTGGCTGAGGCAGGAGAATCACTTGAACCCGGGAGGCAGAGGTTGCAGTGAGCCAAAATCATGCCACTGCACTCCAGCCTTGGCGACAGAGTGAGATTCCATTTCCAAAAAAAAAAGAAAGAAAGAAAGAAAAGTTAATTCCAATTCAAAGAAAGAGTCCAAGACTGGGCATGGTGGCTTATGCCCATAATCTTAGCACTTTGAAAGGGCAGTGCAGGAGGATAGCTTGAGGCCAGGAGGTTGAAGCTGCAGTGAGCCGTGATTGCACCACTGCATTCCATCCTGGGTGACAGAGTGAGACTCTGTTGAAAAGAAAAGAATCCAGAACAGCTATGGCCAACAGACATATATTCAGCAACCTCACTCACTCTAAGAAGGTCAGCTTCAGGGAGTATATTTACAGACCAGGTGGAGCAGGGCCTTGGACTGGTTAACATAGAGACTGGTTGTGCATGGAGCTGCATTGCTGATGGCAGAGTGAGTCTTCCAAAGATTAGATGCAGGCCAGTTGGAAGTGTTGACATTTTAAGCTTTAGTGTTGAGGACCCATGAGATGATGAGATTATTTTCTCTAAATCAGTGAATAACTATTCAAATGATTTTTAATGGTGATATAAACTCCAAGTCATCAAGCTAATTTGAGTTTTGGCTCATCTCCATTGATCACCTTTTGAAGAAGGGACTTCTTCCCAAGTCTAAGAAGCTGCCCACAGGGAAGTAAATACTACCTAAAGAAATAGAAGGTTGTCTTAAAGATTCAGAACTTTTTGGATTCCTGGAAATTCTATATCAAAACCTAACTGATGGGAAGACCAAAACCAGGTGTGTGACATTTATTTAATAAACTAGATTTGCCTGATTTATTATAAATTGCCTGCCATTATAAATTGCCTGATTTATAATGGCAGAGTTTGGGTGGGAGGCATCTATAGCATCAGGTCTTAAAAAGTGGTCCCAGACTCCTGGGGGCTCCTGAGATGACACTGTGAGGTCTGCAAGATCAAAACTATTTTCATCACAATACTTAGATGTTATTTCCTTTTTTGCTTTGGGGATACTTGAACAGATGGTGGAAAAGCAATGGTGGGTGAAATGGGCTGACCTTCCCACAGTATCAGGGCATTGGCATCAAACTGCACAAGTTGTCACTGGGGACATCACTGCCCCATACTGGGAGGAGAGTGGATTATTTCTCTAGTGCTATCAGTGGAGTGTTGAAGTCCCCCACTATTATTGTGTTACTGTCTAACTCTTTTCTTAGGTCCAATGGCAATTTTTTTTTTATGAATCAGAGAGCTCTGGAATTAAATGCATATATATTTAGGATTGTTATATCTTCTGATTGAATTGGTCCTGTTATCATTATATAACATCATTCTTTCCTGTTTTTACTGTTGTTGTGTTAAAGCCTGTTTTATCTGGTATAAGAATAGCTTTTCCTGCTCACTTTTGTTTTCTATTTGCACAAAATATCTTTTCCCACCCCTTTACCTTGAGTCTATATGAACCCTCACATGTTAGGTGTGTCTCTTGAAGACAGCAGATATTTGGTTTGTAATTTTGTATCCATTCTGCCAATCTGTATCTTTTAAGTGGAGCATCTAGGCCATTTATATTCAACATTAATATTGAGATATGGGTTACCGTTTCTGTCACTGTGTTGATTGTTACCTAGTAACTTTGTTTTCTCCATTGTATTGTTGTTTTGTAAGCCCTGTAAATTCTATGCTCTCAGGTGTTTCTGTTTTGTGTGTATCAACCTTTAGTTTCAAGATTTAGAACTCCTTCTAGCATTTCTTTTAGGACTGGTTGAGTATTAACAAATTCCCTCAGCATTTGCTTGTCTAAGAAAGATTTTGTTTCTCCTTTATTTATGAAACTTAGTTTTGCTGAATACAAAATTCTTGACTGACAATTATTCTGTTTTGAGGAGACTAAAGATGTGACTCCATTCCTTTCTGTCATGTCATGTTTCTCCTGAGAAGTCTGCTGTTAGTTTGATAGGTTTTCCTTTGTAGGTTATCTGGTGCTTTTGTCTAACTGCTCTTAGAATTTTTTCCTTTACATTGACTTTAGATAGCCTGATGATTATATGCCTTGGTGATGTTCTTTTTGCAATGAGTCTCCCAGGAATTCTTTGAGCTTCTTGTATTTGAATGTCTAAATCTCTAGCAAGGCTAGGGAAGTTTTCCTCAATTACTTACTCGAATAGGTTTTCCATATATTTTGCTGTTTCTTCTCCCTCAGGGATACTTATAATTCTTAGGCTTGGCTATGTTACATAACCCCATATTTCTTGGAAACTTTGTTTATTTCTTTTAATTCTTTTTTTTTTTTCTTTTTTTCTCTTCTTTTTGTCTGATTAGGTTAATTTGAAAGCCTTGTTTTTGAGCTCTGAATTTCTTTCTTCTACTTGGTCTAGTCTATTGCTAAAACTTTCCACTGTATTTTGTAGTTCTCCAAATGTGTCTTTCATTTCCAAAAGTTCTGATTGTTTTTTCTTTAAAATATGCCTCTCTTTAGAAAGTTTTTCATTCATGTCCTGAATTGTTTTTAATATTTCTTTATGTTGGTTTTCACCTTTCTCTTGTCTCTCTTTTAATAACTTAATAATTTATCTTTTGAATTCTTTATCTGGTATCTCAAAGATTTCATCTTGACTTAGACTCACTGCTGGAGAGTTAGTGGGATCTTTTGTGGGTGCTTTTAGAACCCTGATTTTTCATATCACTAGAATTATCTTTCTGATTTACTCTCATTTGGGTAGACTATTTCTTGTTATGATTTTTAATTAATTTTTTATTTGACTGGATTTAAAACTTTTTCCCCTTGAGGATGTGACTTTAATGTTTAAAGTTTACTTTCACCTAGCTTCAGCTCTGCATTCTTTCCGTGGCAAAGACTCTGTATGAGCTCCTTGTTTATGGAGAATCTGGGTGTGATGGATTTCTCAGATGCTGGATGTACTAAACATGTGTTGTGTGTGTGAGCAGATTCACTGTCTCACGTGAGGCTGGAATAGCAGTGGTCTCATGAATATCTCATTCCCCAGTGGTGTGCGCTTAAAAACAAAATCCCCAGTATTTTATTCACCAGGTTGAACAGTTCAGGCACCAGGCCAGTAGGAGGTGCCCATGGGTTAAAAAGAAAATGGCTGCAGCTAGAGCAGGTGGGTAAATGCGATATCCCAGTGGTGAGTGGAGGTCCCAGCTTTGACAGAAGTGACTGAGGAAGCTATCAGTAAAATGCACTGAGTTCTTTTCAGGGGAAGGTGAGGGTTCCATCACAGTTCTCTTTCCAGGCCAGAAGGAAAGTAATCCACCTCCCAGCCCACTCAGCCTGACCTGGTATTCCAGCTGTTCAGATCAGACAGGCAGCTCTTATTCGTCAGGAATATTGATGTTCCATGTAGAGAGGGACTGGATTGTGAATCTCTGTCTCTCTCATGCAAGCCTGATCCTGGAAGGGAATGCTGTGAGGATGCAATCACCCTAAAGTGTTTCAGAAAGGTTGTCAACTAATACACCCACACCAAGCTCCTGTGGGAGAAGCCCCCACTACCTCTGCTGTGGTGGCCAGGAGATGGGAAAAGTCTCCTTCTCCAAGACCATTCACGAGTACCAGGGCTGCCTGACTACTTGGGTAGAGCAACAGACTTTCCCCACCAAACCCGGCACTGCACCTGTGCCTCTGCTGAAAGAAACCTCCCACCCATGGAAAATTCTGGCACCCAAGACCTGCCTTCTGAATTCCTTTGTCTCATAGGGTGCTCCCTTAATGTGTGCACTCCTGCTTCCCCTAGGAGTAGCAGCCCCTGAGGGCCAGACTACTGTGAATGCTGCTGCTCCTCTGGGTCTAGCCACCCAGTGGGGCTGCCACATTCCAGGCTGGTGCTAGGGATATCTACAAGGGATCTAGTGATATGACTTGTCTAGTCTCCCAGCAGCGGGTACCAGAACCAGCTCTGATGGGGGTGGCAGGGAAGAGACATAGACTCTGAGATTTTCTTGATTATAAATAGCTTTAGCGTGTTGGCTTTCTCAAAGCCAACAATAGTAGTAACGTGCTAGGCACATGGAAAGACTCGACATCTGGTTAGCCAGGGTGATGCAGGCAATGGCAGTAGTCGAGGTTGCACGGAAGTTTTCTTCCTCCTGAGTAATATGTTATTGTGCCTGCAGATACTTTAATGGGTGATGTCGGCTGACCACCAGCCAGGAGGTGGCGTTTGCAAAAGATCACCAGCTGAGGTGGTAGTGATGGGGTTGGTGCTTGCCTCATGTTACCCACGGGAGGTACTCTGGTGTCTCAGGCAATGGGTGGGACCCCGGAGCTCCCAAACATCCCTGTCCTTTGTGTTTACCAGGGCAGGTGAAGGGGCAAAGCAGGTTGGGCTAGGTCAGGTAAGTCCATGCTCTGGCTCCCTACATGCAGGCACAAGCAGTGTCCTCGGTGGGGGATTAGAGGGCAGTTCTCTGGCTGCTGGGATAGCATTCCAGAGATGAGCGTGGCTGCTGCTGCTGCACAGAAAAATCCGCATGGGGAGTGGGGAGGAGCAGGTGGCAGTCAGTCCCACTCAGCTCCCACACACTTGGTAAGGCGGCCTCACACCCGTAGGGTTCAGCCAGCAGCAGCGAGCTGGGTTCCAGGCAGCCTACTCTCAGAACTCAAAACCGCCCAGGCCATGAGCCTTCCTGATAGAAAGAGAAAGCTGACTTTCATGCCTCACCCCTCCAGGTCCACCCAGGAAGCAGGGGTGCCAGCTCCTGCACCCATGGCCATAGCACACTTCCCACTTCCCCCTGGGTTCAAGCCAATGGGGTTTGTCCCCACTCGAGATTACGTGGCAAAGCTCAGTTGGAAGCTTCTCTCACCCTGTCACCACCACTTGAGTCAGCTGGCAGACTTCCACAAGGTCCCCTGTGGGCTGGGATCAGGAATGGCTTCCCTCCATCGCCACTGGAGCCTGGGAGTGCCCACAAAGCCTGTCCCGATGCTGCTCCTTCCTCTGTTCTCCCCACCATTCACTAACTCAGCTCCAGTGCTGGGCAGAGTCACAGGCTTCTGAGGGTTGCAGCTCCCTGTGGGAGTGAGCGTCCCGTGGCTGGCTCTCCCCTCATGTTCTGGAGACTCAGTCTTCCAGCTGCCTCACAGAATAGGCTGCTGCCCGCCACTTCTTTCAAAGGGACTATGGTTTCTTTCTGTTTCTGTTAAGTTCCCGTGTTGCTCTTGGAGAAGAGTTCACAGCGTGACTCTACACACTATTTTGTCTTTCCAAGTGGGAGAGGCAGGCTACCTAACGATGCCTCCCATCTGCCAGCCTGGGGGAAGAAAAAGGTTCATTGATCTTAAGACCAGGACCTATATAGGAAGACAGGAAAGATACTGGTCAGCATGTAGTGATCAGTGAAAATGGTTACATTTGTAGTCACAAGGTCAATGTTCCCCAGTGCATACACCACAAGAGTCCTACACACTGGGTTACTCAAAATGAGACGGGCCTGGGGCCAGCAGAGGGAGGCCAAAGTCTGCTACTGGGATGTGCACTTCAGACTGTACAACCCTTTTATACACACGCAGGGCCACTGCCAGGCTATGGGTCCCAGGTGTGCCTCAAGGAGACGTTGGTGGGTAAATCCGCATCAGAATCTCTGCTCAGCCCCTCCTTGGTTGTGGCATGGTGGGGTCACCACTTTGCCAACCCCAGCCTTAGTGGCTCATCTATCAGATGGGGTGAACTATAAACAACATATGCTTTTGCTGTGAGGATTCAACGCAAGCTCCTGTTTGCAGGGTTTGGGGCAGGCACACCACCGAGGCCTGGCACCTGTGGCTGTGGTCTCTGCTGCTGAGACAGCCTGAAGGACTGGGACCCCACTTGGACCCCCACTCTCTTCTAGGGGACGTTGGGAGGCTCCACCATGTCCCTACACTGAGTAAGAAAAGGAGAAGCTTCCCCCTGTGAGAACAGTGACTTATGGGAGCTGAACGTGGTGCCAAAGTGGCGTGTTCCAAGAGAGCCAGAGGAGCAGGGCATTCTGAGGGCCAGGACGAAATCAAACGCCTCCCTGCCACTTGGCAGGAGGGGAGTGAGAAGCAGGAGAGGTGTTCTTTTTGACAGTGATTTTTCTAAAATGAATAGTTATAAAATATAATTCATTTCTTCCTCAATTTTCCCTTTTTACTAAACATGTGAACATTTTGAAAATGAAACTTTCATGGTCTGAAACCTGTCACTAAAACAAATTCCTCTTTTCTTTTAAGCTAGGACATTGTCTGAAATTCTAATCAGTACTGTCTTTATTTTTCAGGGTCTTTGGGCAGCGTGAGGACATATGTCAGCAAGAGCATAACAAACACAGAACTGGCGGCCCTAACAGCGGGGAAAATAGTACCTGTGTATCCACGGCGTCCTCACTGCCACCCGCATGGGGCATTCAGGTTTCACAGATATCCCTTACGCCTCAGGCCCTTCTCCAGTGCAGCTGTAGTAAACCAGCACCCTCGTCCCCAGCAGTGCCCAGTGCAGCTGTAGTAAACCAGCACCCTCGTCACCAGCAGTGCCCAGTGCAGCTGTAGTAAACCAGCGCCCTGGTCACCAGCAGTGCCCAGTGCAGCTGTAGTAAATCAGCGCCCTCGTCACCAGCAGTGCCCAGTGCAGCTGTAGTAAATCAGCGCCCTGGTCACCAGCAGTGCCCAGTGCAGCTGTAGTAAATCAGCACGCTGGTCACCAGCAGTGCCCAGTGCAGCTGTAGTAAATCAGCACCCTCGTCACCAGCAGTGCCCAGTGCAGCTGTAGTAAACCAGTGCCCTGGTCACCAGCAGTGCTTTATCTTCTATTTGAAGAATCACAAAGTCCCCCTCTGGGTAGGTGTGGAGGGCTGTGCAGACCCTACCATCTCCCACTGGGGTTAGCACCCAAGCTTACCTGAGGGTTCATATGAAACACACTGGATGACTTTGCCTGAGCCAGCTGCCTCTTTTCCTTCTGAAGACCCACCATGAGACCCACAAACGGGGTGATGTGAGGCCGTACCTCCTCTGGGGCACACCAGGAATGCCACACTTCCCATCTGGGACACAGCTCCGGGACCAGGGGCCACCCTTCCTTCCCTTCCTGACTCCACCCAAGCACCTCTCATTGGCCTGATACACACAAATTGTGGAAACGAGTCAAACACAGAAAGAAAGGACTTGGAGACCTGTTTCCATCTGGCTCTGCCACTTGCCGGCTTGAGTTCCTGGGCGGGTCTACTAACCCCTCTGAGCTGAAGTGTTTCGTGTATTACCTGTTTGTTTATAGGACAGCAGAATGAGTGTGGCCTGCAGTGGCTAAGGGTGGTGACATTGGTCCCACCCACAGTTTCTACTGTGTCCCAGGGACTTATGGGTCTGTGAAAGAGGGGGCCGCCCTGAGCTGTCCAGGGCACGGAGCTCCTTACTATGGCTCAATCACAACAGGCCTGCAAGCGAAACCAGCTCTTGTGATCCCATAGCATGGATGATGAGAATGAGGCTGACTGAGATGAAGTCACTCCTCTGAGTCGGGAGTAGCAGATCCCAGGCGGCGTGACCCCAGAACTTCCCAGCTTCATCCTACACTGATTGATGATTATCTCACTTATTTATTTATTTATTTATTTATTTATTTATTTATTTATTTTTCATGAGGAAAGATGAGCTCAGAAGTAGGCAGTGACTGCTGGTTTTTCACCACTGTCTGTGGGATATCAGAGCAGCTTACGAATGTTCTCAAGTCCTGGGAGGCCGAGGTGTCTAAGGGGTCAGGGGATGAGGACCAGGGCTAGAGAGTTGGTCCATTGCTGTGAGGGGTCCCTCCTCCACACCACTGGCTGACGACTTTATCTGCCTGAGGCCCCTGAAAGTTCTGAGTGCTGGGTCTGAAGAGTCCAGAGGGGCGCAGACACCAAGGGCCCCCAGCTTCTCTCCACACTGGAATTTCAGGGTCAGAGGGCCCCTGACTCTGAGCCGTCCCTGCCCCCTACACATCTTGCCTGTTGTCTGGGCTGTAGAAAGGCAACAGATTAGTCAACCAGAAACCTGCTCTGCGTCTACCCTGAATGACCAATTCCAGTGTAAGAGAAGGAGGGTTGCTGGGTAGGCATGGGGTGGGGAAGGAGCGCCCACTCTGCAACTCTGCTTAGCACCTGCTGCCCTTTGCAGAATCTGCAGGGTCCCAGGCCCTCCAAGAGGCTCAGCAGCCTCAAAAAGCACGGAGCTGCTGGCGCATACCTGTGACTCCACCGGCAGCATACAAGGGCATCACTAGTGCATGGCCATGTGAGGCAGGCTGCAGGATCACTAGGCGGACCCTGAGAAATATCATATCCAAGGACGCAATGCTCCCATCCTGCCTAACCCACAGGGTTTGTTGAGATGATCAGACACAATTATAATGACAAAAGCAAAGTTCACCTGGAGGTTCCCTCCTGTAGCCCACTGTGCTTTGCAAACACTAACTCACTGGCTGAGCCCAATCAGTTTGACAACAAAGTATTGATTTCTCTAAAGTTATCATCATAGACTATACAAAGAGCATGGATTTTACACAACTTACTTATTTTGTAAATATGGATAAACCTTGTAACCCAGATCATCATAACAAGACCATGTGGGTTCATTAGAGTCATACAATGTTTCAAAGGTCATAATATGACTAGTTCAGATCCCTTCAAAATAATGCTTCAGGCGAATCCATTCACCAAACGTAAAACAATGTCCATTTATTAAGTCGTTTTAAAACAGCAAATTACTATTCATTGTGTAATGAATTGTTGCCTCACTATGCCATCCACCCATCTTGTAGGCTGAGGCATGGAGGTGTTCACCCTTCCGCACACCCACGTGTGCTTGTGAAACGCACACCCACCTGTGCTTGTGAATAGCATTAAAGTCATTTCTACAGACTTTGAATGTGTAGTTTCATTATCTTCTGCCTTAAAACACATAAAGGAAACCATTCTCTTCGTCTCCCAAATTGTGAAATAGAGTTCCATTTACCTGCTCCCCATGTTTTAAAGGTCATTTGTGATATAAGTATTAAAAACATGTTTCCCCCTAAGGAAACCGAGCTCTGTTCCAATGCTGAGGTGAATAAGTGCAGTGCTCTTTCCACGATACACAATCATTCACACAAACACACGATGTGAGTGCCTATTTAGCAATTGTTTCTGCGGGTTTGTTATCTATAGCTGTTTCCTCTTCATTACTTGTTCACATTATTAAAATCTGATATAAAATGCAAGCTTTCAAAGAATGTGTTTCTAGGTCCAAAGAATTTAGAAAATGCTCACTGTTGATCAGATTTTTACGAATACATTCAAATTCAATATTGAGAGTAACTTTGAATAAGTAGGACTTGAGGGCAGAATGTGATAGAGAACTGACCTTTCAACGAATGAGCACAATTTGTGACTAAGTACCTCTTTTAAATGGAGTTTAGCAATTGCTTTCTGAATAGCTGTCTTGACTGTCCAACAGTAGCCCTATGGGAGCAGACACCCTGGTTAGCACTGTGCTAGCCACATCGCAGGTATCCTGTGCGTATTTCTTAAGTGAGAAATATTCTTTCTAAGACAGTGTTAAGAAATAATGAGTAAGAAGATCATTAATCCCTGGTAGCTTCATAAATGAGATATTCTTCTGCCCAAAGAGATGCTGCTCTGCAAATCACACCCAGGGAATTCTGCTCCTTTTGGCCCTAGTCCCATCAAGACATGCAAGGTGATCATTTCAGAACCCTATCAGTGTTCAATCTGGCTAACTTGTGAACTAGTCAAGCTCAAAAGATTCTCAAAGTGATTTTCTGGGAAAATAATCCACTGGAAAGAAGGTCAGATCCATTCTGTTGCCTTTAAAAAATTTTCCTGGTTGCCCACTGGCTTCTCATGAAACTGGGAACCAGTTTCACCCAATCTGTTCTCAAAGGGCTACCCTACCCCATGCCTGCATTCCACATTTGCCCTGTCTCTGACTCAAAGAATGAATGCCTGCAAGCCACGGTGTTCCAACCCATTTCTCCCTCAGTCTCTGGCTGGGCAGGAGCCTGCTGATGGATGACACACTCCCATCAGACCTGCCACTCCCAGGTCTACACCACAGAAACTAAGGCTGTTGGTTGACACGGTGGTTGCTAGAACTTGCTGCAATGTTTCATTTTCATTTTGACTGAATTCACC
The DNA here is from genome assembly GCF_002776525.5 of Piliocolobus tephrosceles. Classification (NCBI taxonomy): domain Eukaryota; kingdom Metazoa; phylum Chordata; class Mammalia; order Primates; family Cercopithecidae; genus Piliocolobus; species Piliocolobus tephrosceles. Next base: position 5,917,622 of record NC_045442.1, on the reverse strand, counting down.
ACAATCCTATTAAACCAAAAACATAATGTTTAGCCTCTTTACCATATAGACCACAGGGCTATCATTTTTCTCTTTCTCTGACCTTCTCATTTCTATTCTCTTTCTGACCCAAACCCCATCTTGGAATCTCAAAAATGTGTTTGAGGATCACATATAATCACTTTTACCCACCATTGGGTTTGAATATGCCAGCAACTGAGGGTCCAGAGAACCAAGTCATTTACTCCAAAGTCTCTCTTTGCCTCCAGCACTTGGTCCTGGAAAGGTGAGTTCTGAAACCCTCTGTTCTCAGAAGTCTTCATGCATAGAGTAGAATAAAAATACCTGGTCCCTCCTGAGGGGGATGAGATCATAGGAGCTGAAGTGCTTTGAGACACTCAAAGAAAAGAAACATGACACAACCTTTTATTATTTCAGATCGTGAGACCAGGTCAGAAGGGTCGTTAGGCTCGTCATGATGCTACTGCTTTGAATGCCACACAGACTGGCTATATTTCCCATTCTTTTTCCCCAACCTTGTGGGAAAAACTTTTCAGGAGTACAGCATCAATGAAGAACACAGTGTCACGAAACACAAACACTGTCACAAACGACTGTCACACTACCATGCTGAATTGTCCAGAGAAGCTAACCAGTTACTACTCAGGGCTGATGTAAAACAGATGCAATGCCAAAATGAGATGAAAGAGAATTCAGAATAAAATTCCGTCCCTTGGAGCATATTCCATTGGTTTTCTCTGCTCCTGCTTCCGCTGGTATCTGGCCTTCTGGTAGAAAATGATGATGGTTACAGTGACTATATTTAGAAGAATGACGAGCAGTATGAGCCAGAACGAGTATCCGTAACTGTGGGTCGTTCCTTTACCGGCGGTTGTTGGGTAAAGCATGTGGGACAACTCTTCGGAGAGAAGGTTGGACTGTGTGTTCGCCACAAACAGTATCATGGTCACAAAAACGAAGGATGCTGAAAAGAAGATGGAGTTTCATGCATGGCATGGTGATACAGTTTTTAATGTCGCTTATCTTTATGGAACACATATCTGTGAGTATGTATTGAATATCTGCACGGGAGTTTGCACTCTTTTAAGCACTAGGGAGAAGATACAAAATTGTAAGACACAAACTAGATGTCTAGGCATAGAACACTAAAGATTGTGCAGGGCTGTGTATGACCAACAGCAAACGTGCTGACTCAAATGCTTTCAGAAGTAGTTGTGCAACTGGTCTACCAAACAGTGCACTTCCTAGGTGGTGAATGCAGCAGTGTGCTGGATGAATGAGTGAATAGGACCGTTCAGAAAGAAGCTGTACAAGGAGGTCTGGGAAGAGCTGAGGAAGGACAGGGCATCACAGACGGACGAAGCTGCCTCAACAAAGACCCTGGGTGGGCAGTGGGCCTGGAGCATCTGGGACTGTGAGATACAAGCTCAGCTGCTGGGGAGAGGTCCCAGGGTCCTAAGAACTGGGTACCGAGACTGGGCTGCCCTGCGAGCCACAAAAATGCCATCCCAGGAGCTTGAATCTCATGGCATATGATGCCACTGGCAAGAGTGTCTAATCAGGAGGGATCTCCTTACAAAACTCATTAGAGAATAGAACTTATTGTACGTTTCTGTCTTCCCTTTTTTATTCTTCACAATATCTTCCACTAGAAAACATTCTTTTTTGTTTGTTTTGAGATGGGGTCTCACTGTCCCCTGGGCTCTGAAGTGCCGTGGCATGATCTCAGCTTACTGAACCTCCACCTCCCAGTCTCCATTGATCCTACCACCTCAGCCTCCTGACTAGCTGACTACAGGCACATGGCACATGCCACCATGCTTGGCTAATGTTTTGTGGAGATCAGCTTTTTCTTTTTTTTTCTTTTTTTTTTTTTTTGAGACGGAGTCTCGCTCTGCTGCCCGGGCTGGAGTGCAGTGGCTGGATCTCAGCTAACTGCAAGCTCCACCTCCCAGGTTTATGCCATTCTCCTGCCTCAGCCTCCCGAGTAGCTGGGACTACAGGCACCCGCCACCTTGCCCAGCTAGTTTTTTGTATTTTTTAGTAGAGACGGGGTTTCACCACGTTAGCCAGGATGGTCTCGATCTCCTGACCTCGTGATCCACCCGTCTCGGCCTCCCAAAGTGCTGGGATTACAGGCTTGAGCCACCACGCCCGGCTGAGATCAGCTTTTTCTATGTTGCCCGGGCTAGTCTCGAACTCCTGGACTCAAGTGATCCACCTGCCTCAGCCTCCAAAAGTGCTGAGTGTGAACCACTGTGCCCGGCCCTAAAGAACATGCTTCAGTACAGACTTGGGAGAGCCATTTTTGTCTAATTAAAAGAACGTAGTTCTGGAGTCGGAGAGAACAGGATTGGAAATCCTAGCTAGGTGAACTTGGACAAGTCATGTAGCCTTTCTGAGCCTCATTCCTCATCTTCCAAAGGGGATGAGATAGAAACAAACAAACAAAATGTAGATTAGGGCTTTTGTGATCGCCTAGGGCTGGAAGTGGGCTGGGAGGGGGTGATAGCTAACGGGCATGGGGTTTCTTTTCAAGATGATCAAAAGATTCTAAAATTGGCAGTGGTGAGGCTTGCACATGTCTGAGAACACACAAAAAACCATGGAATTGTATACTTTAATGGGTGAATTATATGGTGTGTGACTCATGTGTTAATAAAGTTGTTAAAAGAAAGGTTTTGGAGGACAAGGACGCCTAGGTTCCAGGGCCTGTGATGAGGCCGGTGAGTAGGCTCACCCAGTGAGGTTTGATGTGCAGAGAGGGCCGTCAGGGGATCCTGGCCACGGAAGCCCTTTGAGACTCTGTCTGCCGCCACATACCCAGAACTCAGTGGACATCAAATGTATCCTGCTATAACCCACACCTAGGGAAACCTTCCAAACGGTCCTTCAAAAGGCCTTAATTAGAGGGGCTTTGTATGAGGAGAATGTTTTAAACGCTCCTTGATGACAGACCTTCATCCTCAACATAATGGTTTTATTTCTTAATAATTTGTCCGAACAAAAGCCCTGGCCCTCTGAAGCTCTCCGGGTGCCTCACAGCCTTAATTATCTTTCATTTTCCTCTTGTGAAGTTTCTTATAAAAGCTTAATCATAAAGGGGCAGGATGAATATAGGCTAAATGCTTTTTTCCAGAGTGGGCTGCCTAGAACTTTGATTTGAACCGGGAGGGGCTGACACACAGACGCAAAATGCCAACCTGAGTCCCCTTTAGTGACGAGATGCCCAGAGCCTCTACCTGCCAGGCTTCTCCAGCCTCTGGGACAGAAGGACTTACAGGGCTGGAGGAAGCCCTGGGGTAGATGAGGAGCTTCGGAAGGCTCACGGACCGTGGCTTCTGTCCTGGCCTGTGACCCTCGGGCCCCGTGACCTACTGATCCCTTTCTACTCTCTGAGTTCCTCAGTTGAGACACAAATGTATTTGGAACAGGCGGTCTGCAAAGTTCTCTCTGGCTCCAAGCTGCTCTCAGTCGACAATTTTATCCCCTGAGGTCAGGATGCAGCCTCATCAGGTCAGTGTGGTGCAGAAGAGGGTAGACTGAGGTGAGAGGTCACGGGAACCTAGGAAGTGAGACTGCTGTTTGTCTCCTCAAAGCAGAAACTGCTTCTTTCTATCAGAAACAAGCCAGCAAACCCACTTCCTTCCCTACCCAACATCTGCTGGCTAAGCAGAGATTGTTCAAATCCAGCCTCTAGGGGTTTGGAGCGATTCCTTCTGGCCCCAGGACTCCCAGAAGTCAGTCTGATCGTGCTCTCCCACGGCTGTGACCCGAGGCAAGAATTAAGGCATCTTTGTACACAAGCCCTTCTGCAGGCTGAGCCTCCTTGAAACTGAGAGTTTCAGTAAGTTCTCCAACCCTCAAAGCTCCTGTGAAGAAAATCAGGAACCCTCAATGGGCTACTTTGAGCAAAAGTCAGGCCTATCAAAGCGTTAGGGTCAAGAGGCCTCAAGGGGCATTTAGAGGAAGCCAAGCTGTGCCGAGGCCTTCTCCCAGGCGGGCAGCAGAACGCGATCTGCTCCTTCCACATCAACCTCTCAGGCTGTTTTCTGCTCACCTCACAGCCTCCGTCTGTGTGTTAGAACTTGCCCCTGAGCCAGGAAAAGAAGGTGGCAGGAATTCCCTCTCCATCCAATAATTCTTTGTGGATAGGAGTGGACAGGGCTACGGGGAGGCTGTCTGGCCCCTGTTTTTATTCACAAACATGCATGAGGCCTCTGTTATATGCAAAGCCAGCCCATACTCCGCTGTGGAGGAGCAGAGATGTGGAAGCCACAGCCTAAGGAAGAGGTGGCAGACTTTGAACCCTGCAGGCTGCAGACACAGCAATGCTGGGCCCCTGTTGTTCAGCCGGCGCCACACCTGGCATTCCACTCTGGTCCTGGCACCTGTTTTCTCTCCAGGAATGCAGTCTTCCTTCCCTACTCACCCCTGCGGCTGGGGAAGGGCTGACTCCAGCCCCAGCTCCAGGATGGGCAGGTAGCCTTAGTCAATCAGTGGATGGCTTGGGGAATTCAACCCTGCTGGTCACAGAGATTGGTCAAGGGATGGGAGAAGGGCTATGCCAGTGCAAAGTAGCCCGGGACTTTCTCTGAATTTGAAGGAAATAAGAAGTTTTTTTCTCCTGGGGCTGCCACCATCAGCAATGAGTCCAGAGTGGCCAGCAGTCATCTTATCTTGAAGAGGATTGATCCAGCCAATTAATGAATGATGGCGTCAACACTGAGGATTCCAATAGATGGAGCAATGGCAGGAAACAGTCCTCATCACACGGGCCAAGACCCTAACTCGAGCTGTGTCTGAAGTCACTGCTTCTCGTGCTTTCTTAGTTACATCAGCAAAAGTAAAAATAATCTATCTCTTTGCCCTGGCCATGAGTACCAATTGGTTAACCTTTGGTTTTGGTTCACAGGGGTGAACCATCATCATGCAAGTAGCTTGGGCCAAGGACTCTGGCATTCAGGTGAACATATCTGATTTTGTAACAAAGTCCCTTAACCTCTGACACTCACCTCTGCTCTAAGAAAGAAAAGCAGTGATATTCATTCTACAGGACTGTTGTGCCTCGTCCATAGTGGCTGCCCTTTAAATTGGGGGATTTATTTGTTTTTACCACCAAGCAATACAAGCACAGAAAGAAAGAGCCAGTCATATATGAATGTGGCTAAACCAGCCTGACCCCAAATCCTCGGAGCTGAGGTGTGATTATGGAATGCAACCCAGCCCACCTGTAGTCCTGGCTTAATGCTTTTCCATTGTAAAAAGCAGCCCTCACCGTCCTACCTGTGCCGCGCTGGGGACCAGTTTTTACATCTCAACTCCACGCCAGTGATCTCACACTGGGAGTTTGAAAACGGCCATGTGGCTGTGCTTGCACCATTCCAATCACCAGGGCTTTTTTCTCTCTTTGTTTCTCCCCACTGGAGAGCCAGTTGTTCATATTCCTCAGCACACCTCTACTCCATGGCATGGAGCTGCTGGCCTCCTCCAGCCACCTGCGCCTGCCTCGTGGTAAGGATGACACTCAATGGAGGGACAGGATGATGCTGCTCTCAGCCCCTCCTCTGAGGCTTCCTGACATGTCTGATATCCAGAGCCTCCTTCTTGTGCTTGAAAATTTCAGGCCTGTGTTAAAATGTGTCACCTGAAGCTTACATGAAGCCACCTTAGGACAGGCTTCGTTCCCAAGGTCCAGTTGCAATGGTGGAGAGAGGGAAAGAACAGGAGAAACCTGGCTGCCTGGTGGGAGCAAGGCCCTGAAGGCAGCTGAGCAGGGCAAAGAGGCACTTCCCCGGCCCTGCTCTGGGCAGATGGGCAGCCGCAGCACCCTGGCAAAACCCAGTGAAAGCAGAAAGACTGTGAGTCAAAGCTGGGACCCACTTCCCATCTGGGCTCCATCCTCCCAGCACCACACCCATGAAACAAATAAAATAACCAAGCAACACCACCCAGCAACACCCCAGGCTCACAGGTAGCCCACAAGAAACGTATTGCCCCCTGATTCTCTTATGTGCCATTATCTGTGGCTCTGTGGCACAAGCATGCAGAGATGTCGTGTGTGGAGACTAAGTGGACTCTTGTCATGTGGAAGAGGAAAGAGATGGAACAGTGTGCCAGTGTGTTCATGTGTGTGTGGGTATGCACGTGTGTGTGTGTGCATGTGTATGTGTATGCACATGTGTGTGCTTCTATATGCCACACAGAGCCTAACTTGGAGTTAAGCACATGGCAGGAGCCCGGTCAATATTTTGTTGACTTTTGTGCATTTTGACTTCCTGTTAGAATCTCAAAAGCAAAGGCTGGCTTGTTATAAGCCTCCTCAATAGTGCATTTAAAACAGAATTATATTTCCAGAGATGCTTCATAAACACTTTGGATTGACAAAATAAACCCCAGCCCTTAGCTCATGGGAGGTCCTCATAGTTTCCTTGGTGTAAACGTGGCTGTATGTTCATGCGTGTGTGAGAGGCGGAGACACGGGGACAAGAGGGATGCGGTCCTCTGCAGAGCACCGAGTCTCACAGGGCCACTCACCGCTGAGCCCGTTCCAGGTGTACACCCCCATCGGCCCCAGGAACGTCTGGTAAGGGTTGCTGATGCTGTTGTAGAAGGTAAACCCAGAGCTCAGCAGCGACGTGAGCAAACTCAGGACCAGGAACAGGATAGTCACCAAATGCAGAGTTTTTTGGGAAGAATTATTCAGTATCCCTAAAACTAAAACAATGTTTTGTGAGTGCATAGCACATAATGCAAATACCAGCTCTGGGCTGGCATTCCTCCCCACCCTACCCTCTTAGGTACTTGAGTTAGCAGTTGTTGGATGTCAGTAGAGATATCAGGAACCTCCAAGTCATGCAAGAAAAAGACCTGCCTTCCCCACAGGGGGCTGGCTGTTGAATCAGTGGTTGGATGGGTATAACCGTGACACTACAGATAACTGGATATTTAGCCTGATTTTGAAGTCCCCTAGGAGAGAGTTCGCCTTCCTGGATACTGGCAGCAGGGCTGGCCAGCCTTCCCATTGTGAGCTCAGGGCCCGTCCTTGCCAAGGTGCTTTTCACAGTTTCATCAGTGCCCCTGTTGCTCTGAGCACTAACTCGGCTTCCACTTGGAGGCACTCACAGGGCGGGTCACCCTGAAAACTTGTGCACTGTGAGAATCCCATAAGCTCTGTGGTGTCTGGAGTAATTCCATGAGCCAGGGGTGGCATGAGCAGAGAAAAGGCTAAGAAAGGTGACCAGGAAAGTGGAAGCTGAAGGCTGACATAAGAAAATGACTTCTGTTGGTGCAAATCGAGGTGTGAGTCCTACTTCAGACTCCACTTTCCTGGAGACAGAGAAGACCTGATGCCCACAGGGCTCCAATGCTGGAGGTGGCTGGGAATTTGCCCATGAGTGAGCCTTGACTCTGCTTTCCAAGGAGAACTCTTCTGAATCCTAACAGCATTGTATGAAATGTGCATATTTCTTAAGTACGGAGTAGCTCCAGGCATAGAAGGACACTCCTAAAATGAAGCAAAGGTGCCCTGGCTGTCAGTCCTGGGTTCCTGGTTTTGCAGGCTTCTGACCCCCACCAGCCATATCCTCCACCTGCTCTTCTGTGGAGGACACAAGGCCCAGGCACCACGGGGGTGGTGTAAGCCCAGCCCAGCCATGGGCTGTCAGGGTGTGTGAGCCCCTGTGGCAGAGGCCAGTACATTAAATAGTGTTTACAGGGAAGTTCCAAGAAAGTCACCAGGACATGGGAGAAAGTGATTTGGGAGAAAGTTCTGAGTCACAGTAAGGCCACAGCAACATCACTGGGAACAGGTGGGTCAAAACAAGTGAAGTCTCTTTCTTTTCGTGCTGATTTCTCTGATCTCCAGGGAGAGAGCCTTGGAGACCTCGCATCTTTATCTGGAGCAGCTTGAAAGAACAGAAAGCGAAAAGGCCAGGTAGGATCTCTGGTTCCTGGGCGTAGGGGTGGTATTCCCTCAGCATATGCCCACGGATCGAAGGTCAAGGAGTTCCTAATGGAACCAGAGCATTACAAAGAATTCAGAGAACAGGCATGGGAGGTGGGAGACCCCAGGGTGCTGTGGGCACCCATGGGAGGTGTCACCAAGTCCCCTCCCCTTTCCCTCCCCGCATCACTGCAATGATTGAAAAATTCATCTTTATGCTGAGCCCAAATCTGCATCTGCACAACTTCAACCCAGGGGTCCTAATTCTCCTTTGGGAATCATACAAAATTCACTTGCTCCTTTCCTGCCTCGCAGCCTTTCCAAATATTTGAGGAGGGATATAAATCCCAACATGATTAACAGCCCACGTCTCTGGAGTATTCTTTGTTGGGTGTGACTGCAAAGTCCCTGACAGCCTGGCCTGCTACACATACTTTACTGTGACTCTATTTCTCTTTCTCTTTTTTTCTTCTTTTTTTGGAGACAGGGTCTTGCTGTGTCACCCAGACTGGAGTGCAGTGGCAACATCTTCGTTCACGGCAGTCTTGATCTCCCGAGTTCAAACAAAGAATCCCCCCGCCTCAGCCTCCGGAGTAGCTGGAACTATAGGATGTGCCACCACAACCACGCTCAGCTAATTTTTTAAAATTTTTTCTTTTTGAGTTGGAGTTTTGCTCTTATTGCCCAGGCTGGAGTGCAATGGCACGATCTCGGTTCACCCCAACCTCCGCCTCCCGGGTTCAAGCGATTGTCCTTCCTCAGCCTTCCGAGTAGCTGGGATTATAGGCATGCGCCACCACGCCCGGCTAATTTTGTATTTTTAGGAGAGATGGGGTTTCTCCATGTTGGTCAGGCTGGTCTCCAACTCCCAATCACAGGTGATCTGCCCGCCTTGGCCTACCAAAGTGCTGGGATTACAGGCGTGAGCCACCATGCCCAGCCTTTTAAACAATTTTCTGTAGGGACAGGATCTCACTATGTTGCCCAGGCTGGTCTCCAATTCCTGAGCTGAAGTGATCCTCCCTCCTTGGCCTCCCAAAGTGCTGGGATTATAGGCATGAGCCACCACACATGGCCAGATGGACACGGGGTTCCCAGTGAGACCCCACACTCCCCTTGGACAGGAGAACATCCTCACTCCATTTTTGAACCTCTTAATTCTATCTGTTCACTATTGTTTTCTTTTTTGGCTTTTTAATCAGCAGTGTTCTATGAGGAAGAAAAGTTTCCTCCCACTGAACAGACAGTGGGCATGAAGGAGATGTGGCCGGCAGCTTGCAACCGGGTGCCTGAGACACTACCTCAGGGGCTGCTGGCAAAAGCGTCCTGTGGTAAAGACCCTCATCCAGAGAGAGTGGGCATCCCGAGTGGCGCGGGTCTCGGGATAGAGCTTCCTAGACCAGGAGTGGGAGAAGCCCCAGAAGCAGCAGTGACAGGTAACCCAAGGGCCCTGGCTGCAAGGGAGGGTGATAAAGTGCAGGAAAGAAAAGGGGAGGACAGAGAAAAGGGCAGGAGGAGGGCAAGGTGGATATGCCTCACAGCAGTTGGCATGGCCGCATGTCCCTTGAAAACCCATGGGAGAAGGGAGCAGACCAGGAGATGACCAGGCAAGCCTCAGCTCAGTGGCATGAGGACGATGGCTTCACCACCGTGGCAAGGGAACATTCTGCTCCTCAAGTGGAACTGGGGACCGTGAGCAAAGTCCAGCTCGCACAGGTACAGCCTACTTGTGCTCAATGGTGACTGGACTATTTTGGAATTTCTGCTAATAACTCATAGAGTATGGTGAAATTCTCAGCACAGTCTTGGGCTATGCATCCCATGGAAGAGCTCTAGCGGGGCATGGGTCACGCCAGCCACTGCCTGCTGCCTGGGCGGGGATGGGTGGGACCTGCTGGGCCTGCCTTCTGGGTGAGTGGGATGTGGCCACCTGGGCTAGGATGGTTCCCATCCCTGACCTGAGGTGACGTCTCTTGCCTCTGCCTATTGCTCACTGTGGAGGTGCAGCGGATGCAGGATTCATATTGCTACAATTTAGCACACACTTAATTTGAAAGTAATAGAGGATGACACCGGAGGAGAGGAGGAAAAAAAGCTACAGCACGTAGGACACACCTGTTCAGGGGGACAGGTCAGAGGCTGCAGCTGAGTCACTGCTGAGTCACCATAAGGGGAATTGCTTCCCATTCCACACTCGCCAGCTCCTCCTGGACACTAAAGGGGAAACTCCGGGATTTATCCCAAAGTTTGCTGGGGACTGAATGAACTCACTCCTTAGCAAAGTTTGGCAACCAATAAGAAGTAATTTGGTTACTTAACTAGAAAATAGAAACTTCAGTGTTAAAACAAAAATAAATAAAATAAAAGCTGTGTCCAAGGCCCCTGAAGTGGCTTGCAGTTTTTTTCTGCTTCACACACTTAGTAAAAGCAGTTTTTGGATATTCATTGGTAAATGGTTCACATTCCATTTTTTTTTTCAGAGTAAATTAGAAAGTGACAATTGAATTTAACTTTGTTTGTGACTTTTGGTAAGGTCTAATGATGTGATTTTTCCAAAGGCAATCATTTAGGGCCTGTTGACTCATATTTTCTGCATTTTAAGGTGACAATTCATCTTGATTCTAACTGCTGGATTTTAAAATTATTTTCCGGCTTTCTGAATTTCGTGCCACACAGGTCTGACAGCTGTATCTCCCCTCCAGCTCCTGGCTCAGAATTTAGACAATAAAAGCTGAAAATTCAGGGAAAGTTATCAAGAATGAAATGACAATAAACTTACATAGCATCTGACAGCTGCTCTCTGCCTACCAAATTAGCAAACACATTCCGTTCTTTTTCTTCCTTTTAGGGGGCAAGCGTGTGACTCAGGAAAGCCACCTCACAATTGACGCTGATTGCCCCAGGAAAGAGCCAAGAACAACGTGGCCACAGAGCAGAGCGCCTGACCCGCAGATCCCGCAGCTGGGAGGCAGAAACGTGCTACTGGGCAGTGGATAATGGGTGCCGCTGAGAGCCACCCGGACATCCAGGCTCCCCACGCAGGGAAATGTAACCTTCAGGCCCCACTTGCCATCTGCCTTTTGAGTTCTGGTTTTCGGTAAGTCCTCAGACATCAAGGGAGAGCCCATGGCTTTGTGAGTGGACGGGTGGGAATTACCGTGACTCCCTCCGTAAACACCTGGTCACCAGGGAGCCTGAACAGGGCAGCGCCCAGTAACTGAGGGAGGAGCTCGTTCTACCAACAGATCTCCAAGTGTGACCTGGTAGCTCTCCCAGGGGAGCCCAGGCTGGTGCCCCAGCCTCTTGGAAAGTTGCCAGGGTTCCTTGGGGCGAAGTGGCCTGAGCCTGGGTGGGCACCCTTTTTGTCCTCTATACTCTCCCCCCACCCCCCGCCCCCAGTGTGGTTACATCTCTCGGGGCAGATGATGAACACTGCTCTCCAGGAGAATCTCCTTATGTGGACAGGGTAGGAGTAGGAAGGTGGGGGCTCTTTATGAATTCTGGAGAAATAAACTTCATTTGTTCTTCTCTTTGCAATTCATTAGTTTCTGCAGCAGATTTATTTTTCTAATTATTTTTAGCCTGGACTAATGGTGCAATGTTGAGCTCCCTGAGAACACGTGGAGGTCGGTGGAGAAAAGAGACTAGCGGGCGGGGGAGTGCCAGGTGGGGAGAGACTCGCGCCAGCTGCAGTGGGTCCTGACCCAGATGCAGCACTGAAAGGCCAGCCGGGAGCCGAGCTTTCCCTCAGTCTGCCTTGCTTCCTTTGCAAGGTTGTCTAGAGCTTTTGCCAATCAATTAATTTAATTTCAAGCAGGTCACATCCAAAGGACTTAAAAGACAATACCCAGTACAGCAATGCCTGTCAATCTAGTGCCTGGCCTTGGTTGGTGTCAACACTGAATTAGGATCACCTGGGAAGATTTAAAAAACACGAGCAGGTCAGGGCCTCACCCCGCAGAGACTGCTATTCATCTGGTCCGGGTGGGGGGTGCCTCACCCGCATCCCAGGTGATTCTACCTTCCGCTGCAGGCAACGTGACTGCTCAAAGTCCCACACATCTGCAAATCAGACTGGTCTTGGAACCGAGAACAAAGAGTGCAGTGTCACAAGAGGAGAAATATCTCTCATAATAAAGTCCAGCCTGGGCTGGTGACGCCCCGTCTCCAGAAAACATCAGAAAAGCGGCTGGGTGTGGTGGTGCTTGCCTGTGGTCCCAGCTACACCAGAAGCTGAGGCAGGAGGATCTCTCGAGCCCAGGATGTAGAGGCTGCAATGAGCTATGATCGCACCATGGCACTCCAGACTGGGTGACAAAGCAAGACCCTGTTTCAAAAAAGAAAAGAAAAGAAAAGAAAAGTCTTGCCAGGTGCAGTGGCTCATGCCTGTAATCCCAGCACTTCGGGCGGCCGAGGTGGGCAGATCACTTGAGGTCAGGAGTTTGACACCAGCCTGGCCAACATGGTGAAACCCTGTCTCTACTAAAAATACAAAATTTAGCCACCCGTGGTATGCATTCCTGTAATCCCAGCTACTAGGGAGGCCGAGGCACGAGAATTGCTTGAACTCAGGAGGTGGAAATTGCAGTGAGCCGAGATGGCGCCACTGCACTCCAGTCTGGGTGTGAAGCCGCCTGGGTGATGAAACAAAACAACAGCAACAACAACAAACTATCATAGAAACTTTTCCTGTCAAAATGATTCTGTAAAAAATACATTCTGGTCAGCGCGTAGGCTGAGTAATATTTGAAATGACATTCACGGGAATTCCATGTCCTAAATGTGAATGACTCATCTTGCCATGATTGCCAGTGTGAGGAAACAGAGCACACTGTGCTTCCGGACCCTGACCACATTTGCAAAACACAGAGTTAAAGGAATGACTTCCTGTTACATAGCACCCAAGATCCAGAACTGAGAGGGAGGTGGGTGGCCACAGTGTGAGATTACACCTCCTAGCAGCTCATTTTTCAGGATTCTGTCCTCCAACGGGGCTTTGCAGACATGCGTTCCCCCCAAACCCTTGCTTCCATGCAGACCTGCACATACCATGCCCCAGCAGTGAGTGCAGGGCACTGATTTTAACTGAGGAAGGGTCTTTCTCTCACACTGGATGGTGAGCCCTCCAAGGCCAGGAACCATGTGCAATTCCTTTCAGTCTCCTGAGCCCCTCGTACACACAGCAGCTGCTCAGGGAAGTGTTTTTGAACAGAAATCAGATCTCCAGAACTTTGGGAGTAGCAAAGACAACCTGCTCACAGGTGGACATACAGGACCTGTCACTTTTCATCTGGATGTTGGGCAAACCAGGATGCAGCCAGTCAGCCTGAGCTGCCTGCACCCTCCAAGTTCCACACTGGAGAATTTCCTTACCAGGTCTGAAGAACGATTTTTCCCACAGATTGACCAATGTTGGCTGAATTATTTTGGCACTTTGAAATCAGCCGTCATTGCTTCCTTCTGCTATTTTGTTTCAAAATCTACAGACAAAATTGGCTCAATGTGATAAATACCACGCAGAAATATAGCAGAGCTTTGTGCAATAATTATTACTCTTGAGAGACTCTTGATGTGACCTCGCCCTAGCCAAGAAGCTCATGTGGTCAACTTCTCAATTGGAACGGTCAGTCCACCACTGCTGGGCAAGAAAGGGGCATTTATACAGATTTGATTCTACTGCCCACGGTTGGTTTCTGATTTGAAAGAAGCCCCAGGTGGTCATGAGAAACCATAGGTAGAGCACCCACGTCTCATTGTGCACACTGCAGGGCTGCTCCCAGGTGAAGTGTCCCAGGATCATTAGCAGCTGAACACCACAAGTTGAAGATTCCAGTAACATGACTTTCCCCTGTCTGAAAGAACTGCTTACAGGTGTTCAAGCTCAACGATTATTACAATCATTGGCAATGAAGACCCCCTAGGCTCTGCGGAGTCCTTAGGTGTCAACCAGAGTGACAGTGCAACACCTTCATTAATTGGGTGGCGGTTCACCTTCTTCAGCACCAGGAGGTTGGGCAGTGACTTGTGGAAAGTCAGAATGTGGCTCCTCAGTAACAAAGACTGAAAGTAGAGATCCAGCAAAGGGAAGGCAAATATTCTGCCTCACTGTGCTCTCACCTGGGCTGCCGCACCTACCTGGCCCTGGGCCCTTTCAGGGCTCTCCTTGATGAGTGCCTGCTCTGGTCCTCTGACATCACCATGCTCACCTGCATGCACACAGGGCTTTAGAGCCAGGTCCTGATGACCCATCCTGGCCTCCTCTGAGTCTCCGTGCATAGAGATAGTTGATGCTTTCTTTGAAGCCATTTATCTCAAATTGGAAATCAACTGGTTCCAAACAGACACCATATGGAAACCAAAAAAAAAAACTGGTAGGTTTTGTCTCTTACTTACAATTTTTTAAATGTGTCTGAGGTTTCAGGACACTTTTTGGTTTTCAAAATGCTATTGACATAACTGAAGGCATGACTGAGTCTTTGAAAGTTGCTGGAAAGCCAATGTTCCCCATCCTTATGGGAAGCTGAGGTTGACACCAGAGGAGATGTCCCTGAAAGGCTATGGCAATGCCCGGGGAGACGCTGCTTTTGCTAACATCTAAATGACAAATGTATAACTTGGGAACACAACCAGGCTGCTTTGGATTTAAGAAAATAGTTTCATTAACAAAGTCATAAACACACTAGAGCTAGAACCTAGAGCTAGTGTCCAGGACTCAAACTTCTTTATGTATTACACAAGGACTAAACATTACATGTGTATAGGGTAGAAAATGATGCATATTTATAAGTCAAAAGGTAATGACTGTATGATAGGCGGTAATGCCTGTATGATACTAGCATACAACTTTGTTCAAAACAAAGTCCATTTAATGTGTTACATAACTTACAAATGTTTTTAAATTTAGAAAACATGAAGGTAGGTATCAAACTTCAAAAGTCAAATAGGTAGCTAAATCAACTTATTATTCTCAATGAACTTTTAATTTTCTTCCATTGAGAGGATGGCATTATTATATAAGAAATCAGGGGAAAAAAGTTTAGGAATTCCTATCAAATATACAATTAATAAATTAATGGAAATTTAATATAATTTCCACAATTAGATATTTCGAAAGTAAATTCAAATCAGTTAAAGAAATGAACTTGAGAAACAGAGATAATGAATTTCCCATTTTGCTCTTTCCTGCATAGATGCCACTTGTGAAATTCTAGACAGACGTTGTGGGTCCAAGTAAAAACCCAGTCAATACAGTTAAAACATGCATTCCTACTGGCTATTCAATGTCATATTGCTGTCACATATTTTTACTTATTTACTTGTCAATCAACTTGGTAGGTGTTATTTAAATATCACCACTGCTGGAATGATTTAGACTATTGTACTAATATACACAAGCAGAACTGAGGAAGCTCAAATAATGGCATGGCAAATTTCCAAAATTATCTTGTATTATTAGACTTGCATCATCAGCCTAACCCAAAACTTACAAAGAAATTATTTTTGAATGGTTATTTGGCCCAAATATAGAATGACATAAACCTTAATTCAATCTCACGATACCCATTCAAATTAGTTTGTCATTTACCTGCAAAGTTTTTGTTTGGTTCTGCAAGTCCGTGACTCAATTCTTGACTACTTTCCCCACGAAAAAGTCCATAAGTGATGAAAATGCTCCCATTTGAAGCAGAGTCTCTAACAGCAATTGTACTGGTGATCCATGCTTGTGTCCCAAGAATAGAGCAAATTACAATGAAAGACCCAAGGCTGGTGAAAAAGCTTGATAAGAACATCAATGTCTTCTTTGTGGTAGGCATTTTCACAGGAAAATAAGTTCTCTGGGACAAAAAAATGAATATCTTCTTATAACACTTTTGGATCTTATCATTTGAAGTCTAGTACTTAGAAATAGAGTCTAACACTTTGTTGTCCAAAATAAAATCTCACTCTTCCTAAGGAAGGGTTATGCTAATGGACATTGAACTCTGAACATGGTCATAAAATTTACAATAGCTGAACTTTGGTCTGGAGTAAGAGGCTGCTATGGTTACAGCCAACCAGCATGAACAAGGGGTGGGTATGGTCTTCCCAGGGACTTCCCAATCACACAAGTAATTTATAATCCTTGGCCAAGTGTCATGGAAGCAAGTTTAGCCTACCATATCATGACAGGAGTAGAATTCCTAAATAATAGGGTGTGGAGGATCTGTATTCCCAAAGCGTTGCTGAGTCTAGCAGACAACGACCATGAAATCCCAACTTCTCCAATAATTATTGGAAATATGTAAACATATACTTCTCTATTGTGGACATTTATGTTGTTTCAACTTCACAATTATGACTGAGAAAGAACACACAAATATCTTTAGGCATAAACCTTTGTTCATATCTCCACTTATTTCCTTGCTTAGACTTCTAGAAGTTTGATAAAGTCTGTGGATTTTTCTGAAGTTGTTGCTATGCATTGCTCAGTTTCTTTACTCACTGCCGATCTGACTCTTAGAATTGTTCCAAGAGGAAATCCTAAGGAGGGTAAGCCTTTTGTCGAGTGTACAGTGGAGTGGAAAGAGAAAAGCTTACACCTCCTTATGTTTTATAGCTCTCTATTTTTAGACTTTATCAGAGAGGTATGGCTTTCAAACTTCCTCTTTCAAATTGGATCATATTTGTGTATTATTTAAATTATATCTTGAGAAGTTTCATCTTTATCACTTTTTAGTACTCTGATAGAGGTGGTTCTGAACGTTCTTGCTTTCGGTCACTATATCTGTATCCACTCTTTTGAGTGGTAAATAGTTTATAAATGGTCATTTCTGGACTTCAGAAAAACTCTCCCATTTGGCTAAAAGATCATTTCATTTGTAGCATGTTTTCCATACCACTTTTTACTGTATTCTTTGATTATTTAGTAATAGCATATTAAGTTGGTGCAAATGTAATCACGGTTTTTGCCATTGAAAGTTGCATTTACTTTTAATGGCCAAAAACACAATTACTTCATCCTCTACTTTTCTTTATTAACACCTAACTTATTTGTGGAATTAGCTGATCATCTGTCTTTTCCGTTATTGTGACTAGATGACATGCTCTAGGAGGTGGACATGTTTGTTTTGTGTACCACTGGATTCCAGGGACTCTCAAAGAGCCTGGCCCAAAGAAGACACTCAGCAAACATTTGTTCAATGAATTAGTGGAGATACGTACACACATACTCTACTACTGTGGACACTTATGTTGTTTCTATTTCAAAATTATGATTAAGGAAGAACAATGCGTGAACATCCTTATGCATAAACCTTTGTCCATATCTCTGATTATTTCCTAGCTTAGACTTCTAGAAGTGAGTCAGTCTGTGAATGTTACTGAAGCTGTTGCTACACATTGCCTAGCCACTCATTAGAAAAAGATACCAGTCACCCGCCATGCCCTTAATACAGTGAAGGTGCACACTTTCCTACATCCTCAAAACATGTATATTATTGGAAAACTTACTTTTTTTCTATTTAAGTCTATTAATTTTAACCACACTTTTAAAGAGTGGGACAGAATTTCAGTAGTTAGTTCCTTCTGGCCCTATTCCTAATGTGGAAAATAATTTTGTATTTATTATTGTATTTTGTATTACATAGGCCCATTACAAAAATGTATTCAAATGGAACTGGCAAGAATAAAGAAGAAAGTAAATATAATAAATAATTTATCCTAGAAGAAGTAATCGTGTTCATAGTTGGGCAAAGACTTTCATACCGATAGCTTTATGTCTTAGCTTCCTGTTGCTATAACTGAATACCCGAGGCTGGGTGATTTATAAAGAACAGAAATGTATTTCTTATGGTTCTAAGGGCTGACGAGTCCAAGGCCAAGGGGCTACATCTGGTGAGGGCCTTCATGCTAGTGAGGACTCTGAGTCCCAAGGTGGCACAGGGCATCGTGGTGGCCAGATAGCAAGTGGGCTGACAGTGCTAGCTCAGGTCTCTCTTACTCTTCTTATACAGCCACCAGTCCCACTCTGGAGAAAACCCATTTGTCCATTAATCCATTAGTCCATGAAAGAATTAATACATTCATGAGGGCAGGGCCCTCAGAACTCCACTGCCTCGTAAAAGTGGCAACTTTCCATACTGCCACACTGAAACTCACCAATATGAGTTTCAGAGGAGACAAACATCTGGTGTAGCACCATGCACACATTTATAATAAAACCGAGTCCTACTCTATGTTCTATTTTTTAATCTGCTTCATAAAAATTTCAACAAATTGCCATGGCAATCCTTTCATGTCAATAGATCACGTTTACCATTGTACAAAGCAACCACAAATTATTTCTACAAACCCTTTTTGGTGGACATTGAGGTTGTTTCCAGCTTTTCACTGTTGTACCCATGATGTGGTGATACTCCTTTTATGTTCAACCTTGCTAACCTTTCTAGGATTTCCTTGAGATAAATTCTGAGAAGGAGAATTGTTGAGTCAACAAAAAATATGTGTACACCAGCAGAAAGTGGGTCCCAATTTAAATTTCTACCAACAGCATTTTGCATTAGAGTTCCCAATTTCCACAGCTTCCCCACAGCGTAGTATTGCTAGTATTTTTAATCTTTCACAAGCTGGGAGACAAGAAGTAGCTTGTTGGCATAATTTGATTTTTACATGTCAGTTAGAGTTGCTATATTTTAATAAGCTTATTACCCATGTGTAGTTTTACTGACACAGTTTTCTGTTTATGATGTTGGTTCATCTATTATATAGACATTTTTTATTCATGATTTTTTGTAAAGATAGTAAACTTTTGTCAGTTCTGTGTATCTTATGGATATATATATGTATATTGAAATATATTCATTGAATATATATATTCATTTTGTTATTTGCATTTCAATCATATTTATACATTTATACATTTTAAACATTATGTGTAGATATTTTACTGGCTCAAGTTAAAAATGTCTATGTAACCAAATATTTCAGTCTTATACTTTATACTTTCTGGATTTGGTATCCTAACTCAACAGTTATTAAGGCTATTTACATATAAAAATCAACTGAAGTTTGTGTGAAACAGAAAAGTGATTTTTTTTTTTTAAGATACAGTATTATTTCACATTACCCAAGGCGAAGTGACAATGAGAACTCAGGAAATTACTAGAACCGGAATTTCTATTGTCTTCTCTGCTCCTTACTGCATATCTGTTTCATTTTCTGGGTCTTTTTCTAATATTAAATTTTATCTTTGCTGCTATTCTATTGCTGTCTTTTATTTTGTTTTTCCTTTTCTAATTTTCTGAAATGAATGTTTTATTTTCTTATTTTGTTTTTGCATTAATAAAATATTTAAAACCATGAATAGTTCTCTCTCTCTCTCTATGTATATATACACACATATATATATCTTTGGCTAGGTTCCTTAGGTTTTTATATATGTAAATTGGCATTTAACATCTTTAAATTGCATTTTTTATTTCCTGTTTGTTGAGGACAAACTTTGTAAGATAATTGTATGATAGCATTATTTCTATTTTGGTTATTTGTTTCTAGTTTTCTACAATTTTTAATCAAAGAACATGATCTTAAAATACCTACTTTTATGGTTTTATTGAGATTTTATTTGTAGACAATTTATAATCAATGCTTACAACATTTTATGTCACTCTATGCTATTCCATTTAATGGATTTACCCTCATTTATTTAACAATGTTTCATTTTGGCCATTTTGGATATTATTAAATTTTTTGCTTATATAAATTTGCTTGAATACAGATCATTAACTATATCCTTAAAATAAATCTCAGGAGAATTGCTGACTCAGATAGACATTTTTCGATTTATTACATTAAATACAAATTGACCCCAAACTGGCTTGCAATTCATAATCCCACCATAAATGTAGGAGAAAGCCCTTTTTTCTCTAGCACTGGAAAATGTTTGTTATTTTACATGAAATATTGCTTTAAGTTACAATTCTACGGTCTGCTTTTCTGTCACTATAGTTTTGGCTTTTCTATAATTTCATAAAAATGGTATATTATAGTAAGTAGTCTTCTGTATCTGACTTTATTTTTTAGATTCATCTAGATATAGACACACATTTGTTGATCCACTCAGCAGTTGATGGACATTTTGGTAGACTCCAGTTACATCGATACATTATATTTGTTAAGAGGAAAGCTGTTATGCATTCGAGTACAAGTCTATGTGTGGATACCTGATTCCTTTTTCTTGTGTAAATAAATAAGAGAGATATTACTGGAACATGGTAAGTGTATATTTAACATTATAAGAAACTGACAGACTGATTTCTCAAGTGGCTGTTCTACTGTGCATTCCCACAAGAGATGTATGATAGTTTCAGTTGCTCCATATCCTCACCAGCACTTGCTATTATAAGTCCTTCAAAATTTGGCATTATAATGAGTGTTTACTGATATCTCACTGTGGTTTTTATTTGCATTTTGCTAATACTAATGATATTGGACATCTTTTTATGTGTTTGTTTGCCATTCATGTACTTTATTTGGTGAAGCCTCTGTTGAATCTGTTGTCCATTTTCTTATTGATTTGTCTTCTTTTTGTTGAGTTGTAAGAATTCTTTATATTTTACACTCAAGATACAATATTTATTAGATATATGTTTTACATATATCATATATTTATTAGTTATATGTCTTGCAACCATTTTGTTCCAGTATCTGGGTTGTTTTTTCATTTCCTTAACAGCATCATTGAAGAGCAAGATTTTTAAAATTTGGTGAAGTCTAACTTACCAATTTTTTCATTTTATGGAATATGGTTTCAGTGTTATATTTAAGAATTTTTTGCCTAATCCAAGAGCACAAAGATTTATTTTCCTATGTTTTGTTCTAGAAATTTTATGCTTTTAGGTCTTATATTTAAGGTTATAGTCTATTTCAAGTCAATTTTTGTATATGATACAAGGTAAGGGCTGAGGTTCATTTTTATGCGTGTGGCTAGGGTGTTGTCCCATTTGGTTTCTTGAAAAGATCATCCCTTCCCTGATGAACTGCCTTGGCGTCTTCTTTGAAAATCAGATGACAATATCTGTGTGGGTCTCTTTCTGGATTCTCTATTAAGAGATCTTTCTTTCCAGTCCTGTGTAAGCTCCAGGAATTGTTCGTTACTCGGCTTTGCCATGGCTCCCTGCCTGGTCTCCATAGCTTCCTCTGAGGTATGTGCCTCAGCACTCGATTAATGATTCCAGGGATCCCTCTAGATTTCTACAGCTTCCCTCTGCAGCTCTCTCCTCTCCAGCACCCACCACCAACCCTAGCACTTTGGCCCCCTCAAACCTTGGTTTCTTTCTGTTCAACTCCAGAAGACCATTGGCTTCTTTGGTTTCCCCTTCCGCACCACAACCTGGAAATTTCCTCCTTGAAAACTTCCTGGGGCAATTGTCAGTCTTAGTTCATTTGTTTCTTTTATTTCAGGAATCATGGCCCTGTGCTGCCTGGTGTCTGATGTCTATTATGGAAACCATTCCTTTATGTATTATTTTCTGTCTTATTAATTTTTTAAGACTATAGGGCCATTTTGGCCTTCTTATTCCATCACAGTCCAAGGAGGTAGTCAGCCTTCATTGAATGACCACACAGCTGTCACATTTTCTTTCCCTTAGAATTTTGTAGCTACCACTTTATTGTCTTTTTGCACTGAACGTTGCTGTTGAAGAGTCTGAGGCCAGCCATAGTTTTTCTGTCTGTGTGTGACTGAGTTACTCTGATAGCACAGTTATAAGAGTCTGTTTGTGAAGTGCAGCCATACCCACCTAAATTTTGTTTAGATTATTCTGGTTCATTTTATTCTCCTTTCATGTAGTTTCTCTTTTCAATTTGCATATTCAGTTTATTACAGAAACATTTTTCTGTGTCATATTTCTAAATTGTGTGTTCCACTTGTTGAAATTTTACTTGCAGACACACCAGTTATCCTCGTATTTGGTTGTCTTTGACCTTCATATCCACTATCCACCCTCTTGTAATTGCTTTATTCCCTTTATATTTTTGCTGTCTATTCACTGTGACTTTCTTCCACAATGATAATTCATTTTTAGCTAAAACTTTTTCTAACTTATGTATTAAATCTTAAGTTATATGGCTTGGAGTCTCAACTGGGTTTCTTTGAAGTTTTCTTTTAACTTATCTCTGTTGTTTTATATCTCATTATTGGTCCCTTGTGTAACTGAATCCTTCTTATTATAAGTAAGTTCTTACATAGCATAATACATGCAGAGGAAACTGCTTCCACCCATTGGATTGGATGTTTTTCCAGCCTGAGGTGTGTTTACCCTTTCTTTTCTTCTCCTTTGTTTGGGTAAATCCTAGGGTATTTCTTTTCATCTTGCTTAGTTTAACATGAGCAGTTCTATCCAACCATTGGTTTATACGAATCCATGATTAATGAGTTCCCCTGACATCCTTCTTACCTTATCTGGGGTGATTTGTCTTAGCTTCTCCATGCATCACTCTTTGACTGGATGGTTTTCTATCATTTTTTTTCTAAATACATCCAGGAGGGAAAAAAGTGTACAGATCTTTGCCAAAACATGTAAGTCAGATTGGCTTAAGCTCACAGAAGTTTGGGGTAAGGGAAATCTTTCATGTGACATGATGCAGGGCTTCCACGAAGGTTTCCAGGACATCATTTTGCTCTTTCTGCATCTCTGGGTTGCGTTTCTCTTGGCTCTGCTCCCAAGTTCATGGACTTGGATCCTCATTCAGAACTTTTATCCTCTCAGCTTCAAGTTTATTGCAAGAAAGAATTGTATGCCTCTCCCCTAGAAATCTCTCAGCATTTTACTCGCTCTAATGCTGCCACACACCCACACACCTAGAGCTGGACAGAAGCAGGGAGAGGTCTTGTTGTGTTGTAATTAGGATTACTGCTGATTCATTCTGAGTTTGGGGAGGCAGAATCGATGATCTTGCTTCCATAAGCTCTTAGCTAATCAGAATCTCCATGCAGTCAAGGACCTTTTCTAACTAGGCTTGGTAATTGCACAGGGCATGGCAATGGGGACTATCTTGCCCCTCTCCTCAGAGTAAGAAGCAGCCTGAGACTCTGACCCGGAACAGGAACTTCCTAAGGGATGGGCTAGGGCAGACTGAGTCTGGGTATGCATAAAAGGAAGGTGATGTCAGAGCCTGTGATGAAGAGGCCTCTGCAAGTTGAAAACAGTCTAGAACACGAAGCCCTCACTTCCATGCTTTAGGAAATGAAATATGTAAAAACTAAATTTCTATTGTGCTTTAGTAACTGCTAAGAAATAAGTATCTGTATCTCATTCTTAGGAGAGCTTTCCTTAGTGCTGTATTATGTCTCGTTACCAACTTTTTCCTCAATTGCAAGAGCAAACTGAAATTATATACCAGGTGGAAACTAGGTGAATAACAAATCATTCCACCAGTGATAATGTTCTGTGGATTATTGACATGAACTTCACTGTGAGAAATAAAGAATTTATGTCATAAGTCTTATAATTTCTCAAGTTAGAGGAAAAATATCCTTTTGCCAAAGTGTAGGTATTTCTGAGAGTCCTATGATTTTTGAGTGAGGAACACGAGGGTATTCAATGCATTATGAAATCATCTGAAGCAGGCCATGGAAGGTGCTGGTCGTGGTGGTGGTGCATGCCTGTAGTCCCAGCTACTCAAGAGGCTGAGGCAGGAGGACTTCTTGAGCCCAGGAGTTCAAGATTGCAGTGACCTATGATCACACCACTGCCCTCTAGCCCGGGTGACAGTAAAAGACCCCATCTCAATGAATAAATACATAAAATAAAATAAAACAACACTGAGACCATTTTCATCAAATTTCTTGAAAACAGTGATAAGGAGATTTTAAAATCAACTAGAGGAAAAGGGTACACCACCAAAACTACTGATAATAAGCAATAAAGGATGAATCTCAAAAAGAGGTTGCTGCCTAAAAGAAATTAGAAATAACATACTATGGGATTCCATTTATATGAAGATACAGAGTAGGTAATACTACCTATGGTGATAGATTTCAGAATAATGGCCATCTTTGGCAAGAGTTGGGAGATTCTATTGGGGGAAGAAACATCAAAGAACTTTCTAGATTGATGGACATGTTTACTGTCTTGAGAGGGGTATGCATTTCACTAGTTTATACACTTGTCTTTACTCATTGGCATATCCCTTAAGATCTGTACAATACATGTGTACTCTTCATCAGTGAAAAGCAATTCAAGAAAAAAAAAGAGTTCAAATGTGGTAAGGATCTGGGGGAGGGCCTAATTATTGTTTTTTTCTGGGTGAGTAGAGGAATCTTCCAGCAAAAAGACCTGTCCTCTTGATTTCAGTAATTGTTAACACTTGGGAGTAACTTGGAAAAAGAGGAGGAGAGGGAAGAATAGTTGGGTAATGTAAAAATAGATAGTTCTGAACCTATTCATTATTCAATCTGGTACATCCCAGAGATCAGAATAACCATCCTGACTGTGGTTACTAAAAGTTACCTCTTGGTGGGGACAGGTCCTGAACAAAATCATTGAAGGACTCTGGTGTTGTCTCAGTGTATTAGTCCATTCAAACATACCTGAGACTGGGTAATTTACAAAGGAAAGAGGTTTAATGGACTCACAATTCCATATGGCTGGGAAGGCCTCACAATCACGGCAGAAGACAAAGGCGGAGCAAAGGCACATCTTACATGGCGGCAGGCAAGAGAGCATGTTCCCTTTACAAAGGGAACTGCCCTTTATAAAACCATCAGATCTCGTGAGATTTATTCACTATCATGAGAACA
The DNA here is from genome assembly GCF_002776525.5 of Piliocolobus tephrosceles. NCBI lineage: Eukaryota > Metazoa > Chordata > Mammalia > Primates > Cercopithecidae > Piliocolobus > Piliocolobus tephrosceles. The sequence continues at coordinate 5,892,897 of NC_045442.1, read as the reverse complement.
GTATGGGGAAAACCCGCCCCCATGATTCAGTTGCCTCCCATAGGGTCCCTCCCACAATGAGGACTACAGGAACTACAATTCAAGATGAGACTTGGGTGGGGATGCCGCCAAGCCACATCCGTTTTTCCTTCCTTGCCCTGCCCCACAGCCAATCAATGATCAAGAACTGCTTTTTTTCCTCCTAAGGCTGAATAACTTTATGAGAATGTTTCTGTGTGATGTTTAAAAGCAACTTCTTATGTGCTTTCCACACATTGATTTTGCCTTTTTTTTTTTTTTTTTCTTATCCTCCTAGACAGTATTCCTGGCCTCAGCATTTTAATTTTAATTGACATCTATTGGGCCTTCTAAGCGTGATGGGCAGTATCTGATTTTCTGCAGAGAAACCCAAAGGCCCAGTCCTCAAGTAAAATAGAAGACAAGACAAGTAATTGCAGTTAATATCAATCATTGCAGGAGCGCCGCCTCAAGCTGTGTTTTAGAGGAAAGGAGCTAAATGGCTGGGTGTAGGGGAGGCCTGGGGAGAGCAGGCAGACAGCCAGCCACTGACTGGCCTGAGACAGGATCAGACAGCCAGTGTGCCAGGGAGCTAAGAGGACTCTGTAGACTCAAGAAGGGTTCTAAAAGATGAGGGTGATGAGGTGTTCAGGAGGGCAAGAGGCGGGTGAGCTCCTCAAAGCCTGGGAGGAGGACAGGGGAATTGACTCTGATGTCAACAGGGACCTTGAGCCTATGAAAGGCAAAATGAAGATGGTGAAGAAGGATGAAGGGCTTCCCTGTGGTAATCAACAGGGCCCTGGCACAAACGCCTCTGAAAACATGCTTCTGTGTGACAATGATGAATGCCTGTAGACTTTAGAAAGAGTTGAGAATTTTTGGGGTCCAGCAGAGAAGATATTATGAGGACAGAAGAGCCATCTGCTTCCCCGTCATGTTACCAAGGCTGTTCACTTTCCAATAGCAGATGTCTGACAAAGGCAACTTGTTTCTGTCTTCTTAGCTCACAGTCTCTGCCTCCTCAGCCCTGCGGCGTTAACAAGCAAAACTGTGCTTAGCAGAGCTTTGTAATTATGGCCTTTATGTACATAAGCCTGGCTCTGCAGACCACAACAGCAGAAAAATCCAAAGCCTGGTGACATCATGGGCTACCTGGCCCCACCTCAACCTGGGCTGTTCCTTGGAGATGCACTCAGGAGGGAGCCGCCCACCCTGCTGGGCTCTGAAGTGACCAGGCTGTCTGCTGCTACTGACTGGGGCCCATCCTCCTCTGCTCTGACAGCCCAGACACCTTCACTGAGCACCTCCTGGCTACTGAGGTTGCTTTAGGAGCTTGAGTCTGAGGAGCCATGGAGATCAGCAGAGCCTAGGCTGCTGGATTTTACCGCCCTGAGGGTAGGGAAAGAGGGCGTGACAGACTCAAAGGAGCAAATAAACCCACAAGTAATTCCAAACTGTGATGGGGGCTGTGGAAGAGAGTGGCAGAAGAGATGGGTGCAGGGCAATCTTCCAGAAGCCACCAGTAAGAAGGAACCAGGTGCATTGGTTGGAGAAGCCCCAGGCAGGAAGGAGCTTGGCTCTGGCACTGAGAGAAGGGAGCCGTGGTTGGAGCCCAGCGGGCAGGGGTGGGAGGCTCAGAGCAGCCAGGAAAGTCAGGCAGAGCCTCGTGGGAGTTCGGATTTTATTCTTCATGGAGGCTTTTAAGCAGGGGGCTAGCAGGACCTGGTTTCCATTTTGTGAGGTGCTTGGGACCAAGTGTGAAGAATGGATCATCTGGGGGAGTGGGTGGGAAGCTGGGGAGCCACTGCAGGCTTTGGTGGGGTGCAGGCAGTCACAGGAGAGAAGGGCTAGATGCTTGGAGAAGCCGGTGGCAAGAGGACTTGAGCCCTCTGGGAGGTGGACTGGAGGTGGGACATGGAGGCAGGGATAGGGACGACTGCAGAGTAACCAAGTAAGAGTAAGAGGCAGGTCTGAGACAGCAACAGACAGCCAGGAGGAGCTGAGCTTGCAGGGGAGGGCCCCAGAGTGGTGCTGTTTAGAGACATTCCCATGCAGATGGTGTTTAAAGGTTTGGAGCTAGAAAAGGCCCCCAGGGACAGAAATGGGCAGGGCAGGGCAGGAAGGTGGAGCTCAAGTTCTCCACCGGTTTTGCAGCTCTCCGGCCCCTGTGGAGGGGAAGTCCCACTCTGGGCAAGTCAACTGCTGGTGGCCTCTGCCAGGAGGTGCCCATTGCTCTGCAGCCTTTGGGGTCTGTAGCTCTGTATAAACAGACTTCAAGTATGCTAAGAGTCGTCGGCTGGCAAACGGTGCAACGTGTAACATGGGGTAACACACCCTAAGTGCCACTTTCTCCCAATTCATTCATTCATTCATTCATTCATTCATTCATTCATTCATAAGCCTAATGAGCTGGGCCCCTACCACAGAATGCAGCTTCCCTCATGAGGGCTGGGCCGTGGCCCCACCCAGAGGGCACAACACAAAGGTTCAGAACCAAGATGTCACCAGTGTCCTTTCTGCTCCTCCCACGGAACTGCCTTTTCTCTGAAACTTCCCTAAATAGCCTGAGTGAAATCCCCTGGAAGAAGTCGGCTAGACAGCAGGCCCAGTGCCTGACTCGGTCGCTCCTCCTTCTCTTCGTGCCTTTTTAACTTTGACAGATGCTGCCTCAAGGACAAGCGAGCCCTCTTAAACACCCCCTAAGCAGGCGCCTTATCCCCACCTCTTTCCTAAGGAGGCCACCAGGCCCAGCGACCTCACAGCTCTCCCAGCTTCCTCGCACCAGAAGCGCACGGGGTGCCCTGCGAGTCCCATACCTGCTGCAAGACCAGGGCGAGTCCCCAGCCAGGCCACTTCCTGGTGCCCTGGGATAGGGCCGGGAGAGGCAGGGCCTTGCCTTTGCTCTCCTCCAGGTGGGAGTGCCTGTCATACCTTGACCCTCTCTCTACGCACCTGGCTCCAGGCGGAGGGGCTGGGCCAGGCCTCCCCGGAAGGGGGCACCAGCCTTGGGTAAACGGATACCCACAGTGCCTGGGTGCTCTCAGGGCAGGGCCTCAGGGCCATACCCGCCGCGCAGGTGGGGCGGGCGCCCTGGGTGCGCTCCCCGCGCCGGGCACCAGGCGTCGCCCCCGCTCCTCTCAGCGCCGGGGCCCCCGCCCCCGCCGCGGAGCCGCAGCCGGAGCTGGAGCCGAGGCGGCGGCGGGACCCGGCCGGCCGGACAAATTTCCTGCTCCGCTGCGGACGGCGGGCTGCAGGAGCCGGCGCGAGCGGCTTCAGGAACCCACGGCTTCTGCGCGTCCCCGCGACCCTTCTTCGCGCCCGGCGCGGACAGCCGGGCGCCCCGGAGGGCGGCGGGCGGGCGCCCGGGAGATGCGGAGCCGCCGCGGCAGCGCGATCTGCGCGACCGGACCGGCCCCCCCGAGGTGAGCGCGCGCGTGCGGGCGGGGACCCTGCGCTCCTGTGGGGGACTGTGCGCCCCGGGCGGCCCGAGCAGGCCGGGGACGCTGCCTCGGCCGCCGCCGCGGGAGGGAGGGGCCTCTCCGAGGCTCAGAGTCCCGACCCTGTCCCCGCCGCCCCCGCGGCGCGCCCAGTACCAGCGGCTGGGGACCGCATGACGCCCGACCCCGGCCCGCGGCGCGTACCCTCACCCGGAGTCCCCAGCCCAACTTGGCGACCACAGTGGCAGTGCTCACGCTCCCTCTCGGTAAACAGGAGGAGGGCGCGCGTGTCTGCGGGTGGCGACAGTGCGCGGGGGCCGGCGGCAGGGCGGCGTACGTGAAAGCGGGCGACACCGAGAGGGGGTGCAGGCCTCGCGTGGGGGGCTGCGCGCACGCGAGGCTGTAGGCTGGCGCCTTTGAAGAAAGTGGCTCGAGTTGTGCCAACTCCAGGAGGGGCCGGCGCGCTGCCAGGATGCTGCCCCACAGCCAGGCGCCCGCGCCTTCCCAGGGAGGCAGGCAGAGCTGGATGCAGCAGCCGCGGGGGGTCGGAGATGCGGTGGGGAGACCCTGGCAGGTGGTCCAGGGCGGACTGCCGCGATTTACAGGGTCGATGACCTCCCAGGACTCCTGGGCACAGAGGCCAGCGCGGTGCCAATTCTGAGCGCTCTCGGGACCATCTGGGGAAAGCTGGGCAACCCACAGGATGGGGAGGCAGAGCCAAGCCGGATGGAGACCGCGCTGGACCTGACCTAAATTCCTTCCAGGCATGCAAACCTTTCCAGAAAGGTTAGCCAATTATACTTGCAGAATTATGATATTGATTTGTCTTGAGTCGTGACCATTCCATCAGAGTTTCAATCCAGGAAACTCAAAGAAAGAATATAGTTCTCTGCTTGTATTTTAGAGTGAATGAGCGTATGGGTGAGTTGAATGAACACCAGCAAAGAGTGATCATGTGATCCAGAAATTACTGTGTCCATGTCCAGTCAGCTCTGCCTTTGGCCCCAGGTACCCCTTGACCCAGGGCGTCTGGAGGTCTTTGTGTCCCAAAGATGGATGAAGTCCTGCCTCTGCACACTAACGACTCTTGCCCATTTAAACTGTATGTGGGGGTGGTGGGGTGGAAGAGTGTTTCCAAAACTGGGACGCTAGGTGAGAGGAGGGCCTGAAATGGTGGGGGCCAGTGGCTGCACAAGCATCTGACCACCACGGTCACTCAGCCAGCATGGTATGGGCGGAGCTCTGTGGTATGAACAGGGTTGGGGTCTGTACTTTCCAAGCATAGGCTCTTGGCATTTGGGAAGCAAAAGGTCAGAGGTGAGGTAGAGCAGGCCCAAGAGGTGGGGGCTGCGCTGTCAGTGAGAGGGGCCTGACGCAGCACCCAGCCCTTCCCAGACAAGGCCCTGCCCCTGAACGTGACCTTGGGGGCCAAGATTTTTGTTCATTGATGTTGGTGATGCCTGTGAGTCACCACCGCCCCCTCCCTGCTCCAACAGACCATTCCCATGTGGACAAGAGCTAGGACCTAGATTTGTCTCTGGAAAAGGTCAGGTCACTGGATGTGTCCAGATGGCTTGGGACTTAGTCATACACTCTCTCATCAGTTCCAGTCAAACCAGTTGAGGGCAGTGGATGAGGGCGTTGTTGTGATACTTCTTGGAGGCCCTGGGTGGACACAAAGTGAGGATAATGCAGAAAGCCATACGGAGGCCACCTCTCATTTCTGTGGGGGTCACCCGTCTGAGAGAGACACGCTCCCTGTGTCAGCACCCCCACCTCCACGGAAGCCTGGAGGAGGTCCTGAAGCACTCTGCCCTCATGGGAGCCCCCTCTTCTCCAGGGATGCATGTGTGCAAACCATTGTCCCTGAGAGTAGATGTGGCTGTGCATGTACATCGTTGCCCCTGAGAGGAGAGGTGGCTGTGTGTGCAAAGCATCGTCCCCGAACCCCAATAGAAGATGCAGTCACAGTGGGGGTGATGGCAGATGCTTCAGTTTCAACTGGTGAAAGTATGCTTCTCCCAGCCATGCCTCAGTGGGTCCACTGTGCTCCATTTCCACCACCATTAGCCTAGTCTAAGGTGCACCACTGATCAATATTCCCTCTCTGAAGGTCAGAGGTGTGTTTCTAGGCCCGGCCACTCCTCTGCAGTTCTCCGCAGCTGCCCACTTGACATTTATCCCTGGGATATCAAATGCTGCTTGACTCAATGTGTCAAAATCAAACTTGTGATCTCTCCTCCCCTTCCAGTACTTTCCCAGTGTTGTCTTTATCCATCCAATTTCACCAGCCTCCATGTTGCTTCTGAAATATATGCCGGACTATAGTTTCCATGAAGAGAGGACAATACTGTATCTCCAGTGTCCAGCCATGTACTTGCCAGTGGAGCCTTGAGGACTCCTGGCCATGGATGAACAACTTGGAAGTGAGATCTTCCCGAAGTACATGTGCTGATGGGGCAAGTGTGTGTCTGTTGCGTAGATGTTGTATGGTTGATAGGGAGTCACACATTTTTGCTGATGTGGATGGGCATGGTCCATCCAGGGGTCATGTGGCCAGCCCTTCTGGAGATGCTGGACTCACCTGCTAAAATGACTGTTGACTTGGACCAGAGACACCCCAAGTGGCCTCCCAGGGAGGCAGGCTTGGGAGCAGAGAGGGAACAGGATCGAGGCTGCCCTGTATTCCCTTGCTAGACAAGTATTTTTCATTTATAATATCTGAGTCACCCTTACAGAAGTTCTGTTGCCAAAGCGGGAATGAATGTATCCATTAGGGTAAGACTGGCCTTCTTAATATTTGAATATCACTTGGGAAAAAAAACTACAGTTCTAAGAACATCTCTAGTTTTTCTTTTGGCTTTTTTCCTGCTGAACCAATGGCTTTGTCTAATGGCTTTGTCTTCCATGAAGCTCCCAAAGCTTTCCAGATCCCAAGACTCAGCTCCCTGCTCTCAGTCTCCTTCCCCTTTATCTCCATCTTAGGAACTCCTACCCATACCTCAAGGCCCACCTCAAAAGTCTCAGTCTCCACAAAGCTTTCCTGGCCCCCCGACCTGAGAGGAATCTCTCTTACTCTTGGTTCCATAGAACATTATTTGTGCCTGTCCTAAAGCACTTACTGGACTCAACTTTGATTTCCAGTTCACTTGCTCAAGTAGTTTATCTCCTCCACTAGGCAGCCAGTGCTTGAAGGGTGGAGGGTGTGTCTCTGAGAGGGTGTACTTTGGGTTCACTCGGTCAAGTTCTGACTCTGGCACGACCTTGGCTAAATGACTCAAAATGCAGACTTCAGTGTTCTCTTCTCTAGAATGGGAGTCATCATTGCTACTTCCCAGGGCTGCTGCTGTGAGGAGAACATAGGATACATATAACTGACAGGCCACATGGCTGGTATGCAGTAAATTGTGGTTATCTTTCCCCTACAACATCTAATGCTGTGCATTGCACATGTAAAAATCAATGAAGTTTGAGGCCAGGTACAATGGTTCACACCTGAAATCCCAGCACTTTGGGAGGCCGAAGCACACAGATCACTTGAGGCCAGGAATTCCAGACCAGCATGGGCAACATGGTAGAACTCTGTACCAAAAACACACAAAAAATTAGATGGGTGTGGTGGTGCACACCTGTAGTCCCAGCTACTCAGGAGGCTGAGGTGGGAGAATCATCTGAGCCTGGGAGGTCAGGGCTGCAGTGAGCCATGTTCACACCACCGCACTCCAGCCTGGTTGACAGAATAAGACCCTGTCACGGAAAAAAAAAAAAAAAAAAAAAAGAATCAATGAAGTTTGAATGAATACATGAACCAAGCAGAAACCATACGAATAGATACCTTTTGTGCATCATCCAGATTGGTAAGTCAAATCAGTATGGTGTGACATGCTAAATAACCTTATTTTTTGCATGACAATCTAAATGATTATTATGTAAATTTTGTGTGATGAAGTATTTTAATCCCATAATGTTATCACTTACCATGAAGGCCATCATTCTTCAATATGCACCATTGACTCCAGTGATGGATGAGGCAGAAATGCAACTTGCTATGCACACTAACCAGGCTCGTGGCCTGAATTACACCTGGCTGGGTGTGAGGCACCGCAAAAGCAAAGGAAACCCAGCCCTGAGAAGCAGTGTGGCCTAAAATGAGGTGTATGGAATCAGGGTAACAGAGCAGCTTCTAGACCAGAACATAAAGCTAAGAAGCTGTGGCCAACCCTAGAAACTCTCAGACCTTCACTTTGCTTATCCAAAGAAAGGGGCTATCCTGGGCCATCTCTGAGCCCCTCACAGCTGCCGCACTTCCGCCCGATTTCACCGCTCCCCACCACTGGGCAGGAAGGGCTGCTGACTCTGTACAAGGCTGGCTCCCAGGCAGGGAGGCTGCCTGTTTCTTGGCTCAGCACTTGGGCCACATGGCTCCCTGCTCTGGACACCAAATCTAGAGAGAGAAAGGAGAGGCCTGTGGGTACATGGAGCACGCTGCCAATTTTAGGTACTGGCCCTGGACATATCAAGAGTTTATTTTAGAGGATTAACTTCTCATTATTTTGTCACTAGGATTTTCTTTTTCACCAAAAGCAGAGTGCTGGGTGATATTTTAGATGGTTGGGATTTTAGATCATCCATACCTGAGGCAATAGGGGTTGGTCTAATGTTACTAATCCTTGAGCAGACAGATGAGCAGTTGTGGGGCCGGTCACTGCTGAATGTGGGCTAGGAGACCTCTGGTTTGGGGATTATGAAGGCAGCCTCCTTTTCTTCCCTGGGATCTGGCTGCTGTTCTCCCAGTCATACCCATCATGGTCTGCCCTGTCCAGGTGTTCCATGTGAGGAGTTTTGATGTGGTGCACAGCCTTTGAACTGTTACAACACCCGCTCACAGCCAGAAATGTGGGCCCCAAGTCTTTCTTTCAACTATACAAATACTTTAGAGGCTTTCATTGAGCTTATGAAATAAAAATTCTTAACAATATATTTCAGAAAAATAAACATATCCTTTTAGATTGATTCCCAATGAAATAGGGGCCAGATAAAATATTTTAAAAGGGCATCTGTTTTTAAAAATGTCTTTCAAATGCAATCAAGAATGTTCAGTTAATCCAGTCTGTTATGTATATTGTAACAAGTAACAAAAGAGGCAGATAAATCTTTATCCCAAAAACAAATATAAAGTCCAGCAGGGAGTAGGGAAACGTTTGAAGAAAAGAAAATGATTCTTAGTTATGTGCTAAAAGCCAACCGTGTTTTGCGCAGGTGCTTTGATGTTAGTGTTTGTTGGGTGGAGAGTAAAGAATTGACAGGAAAACTTGTTCGGATCCCAGGTCTGGATGCTGGCTACACATTTGATCCAATGGAAGGGCTAGCATGGGAACAATAGCGTTTGGCTGTGAGCGCCCTGGGCAGGTACATGACTCTGTCATCAGCTCCCAGGGATGGACAGCTGGTCCCACAATGCCTGGGGTTCAGAGCTCACTCTGTGCATGCATGTGACATGGAGAGATGGACAAAGGTAATAGAACTAGTAGGAGCCTGTCCAGGTAGCAGTGGAAGAGGCCAGTGGCAGAGGCTTTCCCTGCTGTGATTTTACTGTCTGAATACCAGTAGCAAGTAGAAGCCATGGGACTTTATTTTCAAGGGGAGGTGACACAGCCTGGGGCTCAGGGAAAGGACTTAGGAGCAGAAGGACTGGTTTCATGGAGGCCCATGAAACTAAGGCTCTGGACAAGGCAAGGGACTTCCCCTGGCCCAGTGTGAGCCCAAGTCTTTACAGTGGGGAGCATGATGCCACCAAGGGAGCTGCATGGGGATCGGTGGAGGTGGTACGCAGAGGCCTGGCCCCATACTCACCAAAGGGCCAGTGGTCTACACAAGGCAAGGGACCAGGGGACCGGAATCAAAGGCCTGAGATGATGTGAGCCCTGACTTCTCCTTTGCCATAGTTGCTTTGTCCTCAAGGCAAGTCACTTAATTTCTATTCAATAAATGCAGAAACATAATTTTTGGTTATTAATGTCCCCAAATCTGTCTGGACATTTGCAGCTGAACATTAGTCACCAGTTTTGTACTAGGGAGAAAATTAGTTCCATCTTTCTTCTCAAGTGAGATTTTAAAATGTCCTATCACGTAGCTACTTGATTACAGTGTATTATTTTAAATGACCTCTGTACTCAGTCCTTTTATTTTGGCGTCCTCTCACTCCAGAAGGACTCGGCAATTTTCAGGCTGTGTCTCCGCAATAGGGCTTTCACAGGTCTGCGGTGCAGACTGGTTTACTCTCCCCGACTCGTCGGCTAACATGCACAAGGGCGCTCTGAGGGTCGGGAACCCACCAAGGCTAACACCCACGAAGGCGCTCTGAGGGTTGGCACCCACCAAGCACAGCCCAGACAAAATGGAAGCTCCTGTCCAGGCAGGTTCCTGGTAAAACTCTGGGGAGCTCCAGCCTTCCTTTCTTCTCCGGTTTATAAAGAGGCCAGCCTCAGAGGCTACTTCCATGATTTGATGTCCGACCCTGGGACTCTCCTCTCTACCCTGCCCCCACCTCATCCACCAGCCTTTTGGTCTGAAATCCTTGTCATGGGGTAAAGCTTTTTATTTTGTTATTGGAAACACAGTATATGTTTTGCCTGTGTGTCCCCTTCAAACCTCACGTTGAAATGTGGTCCCCAGTGTTGAAGGTCAGGCCTGGTAGGAGGTACTGGATCATGAGTCAGGTCCCTCCTGATTACTAGTGCCATCCCTTTACTGATGAGTGAGTTCTTGCTCAGTTAGTTCACTTGAGATCTGGTCATTTTAAAGAATGTGGCACCCCCCACCCACTCTCTCTTGTTCCCATGCTCACTGTGACATGTTGGCTCCCTCCTTCCTCTGCCTTGATTGGAAGCTTCCTGAGCCTCACCTGAAGCAGGTGCCAGCATGATGCTTTGTGCACAGCCTGCAGAACGGTGAGCCAATTAAACCTCATTTCTTTATAAGTTACCCAGCCTCAGGTATTCCTTGATTGCAACGCAAGAACAGACTGACATACACAGCACAGGTGGAAGTACAGGCTTTGCAGACAGTGGCGGCCTGGTTTTCTGACACCATCATTATTCCCAGGACAGGCGCTACTCTTAACTCTTCTAACCCCATCCACTTGTTACAAAGCACACTTTCAGGAAAAGGCTAGGTTGTTACTGAGGTAACATGGGATGGATCTTTGGAGGTGGGAAGGCCTCCAGACTCCTCTGGGGAAGACAAAGTAAATCCTCTCTATGGAATGCTCCAGCTCGTTTTCTAGATTCCAGAGAGACCTGCTAGTAAATTCAACTAAGACGTTGGTTTTCAGCACAGAATATTTCCTACAGATGTCGGTGTTTCTTTCCAAATCCTTCCTCTCTTCAGGGCACTTTCCCACTGTTCTACTGTTCTACACGTAGGAGAGAAAGCATTTCTCAGATGGTGAGCTTTTATCTTCCAATGGTTGTCAACTAAGGAGACCTGGAAGTTCCCTTTCCACCTGGAATGTGAGCCCTGCGTGCTGGGCATGAGATAAGGACCAAGGAATGACCCAGGACAATTTCAGAGCATGGGGGTGCCCTATCCTCATGTCAGGGCGTGGAGCTCATATTCAGACCCAAACACTCTGAATCTCTGAAGCAGAAGCTCTCTTACAATTCCTGGGGAGGAAATCAGTATGAATTCATAAAAAGCCTGAATATTGTGGATTTTTATTACACTCGAGATTTATAGTAACTCAGTCCAGGCCAACAAAACCTTGCCTTCAGGTACTTACTTTAATGAATAGAAAGCATGTAAATGCTCTTCCAAAGAGAATAACACATTTTAGCATCTTAGATATGTAAAAATAAAACTGTACAGTCTTAGTTGCACTAGGAAGTCTACTTATCAAAAAAAGAAACTTCTGTTTCCAGCCACATTATTTCAAATCATCCCAAAACTTACATTGTTACTAGTAAAAATTTTTCCTTGTGATTAACACTTTTTTCCAGTATGGTTTTCCTCTTTCTGAAAGCGGCCTTAGTTTCATAAACAGTTGGACATTTAAGTACTGGACGAAAAAGTACTGTGAACCAGTAACCTCGTCTTTAATTTTGAATTGCTGTTTACTCAGCGCTCTCTTTTCCTAAGCTCATAGCAGCCCTTCATTCAGTGCATCAGTAATTCAATAAATTACTTTTTGCCAAGGTTGCAAACATCAGCTAAAGTTCAGTCATCTATTGGAGATGTAATCAGTCTGTCCATTTAAATTCCTTTGCACAAAGTCCAGATTTTGGCCCAAAGTAATATACAAATGCAAGAGCCAGAAATTTAATAATTTTGTACTGTGTTGTGCCAAGCCAGGACTATTCTTAGCTAGCCAACAAAATTCTTTCAAAGGATGTTTTTTGGTTTTCATCAAATGTAGGTAGTGTTTAAGAGTCTGTAATATCATGTAGAAGGAACAAGTGGAAGTATTAAACCTTTATTGACTACCTATAGTATATAGAGGATCTATGACTTACAATGGTTTTATTATAGTTTCTCAAATTTACAATGGGTTTATTGAGTTTTGGGTACATTTTCAACTTATGATATATTCTATTTACAAGGGGTTCATCAGGATATGACCTCACTGTAAGCCCAGGAACATCTGTACAAGCACTGCTTAGCACTGGAGTTACCAAAAAAATGGCACAATGGCTTGTGACATCCTGTGGATGCTCCAGGTCCACAGGAAGACAGAACTCACTTCCAGGGAGTGTTAAATGTGATGCTGGATGCTCTTGTGGAAGAGTGGAGACCTGGAAGGGCCTCCCCAGGTAGCGCAGTGACATGGTCTGGCTCTGTGTCCCCACTCAAATCTCATTTTGAATTGTAATCCAAACAGTGATCCCCACATGTTGGGGGAGGGACCTTGTAGGAGGTGATTAGGTCGTGAGGGTGGTTCCCCCGTGCTGTTCTCATGATAGTGAGTGAGTTCTCATGAGATCTGATGGTTTTATAAGGGGCTCTTCCCCCTTCACTCTGTACTTCTCCTTCCTGTCACCTTGTGAAGAAGGTGCCTTGCTTCCACTTCCACCATGATTGTAAGTTTCCCGAGGCCTCCCCAGCCATGCTGAACTGTGAGTCAATTAAGCCTCTTTCCTTTATAAATTACCCAGTCTTAGGCAGTTCTTTATAGCGGTATGAAAACAGACTAATACAAGCAGGCTTGGTTTACTGGGCCATTTCATAGGCAGCTGACAGAGATTGAGCATTCCAGACAGAGGGGCTGCCATGTACTTGCTTGGCAATAGGAAGTGGTGTGTCCTGTCGGGGAAGAGCAGGTGTCTGCATGGAGCTGTAGCCCAGGGACAGAGGGGATGGGACAAAAGAGATGGAAAGTTTTAGGATCACCCAAACACTTGTGCACCATCTAGGAGTCTGGATTATGTCTGATGGACCAGCATGCTGTTCTTAACCTGTCTTAAATTATGACCCCCTTTGAGATTCTAAGGAAGACTATGGACTCATTCTCCAGAAAAACGCATGTGTGCACACAGTCATTTTTATAGTTTCAGCGAGTCTTTCCTAACACCCCTCCTCCCATCCTGAGGCTCGCAGGTTCCAGGTGTATCCCGTTTGTGCGGCCTGGCCAGCCCCACAGAGCCCAGCAGCATGCTCAGCTGTGAGTTTGAGAAGGGGCCCCCTGCTGGCTGTGTGTGGTAAGTCAGAATGGAGGTGATGGGGGAAACCGACTCAGCAGGTTGGATTCATAGGCAACATGACCATGCCGGTGAGAGGATGAGGGTGAGAACCAAGGCTCCGCAGTTTTCCGCCAGGGTGACTGGATGCATCTGGACCACACATAGGCTTACGGGATGATGATGCACCCAGGATGTGAACTGAGTGTGAGGGTGCCAGAGGGGGAAGCTGCTCCAACATGTGGAATCCAAGCAGCTGATTCCAGCAGGGAGAGTCTGTCCAAAGGGAAGTGAAGAGAGTTTTTCAGCATGAAACTGATGGTGCCAATGTTTGTGCTTCATTGCACTAAACTGTCATCTTTCTTTTTATTAAAAATGGGCTTATAGGGCCAGGTGCAGTGGCTCATGCCTGTAATCCCAACACTTTGGGGAGCTGAGGTTGGAGGATTGCTTGAGGCTAGGACTTTGAGACCAGTCTGGGCAACGTAGTGATACTGTCTCCAAAAAATATTTAAAATTAGCCAGGCATGATGCCGAGTGCCTGTAGTCCCAGCTGCTCCAGGGGCTAAGGCAGGAGGATCGCTTGAGCCCAGGAGGTCAAGGCTGCCATGATCATGCCACTTACTCCAGCCTTGGTGACAGAGCAAGACCCTGTCTCAAAAATTTTTTTTATTTTGAAAATTGGGGTACACTGTACATTCTTAGGGTCTAGACAGTATTCCTAATAAAAAGCCATGTAGGCAGGGCACGGTGCCTCACACCTGTAATCCCAGCATTTTGTGAGGCCAACGCAGGTGGATCACATGAGGTCAGGAGTTCAAAACTGGCTGGGCCAACATAGTGAAACCCCGTCTCTACTAAAAATACAAAACTTAGCTGAGCACGGTGGCATACTCCTGTAATCCCAGCTACTTGGGAGGCTGAGACAGGAGAATTGCTTGAGCCCATGAGGCAGAGGTTGCAGTAAGCTGAGATCATACCACTGCACTCCAGCCTGGATGACAGAGTGAGACACCATCTCAAAAAAAAAAAAGCCATATATTGAATCATTGAATGATGGTTATTGTCAGCAGAGAAGTCGGCTCACAGGCAGTGATATCTCCTGCTCCCACTTACAAAGCAGGTGGGAATGATCTCGAGAAGCTCCATGAGGTGACCCTCAGCCTTTGATGGGGACAAACAGGAGTCACTTTGCTCTCTCTGGCTCCCATGACTCTTATCTAAAGACCTCAGGCTGGCTTGGAGCATCACATTTAAGCTTCCTTTAAAAAAGGAGAAAATGGGCCAGGCGCAGTGGCTCACGCATGTAATCCCAGCACTTTGGGAAGTCGAGGTGGGCAGATCAGGAGGTCAGGATATTGAGACCATCCTGACTAACACAGTGAAACCCCATCTCTACTAAAAACACAAAAAATTAGTCGGGCATGGTGGCGGGCACCTGTGGTCCCAGCTACTCAGGAGGCTGAGACAGGAGGATGACCTGAACCCAGGAGGTGGAGCTTGCAGTGAGCTGAGATCACGCCACTGCACTCCAGCCTGGGCTGGAGCAAGACTCTGTCTCAAAAAAAAGAAAAAAGAAAAAAAGGGAAAAAATCTATATGGAAGAAATGAAAATTATTGAAGGAGCTTGGCGGAAAGGCTGAAAGAATCTTGGCTGTTCATATAAACCAAGTCCCAGGGCTGGCTTTATGGCTGTTGGGCAACCCCTGCCCAGTCAGCATCCTGGCAGTTGTCATTTGGCAGAGTCAGAGGGCAGACACACAATGACAGCAAGAGCAAAGGCAGGGCCTGCCCACGAGGAAGAGCCACCGCTGTTGAGCATCGATGTGTATTTCTCAAGGAGCATGAAAGAGACTTTTTGCAAAATTGCAAAGAACTGGCCTGACTGGGAAGTGCAAGAATTGTCTTCCCTTCTGGTAAAAGGGAAGTTTAACTGAGGCCTCCTTGGGCTGGAACACATCTCAAAGTCATGGTTCTCAGAAACCCAGGGTGCATTTATGGACAAGTCTATTATAGGAGTTGTAGTTGTATCTTGAAGATGCAAAGATTCATTTTGTACCTTTATTTTACACATCAGACCTTACCCAGGTACCATTCTGTGCCAGGCAGTGCCTAGGACTGAGGCAGATTTGGCTCCATTGATGTGCCCAGGAAATGGATTTCATTGCACACTGAAGGACCAGCCCTTAAATGCATTGTCGTCAAATAAAAAAAGAAAATTTCACTCATTTCTGGTGATTTTCTCAATAACCTTTCTCATATATTTGAATGTAACTAGAAATATATTTTTTGTCCAAGTCTTTGAGTTCACCAAAAACCAAAGTTAAATTCTACCCTTATGCTTTAGATGTTAACAATTTGAGAAGTTTGGCCAGCAATTTGATCTCCCTATTTAGAGTCAGAGCTGGAGGCCAGCTGCAGATGAGGAAAGGGAGACTTGCCCAGGGGCACGCTGCCTGCTCCTGCCACCCGTGGGCTGCCTTCTTCCTGTTCTGTTCTGTGCTGCCCCTAGTGGACTGACCCCTTATCCCTCCCTCCTGTGCCTGCAACGAGGCTTATGGTGCTGGGCCTCAGGAAATGGAGGGCCCTCATCTGCCTCCATAAGAAGAAAGCCCGGGTTATTCATCTGTTTAGACAGAAGTGCATTCCAACCTTTAGCAGGATCTGAAGGTGAGAAGCTATGACTTCATTACTGTGCATCCATCTTTTGTCTGCTTGGCCCTAGTCCTCTGGGTGTGGTTTCCGCCTGGCAAATTACTTCCAGGAGGTGCTTGAGAAGGCAGTAGCGTGTGGAAACATCTTATGTGCAGCATGCTTTTGTTTACAAATGATTTATTACTGGTTATGTCAAAATACACATCCTGAATGAATGGGCAGTGCTGGGTAGAAATCAGTGATGTCAATCGTGGTTCTTTTACTTAGCAGTGGATTTTTTTTTTTTCCTTTTCAGTGTAGTAGTAATTTGTAAATGCTTTAAGGAGGTTATGCTTTCTTTAGTGGCTTGGCATCTTAGAAATTGGAGCAGCCAGGCTTGGCGTGCTGTGTCCATTTTTAGCCCTAGCAGGCAGGAAGTGTGGCCATGCTCTCCCAGGGTAACTGCTGCGGGTTTGTGGCTAGAATGATGCTGGGTGGGAGTTACTCAACTGTTTGAATGCAATGGGCTTAGCTAATGGTAAGAAAGTGCATGGAGCCTGGGAAGCGATTGGTATCTGGTTACCCTGAGCTCAGCCTCTAGTAACAAATGACACAGGGCATTTGTGAAGGCTGGAAAGCCTCTGTGAGAAGAGCACTTTGCATCCCACTGGGAAGGGGCAGCCCCCTGGAGCATGAGGGGTCTCTTGCTGCCTCTGCTTTGGGTCTGGCTGAGGGGCTACTTTGCTGCCTGACCCCCAGCCAGGGTATGAGTTCCCAGATTGCTGGTGGGTGTGTGATAGCCCACTATTACCCAGCCGAGCTATTACCTAGCAGGGCTGTGCCTCAGAGTCACGGGGGAAGTTCCTGAGAGCCTCCTGCTTGGACCCTGCTCTCATGATTGGCTCCAAGTTCTACGGTGAGGCCAAGGCAGCTGCATTTTTTACAAAGCTCCCCCAGGGAATTCCAAGTGTGGCCAGGGTGGAAATGCCAGGGTCTTCTGCAGGGTCCCAGAATGAGGTCAGGACTTTCTTCGATGGGGAGGGCAGGAGGGGAGCCCAGGAGGAATGGGCAGGGTGCTGTGGCTCAGGGTACCGGTGGAAGAGAGGCATCGATGCTGAGTCTGATGCCCTGTGCTGGGCAAGAACTCTGCTCTTGCAGGAAGTGAAATTGCTGGAAGGAATTGCTAAAGGAAAGCAATTGAATAGAATTGTCCATGACAAGTTGTTAGTGGATTCATGAAGTCCAATTTTAAGAGCTGCTTTTTGATAGAAGGATCCTGGAGAAGGGCTCGCTAATGAGCAAGTTGCTGGTGTTGGGATGTCAGGCAGCTGCGCTGATGGAAGTCACTCCTAGCCCCCCTGAAGCCACAGGAGCCACTACACGTGGTCACTGACACAGTTCCATTCATTCATTCACTGTCTCAAGTTCATTCAACACATATGAATGGAAGGCCTTCTGGTGCTGGGACTCCAGTGGTGAACAAAACCCACAGGTGCGCTTGCATTCTTTGCCGCTGGATGCCTAACCTGAATCTGGGGGTCCTGTGAGAGTCAGTCTCCTAAGGGGCTGGCTGTGCTGAGCCCAGCCCTGCTCTGGAGACTTCGTGGGGCGAGGGGGCCGGGGGCCATCGAAGGCTACTCTGAGGTCGTTGTGTTGTCCGTGTGGGATTGAGAAGGCCTCAGGCCAGGACCTGTGCTCTTCTCTCCCAGGTGGGCCGGGGCTATGTGTATTCATCAGGGGCCTGTCATCCACTTGGGTGCTTAGGACAGAGTGGTTGCCCCAGCTCTCTGCTCCACAGAACCCCAGTTGCCACACGTGATACTTTTGCTAGGCCTTCTTCTACAGAGTTCCACTGAGCCCGTAAGAGGTGTGTATTCCTGCCACTCTGTTCCCAGCCACAACATAGAAAAGGGACTGAACTCTATGCCAAGGTGGGTGGGCTGAGAGCCCCAGGCACAGCGGCTTCAGTCGGGCCATTTCTGCCCAGGTTCCTTTCTCCAGCTCCCTCCCTGCTCCTATCCCTCCTTCTCTGCCCTCTCTGGCGTTTCCCATCTTCAGCTTCACCTCTTAGGACCTCGTCTTCCAGAACCCCAGGCCCTCCCTCAGGCCCTCAGCTAGAGACCCCAGCTTTGGTGGAGGGACTGCTCTGACCCCAGCCCTAGCCCATAGTGGCAGCAGTGGCAGCTCTGTGGGCAGCTGTGGCTAACTTGAGCCTCTGGCGGCATTCCCACCCTGCACTCCTGCCCCGGGCAGAGGCCTGGAGAGCTGGTGTTCAGCCTGGCACAGCGGCTGGCATGCCATTCTTTTGACATGAGTAATAGCAAAGCAAGTCCAAGAAACGTCCAGTGTTTTCTCCCTGTTGTTGCCCAATTTCAAAGAGATAATCCAATCACCTTATCAGGTGAGGGGTGGGGCAGCCTTCCCAGAAGCAGACAGAGTGCTGGGGACACCCTGACATGGCTCCAGGAATCCTGGCTGTCCAGAGCGAGTGCTACAAGTCTGGGAAGAACCTCACAATGGAATCGCTTGCCTATTTGCTCCTGATGTGAAAACCAGTTTGAATTTTTCTTTTTTTGAGACAGACTTTTGCTCTGTCACCCAGGCTGGAGTTCAGTGGCACAATCTCGGCTCACTGCAACCTCTGCCTCCCAGGTTCAAGTGATTCTCCTGCCTCAGCCTCCTGAGTAGTTGGGATTACAGGCACTCGCCACCATGCTTGGCTAATTTTTGTATTTTTAGTAGGGACTGGTTTCACCATGTTGGTCAGGCTGGTCTTGAACTCCTGACCTCATGATCCGCCCACCTCAGTCTCCTAAAGTTTTGAATTATTTTTAAAGGCTCCAAGGAGAGCTTTTGTTTAGAGAGAAATTCTCTTAAGATATCCAGCCCAGTGTGGAGACACAATCTTCCTTTAACGTAGGATTCAAACCACACACAGTTTACTTCTGGGTATCTCTGTCAGGGTCTTGTTCATTTCCCACTGCCTGATGTCTGGGTGGTGGAAGCTGAGGCCGCTGAGGAATCAGAACAGATCCAGGGAGTGGTGGGAGTGCTGCTTTTCCATGTCTGGTCTGGGTGTTGGGGGGTGATGTCCCCACAGAAGGCTTAAGCTGGAAAATATCCATGATGAGTCCAGGGTGCATTTGGTGGAGGTTTAAATACTATGTCAAGATGCATACAAATAAAATTAACCACGGTGCATGGCAGAAGATGTCTCTGGGAAACTGAGTGTCTGAACAAATGAAAGGAACACAAGAGACCAAACTCTTAAGCTTGTTGTAGAGAAAGAGTTTGTGCTCAAAATAGGGACAAGTTATAGGGTGACAGTCATGACTGTTTTCAGCAGGGAGGGCAAGCGAAGGTGGGTGAGCTTGGTTTGTTGTTGTTGCTGTGTTGAAACAGGCTCCCTCTGTCGCCCAGGCTGGAGTGCAACAGTGCGATCTTGGTTCATTGCAACCTTCACCGCCCGGATGCGAGTGATTCTTGTGCCTCAGCCTCTCTGGTAGCTGGGACTACAGGCACCCACCACCGTGCCTGGCTAATTTTTGTATTTTTAGTAGAGACGGGGTTTTGCCATGTTGGCCAGGCTGGTCTCGAATTCCTGATCTCAAGATCCCAAGCCTACACCTTGGCCTCCCAAAGTGCTAGGACCACAGGCATGAGCCACCGCATCTGGCCAGGTGAGCTGTTTTTAAGACACAAGATCAGGCAGACATGGGATTGTCAGCAGGATTTTTACCATCAAGTAACAGTCAATGTGTTTCCCTCTGCCCAACTTCCCTCGCTGTACTCAAGAAATATCTGATGACCCAATAATGAAAGCTTACAAGATTAACTGGGATAACCCAGTTTAACATTCAATAAAGTCCCACTGGGCTGCAGAATATGGAAAAATTGACCCATATAACTTGGCATTTGTATCCTTTCTGCAAACTCTCAATAATGTATAATTTTAAAATCTAGGAGTTATGGAGCGTAAAGTAGCTGAGCTTTCTAGAAAGCAGACATTGTAATGAGTAAGCAAAGCAAGAAAACCTCAGTCATTGGTACCACCTCTATTTTAAGCAGAGGCATGTGGAGCTCCCTGGGATACTTGGAAATGCACATTCCCAGGTACTGCACAGGCTGTTCCTATGAACTATGCTAACGCAATCTTCAGCACAGTCTTCTGTTTTCTGAGCTCCAGGTCAAGGTTGGCAATTTTGTCCCATCTCACCTACCTGAAGCCAGAACACCTGAGGGCTTGGCTCAGGCTGGAAGATCCACTTCCATGGCTGGCGGATGTTGGCCATGGACAGGAGAACTTTGCTCCTTGCCAGGTGGACCCATCCACAGGACTGTGTCTGTGTCCCGATGATCTGGGAGCTGGCTTCCGTCAGAGAGAGTGATCCAGGAGAAAGCAAGAAAGACGCTACAGTGTCTTTAGGACCTAGCCTGGGAAGCCACATTCTGCTGTTTCTTTGACATCCTGTTGGTCACCTGATTTAACCTTATTCCTCCAGGAAAGAAGGGCTGGCTGTTTCCCAACAGTATGTATGGGTGAGGGATCCTCATTCTTTTATGACCCCGGGTGGATTAGTTGAGGCTCCCGGCAACATCCTGGCAAATCTGACTGGTTAGCTTAGTGAGAAAGGGAGCTTGGCAAACGGCTACTGCAGAGTTCTCAAAATCAATGGTGAAGCTGGAGAACCAGGCTGAGAAAACAGGCAGGAGCCCAGAAGCTAGCAGCCCGAACCATGGTCAAGGCCAGGCCACAGGAAGCTTTTAGTAAGAATGTGGCCTGTGGTCCATGGCCACTGAGCCTGCTAGGCCCTTCCAGCTGTGACCTCTGCGACAGTTCCAAAGCATCCCGGGGGCTATCACCCTAAAGACCAACATCTTGGGTAGGATTGAGGGTTGGAGTCTGTGTCACCCACTGCCAAACCCTAACTGCATGGGGGAGGGAATGTGAGTGGACAGGAAGGACCTCCCCTGGGAGGTGGAGCACTTTGGAGCAGCAGCTGACAGGTAAAGGGCACCTCACCAGCCCACAAAGGCAAAAGGTCACCCTGTCTATACTGAGCTCAAGTGTCATTTTTGGCTACAAGTATACCTGGTATTACAGTATTAACATATTCCTGAAAAGTTATGTTAATTGAAATTGTGCTTTATATACACTGGGTAAGCTTAATACCCTGCAGAAATCCATAGCTAATCCTTTTGTGAAGCAGCTAATCTTTTTAGAGAACAAATGGTCACTTCTTAACCATTTCTTTCAAGATTAGGAGTCTGTTGTGTTTTCTCACGGCAGAGTAGCCAGCATTTAAGTTTCCTCTTTTGCTCATGGTGAGGAAATGTTACTTTATAGAAAGCTGCTTGCAGCCTCTCATGCGGAATGAAAAAACAATGAGGGGTTTTTTCCTTGATTTTTAATCTCCACTGTAATCAACTGTCTTTTGCAAGGAGTACAGATTGTTGAAAATTTTAAAGAGCTTATATGATTTTATTCTTACCAGCAAGGCTATTTTAATATGAGCATATTTTAAAATAAGAATGGCAGGATCTGAATGAGTGAAGAAGCAGGCACTGTGAGTTGTTCTGTGGCAAAGCACATTTGGACATTCACCTCCAACGTTTCTGTTTTTCTTCTGCAAGGAGCTTTCAGACTATATATAGCAGAGGTATTTTGTTCAGTTTCCTAGAGTTGCTTTCACATTTCCTGGATAACAGCATGCCAGGAGAGGAGGCTGGGGTGTGCGTGGGGAGTAAGCCTGAGAGGTTTAGACTCTACTCCACCAGGTCTAGCGACGGGCTCTGTATGTCTGAAATAGTCATGGTGGCCACTGGAGAGGAGAGGCCTAACAAAGGAGGAAATAGACAGGGGATGAGTTGGGAAGCCACTGTCACAATCAAAGACCAGAGGGAAGAAAGAGGGGAAGTGAGAGAGACCAAGGGAAAGAGAGTTGTCTCTCTTTTTTTTTGAGATAGAGTCTTGCTGTGTCACCCAGGCTAGAGTGCAGTGGCATAATTTTGGCTCCCTGCAACTTCTGCCTCCTGGATTCAAGAGATTCTCCTGCCTCAGCCTCCCGAGTAGCTGGGATTACAGGTGCATGCCACCACACCTGACTAATGTTTGTATTTTTAGTAGAGATGGAGTTTCACTGTGTTGGCCAGGCCGGTCTCGAACTGCTGACCTCGTGATCTGCCAGCCTTGGCCTCTCAAAGTCCTAGGATTCCAACTGTGAGCCTCCGCGCCGGGTCTCTCTTAACCAAGAGAGAGGATGGCAGGCAGGTAAACTGGATGCCCCCACCCCGGGGGTTGGGTTCTCGCTCACCATTAGGGAGCCAGCATGTTGAATATTAGTGTATTTCTCGATATGTCTAACTCAGCTACTTTTTCCTCCAGCATTGGAACACACAACTATCATTGACTGATGCCAGATGAAGTACTGGCTTGTATTTTCAGGGGCTGGATTCTTAAAAAGCACATTCCTTTAAACACTAGAATCCTACTCAATGTGGCAAGACACTCCCCGTGAGAGGGCATAGCAGGTAACGGTGGATCCATTCAGCAGGGTTGAGTTTTCTCAGTTTTAATATGTGTAAGATGTGGGCCCATATTATGGTTAGCAAAACCAATGCTCGGAGATGGAAACTAAGTTGTTGAGGGTCATGTAACCAGAGGGTAGCAGAGCTGGGATCAAGACCCAGTTTGTCTCCCTCAACCCAGAGCATCTCTGCAGACCTGAACAGTCCCCCTCCTGGTGGAAAGGAGCCTCCTGGAGGTGGTGCTGCCTGGGAATCAGGGCAGCTTGTTTTGTGCCACCTTCTGGAATTGCAGACTATGATTCGGAGGTTGTCACGCCTTTGAGTAAAATACATAGCTGAAGAAAACTCAGAAAGTCACATTTTTGAGTGGGTAGCTTAGTTGCATCAGTGAAAGGGAGTCATTTTCTTGATTCGATTGTACTTTTAAAAGAGAATACTAATACCTATTTACCTGGTGCATTTTAATGAATGACTTATTATTTATTATTATTGCACAGTATTGTTGAAAGCATGATCACTTTATTTCTTTTATACCGCTTTTTCCGTATTTCATATTGCATTTAAGTATAAAACACAGTAATCATTGTTTTTTGGCTAACAGAATTGATGCACTCTTCAAAAACTATTAGAGAGAATATTGATTTCCTGGAGATAAGAATCTTGATTTGCTTTTTTTCTTCAAGATTGTAAATTGCATTAGTGGTAACCGTCAGATTTATGGTTAAAGTAAAATTTCAAGGGGGTAAATTGGATGACTCACAAACCTCCCATCATCAGTGTTTGCTGTTTACGCTTCTCTGGCCAGCCTGTCTCATGCAGCATCCAAACAGACTTTAAAATTCCTTTAATTTAACACAGAACCTTCCGCTGATGCGTTTTTTGCTTTGTTTATCTGGTCATCTCTGTGGCTTTGTTTCCTGTCCTGCTCTCTCTTTCAGTAAATCTTGTTTGCTATCAACAGGCCTGTGTTTGTGTCCTTAGAGTTTGGAATTCCTGAGCGGGAAGGAAATACTAGGAAACTTAATGCAGATATGTAATTCTTTTACTGTTTTCAAATGTACAGGGACCATCGGTTGAAATGATGTATCCTTCCTTCTTCTGGAAGTGCTCAGTGGGGAATTCATTTCCCCTTTTGCGTATCTTTAATGGCTTAACTCCAGGCACCTAGACCCATGTCTCCTGGATGCATGACAGATTAGCTGTGCTGGGTGAGACTCACAGGCTTATCTGGAATCCCGCACCCATCTACAACACTGATTGAGTGAACAGCAAACATCTCACTGTGGCTACAAACTTGGAGGTGTTTATTTGGAAATATATATCTACCTTCCAAATAACGTCTTGGAAAGCACACTGTTTGGTAGATGAGGCCTTATTGATGATGTCACTTAGAAAAATATCATAGCATTCATTTTTGTATCAATCTTCATTCAGCCCAATATTTGTAGCTGAACCAAACACTGACAACATGTCAGAGGTGAAGGCCATGGTCAGTTGCCTTTCACGTGGGAAAACAAAGATTAGCTGTGTAGCTATGGAAAGCAAATGTCTGTTAAGCACAGAGGTTGTTGCTAATAGCTTTACGTATTCAATTTGTTTGCGATTGTCTACATCTTATTAGTTGTAAGACCAATGACACTGCTTGCTGTTTCAAGTTACTTTTAAATTACACACGTGCTACTTAATCTTAAAAGCCAAATTAAACATTGGACAGGTTTACATTTCAAGCTACAACATGAAACCATTGTATTTGGGGGTAAGGAGTTTAACATGCATTGTAAAATAAAATGAGGGGGCACTTTGCTTTCACAGCGGCTTATGTAATTAGGTTCAGTCAACTGTAATCTTTCAGGTTAATGTCTTCCATGATGTATGCTGTGTAAATAGTAAACTTACATATCCCTTAATACATCTGAATTATTATATAAATCCTTAATATTAATACAATAAAGTATTTTAAACAAATTACTTGGAAGTGTGAGTTGCATGGCAAGTAGGTAACACTGATATATTTTTAAGAGATCAGCAAAGATAAATATTTCATTTATTTAACAAATACAGGTATTTATCAAGTGTCTACTTGGTCCAGGTACAGGGGACACAAAGATCTGAAAGCCATAGTTACTGCCTTCCAGAATCTGCTAACTGAGTGTGACATTTCCCGAGGGTTCCCTGGAACACGGATCCCCAGTGCCCTGTTGGGCATAGGCAGAAGAGTTGGGAACCACAGGCTACAACGGGTGGGTTCTCTTTAGAGTTTGTGGATAGAGTTCAGAGGGCCTGCAAATCTAGATGGAGAAAACATTTGCACTTTTATTTCCATATAATTGGCTTCTTTTGTAATCCTACATATCCTCTGTGCCTTTAAAACATTGTTTTTAGGCCTGGTATGGTGGCTCACGCCTGTAATCCTAGCACTTTGGGAGGGTGAGGCAGGCGGATCACTTGAGGTCAGGAGTTGGAGACCAGCCTGGCCAACATGGCAAGATGGAGAAAACATTTGCACTTTTATTTCCATATAATTGGCTTCTTTTGTAATCCTACATATCCTCTGTGCCTTTAAAACATTATTTTTAGGCCTGGTATGGTGGCTCACGCCTGTAATCCTAGCACTTTGGGAGGCTGAGGCAGGCGGATCACTTGAGGTCAGGAGTTGGAGACCAGCCTGGCCAACATGGCAAAACCCCATCTCTACTAGAAACATAAAAATTAACCAGATGTGGTGGTATGTGCCGGTAATCCCAGCTGCTTAGGAGGCTGAGGCAGGAGAATCGCTTGAACCCGGGAGGCAAGGTGAAGGTTGCAGTGAGCTGAGATTACACCATTGCACTCTAGCCTGGACAAGAGAGGGAGATACCATCTCAATGAAAACAAAAACAAAAGCATTGTTTTTAGAATTTATTTTTTAAATTACGTGCGTGGAGTAAAAGTCACTCATTTTTGGTGTACAGCTCCATGAGTTTAGACAAATGCAGAGTTGTGTAATCAGTAACACTATCAAGACATGCACATTTTACCACCCCACCTCCGAAAAATAAAATTTGTCATCATGCACCTTTATGTCAGACCCTGTAACCCCACCGCTAGCCCTGATATCCACTGATCTGTTCTCCATCTTTGTAATTTTGCCTTTTCTGGAACGTAATATATATGGAATTATTTAGAGCCTTTTGAGTCTGGCTTCTTTCACTTAGCACATGGATTTAAGGAACAGCCTTGTGTGTATCCATAGTTCATTCCATTTGATGGCTGAGGAGCATTTTGTTGTATGCGTGTAGCACAGTTTGTTTATCCATCTCCAGCTAGGGGACATTTGGGTTGTCTTCAGTTTGGGGCACTTAATGAATAAAATGGCTGTAACATGTGCATGTAGGGTTTTGAGTAAACCTAGGTTTTCATTTCACATGGATAAGTAGATAGGACGGGGTGGCTGGCTCACATGCTACGTGTGTTTAACTTTATAAGAAACTTCCCAACTACTTTCTGTCATGGGTTCACCATTTGCTTTTCCACCAGCAGTTGCTCTGCATCTTTGCCAACATTTGCTATTGCCAGTTATTTTTTTTTTAAATTTATTTCCTTTTTTTTTTTTGAGATGAAGTCTTACTCTGTCACCAGGCTGGAGTGCAGTGGCGCAATCTCAGCTCACTGCAACTTCAGCCTCCCGGGTTCAAGCGATTCTCCTGCCTCAGCCTCCCAAGTGGCTGGGGTTACAAGCACGTGCCACCACACTCAGCTAATTTTTCTACTTTTAGTAGGGATGGGGTTTCACCACATTGGTCAGGATGGTCTCAATCTCCTGACCTCGTGGTCCACCAGCCTCCGCCTTCTAAAGTGCTGGGATTACAGGCATGAGCTGCCGCACCCGGCCTGCCAATTATTTTTTCCTTTGTAAGTTTTTGCCATCCTTACAGGTGAGCAGTAGTATTTCATGTCAGTTTAAATTTGCATTTCCCTAGTGACTCACACTGTTCGGTATCTTTTCAGGTCCTTATCTGTATATAAAGTTGTTTATCTCCTTTAATAGTATGTGTTCAAACCTTTGCTTATTTTTAAAATTGGGTTGTAAATGCTACATATTTTATTGTATGCAATTAAAAGCATTATTCTGATGATAAGTTTCCCTAAGTGGCCCAAAGGATTCATGTTCAAAAAAAGATTAAGAACCTTTGAAAGACACACTGACTTTAAAATGTTTGTTATATTTTTGCATTTTCTCACGACACGTCTACTTTGCTCAAAGTCTGCCTCAAGGCAGAAGCTGGCCTGTGATAGAATATTTCCCACCCCTTTCTTTCTTTCCTTCTCTTTCCTTCCTTCCTTCTTTCTTTCTTTCTTTCTTTCTTTCTTTCTTTCTTTCTTTCTTTCTTTCTTTCTTTCTTTTCTTTCTCTCTTTCTCTCTTTCTCTCTCTTTCTTTCTCTCTCTCTTTCTTTCTTTCTTTTTCTTTCTGTTTTTCGTATATGAAGAGGGATTTCCAAATGTCACCGTCAAGTGTGGTGACTCCCTCTGCCCCCTTCCCAGGAGCAGCAAGCCATTTCTCTATTCTGATTTATGAAACTCTACTGCCCTCTTTGCGTCTTTACCCAAATGGAAGGAATCCTAGGTTGTGGGGAAAATGTGAACTAGCATATTCCAGAAAAATGACCGCACTCCACCTTAGGAATTAGGAGTTTTTTCTTAATGCAGGACAAAAGTCTGAGTGTGTATTTTATCATCGCTTATCATGCACATTTTATTATTGTTTATCTCCACAACACCATGGGCTTGGGATATTTTTCTGCCTTAATCTCTGTTTTTTCATCAGTTTTCCAGTAGGGACTCATCTTCTAGCAAACATGTTTTTTTTTTTTAAACTATTTGGGATATTTTTTAAAGCCTTTCATGGACCCTTTTATATGATCAGCTAAGTTTTGACTTAGTCGTCACTCATTCTTTGAGTCAAATTTCAATACCGCCGGGTGCGGTGGCTCAAGCCTGTAATCCCAGCACTTTGGGAGGCCGAGACGGGCGGATCACCAGGTCAGGAGATGGAGACCATCCTGGCTAACACGGTGAAACCCTGTCTCTACTAAAAATACAAAAAACTAGCCGGGCGAGGTGGCGGGTGCCTGTAGTCCCAGCTACTCGGGAGGCTGAGGCAGGAGAATGGCATAAACCCGGGAGGCAAAGCTTGCAGTGATCCGAGATTCAGCCACTGCACTCCAGCCCCGGTGACAGAGCGAGACTCCGTTTCAAAAAAAAAAAAACAACAAATTTCAATACCGTCTTCAATGGTTAACGTTTCTTGGAACCATAAAGCTCATTTATGATGAATATATTAATTTTATTGTGCAGTTCTTCTATTAAGGAATATAAAAAGAAATATAGTGCACTTAAAGTGGTTCTGTATTATTTTTATTTGAATTCAACTTGCGATTGTCCTCCTCCAATCAAAAAGAAAAAAACATTGAAAAAGAATATTACATGCAAAGTCTATATGGAAAATTAACATGTCACGTTGAAGAACTCTGCCATGTGTGAATTATTAATATTGGTTTAGAAGGAGCTTTATCGATAAATGAATGTCCTACATTTTGTATTTGGCCTATTGTGGCCAAGTATATGCAAACTTGTGTTAAGTGCTTATGTTTTGGAGCATAGGAGCTATAGAAAGAGATTGTTCCCCTCCATATGTGTACAGTTCTTCTGGGGAAATGAAGACATACACAGCTGGATTGATAAGAACAGTGACAAAGGAGGGCCGCATGGAGTTTCTTTCCGGCCTTTTGCACGTGGCACGCAGGCCCGTCATTGCAGCTGCAGGTTTTTACTCTGTTTTCCCTGCAGCGACTGAGACAGGAGGGTGGAGAAGGGCACGTGCGCTCTTTTGCAGCTCGAACCCGTGCTCGAACCACCCTCCCACACTCCACCCCTTGCTCAGATTCCTCATGCAGCAGTGACAGAAGACCACGCACTCAGTGGCTCACCCTCAGAGAAGCCTGGGCCTGGCCTGACCCAGCTGCTTCTCTGCTCATCGTCTCACTTGACAAAGTTGATGGGCTGCAGGGTCATGTGCCTTTCCAGAGGCTCAGGATGAATTCACTCCCAAACTCATTCAGGGGGTGGCAGAATGCAGTTCCTTGAGGCTGTAGGACTAAGATCTCAGCTTCCACGCAGGCTGTGGACTGGGGGAGGTCCTCAGAGCTAGAGGCTGTCCCGATGCCTTCGCAGATGGCTCCTTCCTCCATCTTCAGAGCCAGCCACGTGCTCCCAGTCTCTCTGACCCCCCTTCTCCCTCATCTTTCTGGCTCTGCTGCTCCTCATCTGCCTTTAAGGGCTCGTGTGGTAACACAGGGTGCACCCGGATGATCCAGGATGATCTCCCTACTTACAGTCAGCCGTTTAGCAAAGATAATCCCATCTGCAAAGGCCCTTCACAACGGTACCTGGATTACTGTTTGATGGAAAAACACAGGACTCGAAATCTTGGGGGACATTTTTGGATTCTGCCTACCACCCCCTCCGTACACACATAAACAGCAAAATGACAAAATTCAAGGCTCTCCTGAGTGACTGTTTGCAGCAAAGAAAGTTGTTTCCACTTCAGAGACAATATGTGCTGAGATAATTTTGTGATATTTACACATTTGGTGTTTTATCCTCGTGGACTACATTATACATATCTTTAGGAATACTCTTTACATAAATTAAGATAATTTTCTCTCTCCTGAAAACATAACAGCATGCCAGGCATTCTGGATGAAAATGAGGAACTGTTTACACCATGGGCCCAATTAAACTCTGCGAGAATTCTGATGTGTGATAAAAATGTGCTCAGACGTATAACATATTTTAAGTTTCCTAGGACTTCTCTTGCAAACATAATCACAAATTAATATTAAAAAGCTATTTAATTACAATATCAAGAATGTATCTAAGGCTCCCTGGTATTTAACAGAGAAAGTTATGCTAAACATACATCATTATTTTCCTCCATGCAGTTGTTCAGGGTGACCTCTCTTCGCTGGGATTGACAAATCCACCCCAGGTGGCAGGGTGGAAGAGCTTGGAGTTTGGAGTTAGAAGGTCTGGATTGAATTTTCTCTTTCCAGGCCCCTACCCCTCCAGGCTGGGCCAGTTTGGGAAGTCAGTCCCATGGTTTCCTTAAACCTCGATTTCCCTAATGGGCATGATAATCCTGATTTGAGATTTAATGAAGTCATATCAAAGAAAATACTTTGTAACCTATGAAGCACAGACGCTTGCTAAACAACTTCCTGTAAACATACGTTATCCCCCTCCCCGCCCCCCACGCGTGCACGCGCACACACACACACACACACACACACAACTCTGGTGATTGTAACTCACTCATCTTTCTCACAGTTGGTTTGAAAACTTCTGGGTTTCTGAAATGAAGGTTCTTTGCAGAGGACAATCTTGGGAAAAAAAAAACAAAGTTTGATTTCCCTTTTCTCTTTGCACTGTAGGGGTGTTCACTGAGGTTGCAGAGCACCAGCCATGTCTGCAGAGGAGTTCGCACCTCACTGGTGTGCACTGTATTGCTTCACCATTGAGAGCCTGAATGTGAAGCTTGTTGTATTAAGGTGATATTCTTGTCCTTCATGTGTTAGAATATTTATTTGCTTTGAAGAGAGAGTCAGACTCCTTGCCTTTTGGGACATACCTTTGAGATCTGCCTTTCAGTAAATAAGACGCTATCCTCCAATTGAGCTGGGTTACCTCTTTACATTGAAAATCTAAGTACTTCATAGAAAGCTCGGTGATGGCTTGAGTTTCCCAGAATGCCGCACTCATCCCCAAGGATGAGTCATGTCTTTGGGGGATGATGGGGCTTCGACACTGGACACGTGGACACTGGACAGGAAGTTAGAATCCAGTCTCCCAGCCCTCAACCCCATGCTCCTTTCCATGGTGAAGGAGGAGAAGCTCGCCCCCACCCCACTGGCCTGCTCTGCTGAGGTTGTGGAGCGCTGGGAAGCAGGGGCTGAGCCTTCCCCGCTCTGGGCCTGGGGGCACTGGACACTGTCTACACCGGGGAGGTGGTCAGCATACGTGCGTGGGAACTTTCTGGAAGGAAGGAATGACCCTTCTAGCCATGGGATGGTGGTCATTTGTGAGCCACGGCCTCAGGAGGTGGGTTCCTTTCAGGTTCCAGCTCTCGGGGCAGTGCCCCCTGGGAGCCTCCTTTTTTAGGCCCGTGAAGAAAGGGCTGCCAACGTTTGGGGCCCCCACTATGAGCACAGCCCCACTCTCTCCTCCCCAATCCCTGTCCCTGCCTCTACATACCTCTGCAGCATTTGCAAACCCTTTTCTTAGCAGGTGGTCCCATCTGTGTTTGCCCTTCTCCTCCCGTTTCCATGGAGAGGCTGGCACCGGAACGCGTGACTGACAGTGCTGTCTCCCCCAGCAGTCCCCTCTGAGTCTGTCGGGTGTGGTGTGGGCTCCGGGCTCCACCCTGCTCCTTCCTTAGCCCCCTCCCACTGCCCAGGCTGCTGGGGCTCCCAGCTCCCATGGTGCAAATGTGGCCTTTGCTGGAGGCAGGATGCAGTTGTGCCAGGAGTAAGCAGAGCTTTTGTGACCAAAATCAACCCCAGGGCATCTCAGGCTCTAGCACGGGTGGGTGTGTGAGATCATTTCAGCCCAACCCACATCCCGGGCTTGGATCCCATTACCAGGGGCGACCGATCCTTCTTGTTCTTTCCCAGCCTGGTGATGGACATCCGCTGTGTCTCCACGCAGCTGGCCACTCTGTGGACAGCTGTTTGTGACTCAGCTCCTCCCAGCCTGAGCGGCCTCTGGGCCCTGCAACTCCATCCTTTGCCCCCCTTTCTTCCCCCGGGGAGCCTCTCATCTCCCTGGTTGGACCCCATCTCCAGCTGAGGGTTCCTTCTCTGACCTGTTGTGCGGAGCACCCTGGCTTGATGACACTTCCGGTTCCCTCCCAGGGTTTTTCTGGGGGCATCAGTCTCTGAACAGCCCCTCCCTGAGAGCTGCCATGTCCCCTTAGTGCCCAGGCACGTCAAGCACTGCTACAAACCCAGACATTCACAGGGACCCCTCCACCTCAAGTCCACCATAAGGTAGAAGCCTCTGGAAGGGGTGAGGCAAAGGGGCCAAACATTTAGACTAAGCCTCAGAACTGCATGATTCCTTCCTGTAACTGTGAAGCAAATAGATAGAGATTTCTCTGGGTCTGCCATTGAGGCTTTCTTCCCTCTGGTCTCACCCCAGGTGCCTTCCTAATGTGCAGGTGACGGTTGCCTCTGAGCTCAGGCTTGCAGCTTCTAAGATGCACTCTCCTTTCACAACAAAGCATTCTGTGTAGGGAAGACCCTCTCCGCAGTCTCCAAGCTGTGGCCTAGCCCTTCATTCATCAAATGGGATGCAACTTTCATTCCTTACCAAAATCTGGAAGTCACCCTCCATTTGTAAGATATCCCAGGGGTTGATGTCATCTTGTGAAGGGGACAGTGCCATTTTCTATCTCATACTTTAAAAAGATAAAACCAGTAACTACAAACCTCATTCACCACAGCATGGGAGAGGCAACCCCACAGCAAAGCTTATGTCATGTTTCATAAATGGGTATGGATTTAGGGGCTGGATTTTTAAATAAAAACTTATTTTGAAACTTGACATAATTTGAGCTGTTTATGTTATAGATGTTATGGTATTGATTAATAGTGTGTATTTGCTATGTCTGGGCTTGCCTGGACCGCTGGTCCTTACCTTTCTTTCTGACACAGAATTCCCAGGGCCTCAACCTGCTTCTGTCTGGAAGTGACAGCCCACTCCACAGGGGTCTTCAGATAGGAGTAGAAAGTGGTGCCCTGGGCTCTCCTGGCTCTAGAGTGTCTGACTCTAGAATCTACGAAGCCTTCCAGCATCCCCAGCTTCCCCCTTGCAGTAGTCCCATAAGGGAAGTGTTGTCCCATTTTACAAAGAATCCGTGGGGCTGAGAGATGTCATTAATTATTCTAATGTTAGTAACTCTATTGAAGAGACTGAAACCCGGGCCTCGTGGATGTTGTGACCGCCCCCGCCCCCTCCAACCCCGACCCAGAATCTCCCATCCTGACTCACTTAATATTTAGTACCATCGTCCCCTGGAGGATGGTCTAGTTGGCAATTAGCTGAGGATTTCTCATTCTAATTTCATTTCAACATGGCTATTTGTTGCTGTTGTTCTCTGAAGGACCTTATTAATGACTCTTGCTGCAGTGCAGGTGGCCTGTCTGGGAATCAATACGGATGTTGACATCTGAGACTCTACAACACCCCCAATCTCAGTCCTTCTCGCTCCATAGGCAAACCCATTCCCTGCAGACCTAACTCTGAGATTTTTTTACTCCTGAAAACGCGTGGACAATAAATAAATGCAAGCTGAAGGTGTTGATGCCAGTGACCTAGCTGCATCATTTATTAATGGCATCAAGGCTTCAAGAATGTGGCTTAACTTGTATTTATTCACATGATGATGCTTTTAAATAAATCTGCATCTCGTCCTCCCCTAGGAAGAAAAAAAGGGCACCTCTTCGTGAGTCGCTTGATTAAAATTCCTCTCCAGTACTCTGTACCATCCACTCATATTGGAATTGTTGAAAATCAGGTGATTTGCAACGCCACATTTGCCCAAATTAAACCACGAGTGGAATTGATAATAAGAATCCTGAATTTTCTGAGTTGGAAGGAGGTTCTAGTGATTCCCCACACCAGGGATGGCGTTTTACACATGAAGAAACAGAGGCCTCAAGGTTGTTTCTGATCCAGGTAGAATCAATACCTCAGTAGGGAAAAGGGGGAATTTTCTTGCTTGTGCTTTTTAAAAATAAGCTAGTTGTGGCTGGGCGTGGTGGCTCATGCCTGTAATCCCAGCACTTTGGAAGGTCAAGGCAGGCAGATCACTTGAGGTCAGGAGTCTGAGACCAACCTGGCCAACATGGTGAAACCCCATCTCTAATAAAAGTACAAAAATTAGATGGGCGTGGTGGCACATGCCTGTAATTCCAGCTACTTGGGAGGCTGAGGTGGGAGGATCGCTTGAACCCTGGAGGCTGAGGTTGCAGTGAGTTGAGATCACCCCACTGCTCTCAAGCCTGGGTGGCAGAGTGAGACTCTGTCTCAAAAAAATAAAAATGAAATAAGCTACTTGTAAGGCCTGTGTGTGTGGGTACAGGCATGTGTGTAAACTCTGTGGCCTGTGACCCGGATATATTAATAAAGGTGTAAGAATAATTCAAGTAGGTAACACTCTCTCACATTTTTTAGAAAAGGAAAGAAGGAAAATGTGTATTCCCCTGTATTTCCGGGTGGCAGTCGGTTGGGGTGTGATGCGGCTTAAGGGTCACAGGAGACCTAGCCTCTTGTCAAGTGCTGCCACGACTGTGTGGAAAATCTCTTGTGTACTTTGGGGACCCAGTTTCTTTCCTGTGAAGGGAGTTGACAGAAATGAAAAAGATCTCTGAATGAGATACTCATTGTGAAGGAGCCAGCATAGCAGCTCCTTAATTAGGGGGAGTGTGCTCTGTCACTGAAACACTCCTTGTTTCTACTCGGGGAGCTCTCACTGATCAGTCAGGACTCTAATTGTTGGAGAGAGTCAACAATTAGAAAAAAAGTCTCCCAGGAGACACAGACAAGTGAGCAGACAGGGTGGGGTGGTCCCAGCACCTTGGGACGAGTGTCAAGGCAAGCAACAGGCAACTGGGTGCAGTGGTGTGAGCCTGTGATTCCTGCTACTTAGGAGGCTGAGGTGGGAGGATCGCTTGAGCCTGTGAATTCAAGCCTAGCTTGGGCAATTTTTGGGAAACAGAATAAACAAAAATTGACGTTTTTTGA
This sequence comes from Piliocolobus tephrosceles, assembly GCF_002776525.5. NCBI lineage: Eukaryota > Metazoa > Chordata > Mammalia > Primates > Cercopithecidae > Piliocolobus > Piliocolobus tephrosceles. The sequence goes on along the minus strand of NC_045442.1, from coordinate 5,858,788 downwards.
AAAATAAGTTTGTAGTTTCTTCAATTCAAAACATTTTTAGAATTGATATTACTTTTTATAGCTTTAAGGCATATTTCATATCAATATTACTTCTTAATATATGCTTCTTTTGCTACAGATAGGGAGTGTGTACATTGATAAAATTAATATCAATGGTATTGTAACCACCTGGAATTGGTAAAATAGCAGCAGTGCCAGTCACCTTTCTTAGAGCAGAGATTTCCAGGAGGCAATATCTTCATCCTCAGGACCCAGGTCTCTCTTCTCTGACCCTGCCTCGACCCTGACAATCCCAGGGCACTCTGCGTTGGAGTAAATTTGGATGTGTGTTACCAGATCTTCGCTGAAGAACGCAAGGAACCTAGCATGCAAAGCTGGGCACTACAGATACCCTTTTCCCTCCCTTTGAACAAAATTTTATGAATGCCTTTCTGAACAAAGAATATGAGCTAATCCTCATTATTCATTACATTTAAAGAGCATAACATGCCATTGAAATCCTTTTCCAGATGTTTCAGCAAGTGAAATCATTTGTAGTTCATGTTATAGCTTTTTCAGTAACATGACTTGAGAAATTTTTCTTCTTACTAATAAAAGGGAATCATTCCAGCCATTAAAGAATTCGTCTTGGAACCCTCTGGTTTTTCATATGCTTTACTTTTAAAACTTCCCATTCTGCTGTAGCAAACATGAGTGCATGTTAGGTTTCATCTTTGGAAGATGAATGCAGTATGTGACTTTTCAAACAGGGATCTCACATTTTAAGTCTAGTTATTCCAGAATAAAAACAAGCCAGAGGCCCAAACACAGGATTCTTCACTGTCATTAGCAATTTGGGCACAAATCGTTGAAGGGTCAGTTGGGTGCAGGTGTGCTGGAGGATACATGGAGAAAAAAAAAAACCCATGTTCCAGTCTACTTCTGATACACAGAAATTGAAAGAGCAACACAAGGGGCCCAGAAAGAGCAGGGCCAAGATGAGCAGAAGGAAGAGATAGACTCTGGAAGGAGAGGCAGGAGGAGGCAGGTATGGGCAGGTGCAGGCAGATGTGGGCCGGTAGAGGCAGGTGGAGGCAGGAGGAGACAGGAGGAGGCAAGTGAGGGCAGGTGCAGGAAGATGTGGGCAGGTGGAGGCAGGTAGAGGCAGGAATAGACTAGAAGAGGCAGGTGCGGGCAGGTACAGACAGATGTGGGCAAGTGGAGGCAGGTAGAGGCAGGAGAAGGCAAGAGGAGATAAGAGGAGCCAGGTGCGGGCAGGTGCAGGCAGGTATGGGCAGATGCAGGCAGATGTGAGCAGGCGGAGGCAGGAGACAGAAAGAGGCAAGAGGATGCCAGCTGCCTGAGGTGGCTGACAGCCTTACCCAGCCAAGGTTCATGCCCATCCTATACACCCATCCCAGGACCTTTCTCTAAAAACTCCGCTCTGACTTTGGCATTTCCTTGAATAAACACCTTGGAAGCGTCTCCCTCATGCAATAATCCAGTCTGCCTAGCCCGGTGAACAAGGGTTCTACCAGAGCCCGGCCAACCTGGGACACCTCACATCCCACCATCCTTGAGGCACTGCAGGCTCACAGCCTTCCTGATGGACTGCACCTGTGCACCAGGCTGCTCCCCTGCATCCACCTCTCATTCAAGGCGCCTTCCTCTGGGAAGCCCCCAGACACTTCTTTTCTGTCCTGCACTGGCAGAGTCCCCCTACTTACCCTGCACCCAGCACATTCCTTCCTTCATCAGGTGTTGCTGCACCTCTGCTGCTGGGCAGGCTTAGTGCCAGGCACTGAACACACAGCCGAGTCCCAGATGGATGTCTTAGTGTCAGGAGACAGAGTAAAGTGCTAGGCCTATTGTCCACCGTTTCTTGAGACAGGGTCTTGCTCTGTTGCCCAAGCTAGCCTTGAACTCACAGGCTCAAGCTATCCTCTCACCTCAGCCTCCTGAGTAGTAGGGATTACAGGCTTACCTCATTGCACCCAGCTGCCTGTTGTCTGCCTTGACACTCGTCCCAAGGTGCTACGACCCAGTTCACTTGTCTGTGTCCCCTAGGAGACTGTGACTTTCCTGCAGGCAGGGTTGTACCTTCTCATTTGTACCTTCAGTGCACTCAGGCAGGGAGTGCCCAGAAAATGCTTGGGGAATGAAGACAGGAAAGGTTCCCTCAGTGAGTCCATGCAGAGCAGAACGGCAAGCAGAGCGGGAGGCACCAAGCTGGCAGGGCAGGGTCTTGTCCCAGATGTGCTGTGTCCTGGAGAACGATGTGCTAACCACGTGCAGGCCGCCTGGGATGGGGAAGAGCAGTGGAGTGAGTCTCCCCTGCCTGGTGGAAGGTGGAGACCCTGTGGCATCTGAGGTCAAGGTCAGTGCCACTGGGCTCGCGGGGCTATTTCTCCAAATGTTAGAATAGAGAACTTCAGATTAACCTTCCCCTCTGCCTACTCCTTCCCCATGTCGGCATTGCTGAACAGCCACCATTTAGCAATTGTGGGAGCAACACCTAGTTACTGAGGGTCCATTCTGTTCTGGGCCCTGACACAGTAGCCCCAGGAGGCGTCACAAATGCAGAAGTCATGCAGGTGTCATCATACATGAGCCAGGGGAGCCAGGTGGGCCTGAGCCGAGGGGAGCAACACCTATCCCAGCCACAGGGGTGCCCTTCTCAGGCTCAGCCCGCTGTGGGCTCACAGGAGCACATCTTCTGATTTTTCAAGAGAAGCTGAGCATCTAGATTTTTGTGTGAAATGCTACAATTTAAAAATATAAACAATGAATGTAAACAAATCTTACACAAGTAAGCTACATAGGAGCCATTTCCTAGCTGCACTTGGTTTCTGGACAGCCAGTTTTCCACCTTGATTGATGAAAGAAATAACCAAGAATGGTTATTTCTTTACTTCCAGATCTCCATTCCCCTGTTCTTTCTGCAATACAACTCCCACCCCTTCCATCTCACTGAAGACCCATTGACGCTCCTGTAGGCTCTATCTGTACATCCAGGCTTCCTTGGTTTGTGGCCACAAGCCCAGAAGCCCTTATTCTGATTTGCAGAGTAGGGGACAGGTGAGGGTTGGGCCGAATGCAGAGCCACCAGTGAGAAGTTGGGCAACCTTTGATCTCATCAGTGTGGCCCAGACTGTGTCACCAGTAACGGAAAAGGCAAAGAAACCAGGCAAAATATTGATGTTTGTCTGCAGAACTGAATGTCTTTTTATCTCACAGAAAAAAAAAAAAAGTCAGCCTCCCCTGAAATGCAGGCCAAGCCCCCTATAGTCCAATCCAGAGCATTTCCAGTGTCACTTGCCATGGAAGGAAGCTGAAGACCACCATATCAGAGAAATGAGAATGAAAGAAAGAGAAGGAGAGCTATGATATCGAAGAAGATGGTTTAAGCACAGGGAACCAAGGAATCTGGTTCCATCTGCTAGCAAACTGAGGCTCTAATCATCAAAAACGAAGAATGTTGAGGAAAGGCAATCAGAAGGTTGGGTGCTGTGCATCAACCTGTCTAAAATGAAATTTTTTGAATGTGTTTTTCTTTAAATTATACAACATCCTTGATTTGAAAAGCAAATCAACCAACAAAGCTATGCCTTTGTGGGCACTCAACTTGATCTTTTGTCTTTAGGTTAAAAACCAAATCATGCAAAATGTCCATCAAGGGATGAATGAATAACCAAAATGTGATCATACATGCAATGGAATGCTACTCCGTCATAAAAAGGAAGCAGCTCCTCTCATTTGCTGCAACACGGATGAATGTGGAAGACATACTGCATAGAATAAGCCAGTCACACACAGACGAATACTATATGATTCCACTCACATGAGGTTCCTAGAGTAATCAAATTTGCAGAGACAGAAAGTTGAATGGTGGGTGTCGGGGCTGGAGAGAGAGGGATGGAGGGTTGTGTTTAAGAGGGACAGAGTTTCAGTTTGGGAAGAGGAAGAAGTCCTGGGACTGAGTAGTGATGATGGCTGCACAACAGTGTGAATGCACTTAATGCCCCTGAACTGTACACTCAGAAAGGGTTGAAGGCCGGGCGCAGTGGCTCAAGCCTGTAATCCCAGCACTTTGGGAGGCCGAGACGGGCGGATCACGAGGTCAGGAGATCGAGACCATCCAGGCTAACACGGTGAAACCCCGTCTCTACTAAAAAATACAAAAAACTAGCCGGGCGAGGTGGCGGGCGCCTGTAGTCCCAGCCACTTGGGAGGCTGAGGTAGGAGAATGGCGTGAACCTGGGAGGCGGAGCTTGCAGTGAGCTGAGATCCGGCCACAGCACTCCAGCCTGGGCGACAGAGCGAGACTCCGTCTCAAAAAAAAAAAAAAGAAAAAAAAAGAAAAGAAAAAAAAGAAAGGGTTGAAATGGTCAATTTCATTTCATTTTACATGTACATTACCACAATTTTAAAAACTCACACAGGAGCAGGAATTTCAGGGCCGCATCTGTCATCATAAAACCATGGCACTGTTGAGACTCAGAAGCAATTTTAGTCACATAGGCCAGGAAACCCGTGACTTTCTTATCTCTTTGATCTGATGGAAACACCAACATTTTTTTCATGTTTGATTCTTCCCAGCTCTGCCAGACACCCACACATCCTGCCTAATGAAAACAGTCAGACCATTTAAACTCTAGAGGCCATTTGAGGAAATCATCCCTAAATGTGTAGTTCAGAGTAAAAAGTGCTCGTGTCAATAACAACTTGTCATACGTTTGTTTTTCTGAGCATCACAGTGGTATTTGTTCATCTCTAAAAATCTGGACTGTTTCAAGATGATTTTTTAAATTTTTATAAGGAACGCCCAAACTTGCCTGGCTGCCAGTCTCTCACACTCCCTGTAACCCTTGTGTTGAGGAGTAGGTTGCTAATCCTCTCCTAGAGTGTCTCTGCCACCAACCTGGAGGGCACTGGGGCTCCATGAGTTCCTGTGGTTCTTTGTCTGTGCATGTGAGAACTTTCCCGTCATTTTCTCCCATGCAGGAGAGAGACGGCTACCTGCTGGGACCTTCTGGACTGCCTCTGAGTCTAGGCTGAAGGAAGGTCGGTGAAGACCCCACCCACAGTGAGACAATGGGGTGGTCACAGGAAAGCTCCACCCACCAACACCCCAAGCCCCAGATGTCCTGCTGCCTGGAATACTCAGGCTTCCAGGGCAGCTGAGGTGACTCTGATTTCATTTGCTCAGGCAGATGGCATTGGAGAGACTCAGCCACTTTATTCTGCAGTTGGTCAGCACTTCCCAAGGGGATTTTGTTGGTCTTCTCCAAACCCTCTTTAATTCCAGGCCTTCGCAGCCTCACATTTGCTAGTCTTAGAACAAAGCTAGGGAAGCCTGTTCCTCACGAGCTGGACAGGCAGACAGGAGTGACCGTGCCCACTGCTGGGGTAGCAGTACTGGGCATGGTGTATGAGTGTGTGGGGGTTGACTTGGCTGTGGACTCTGGGTGGAAGGAGGAGGAAGTAGTTCCTACGGGTATTAAGGGGCTGGGAAGTCTAATAAGAAGCAATAGGGCTGTCCCAACAAGTGGGGCATTCGTGCATGGCAGAACCTAAGGGCACACAAAGTCGCTCCTGTCAGGAATGTGAGTCAGCCAATGGCCAAGCTTTGACTTTGGGCCAGAGTGGAGAGTGGCAGCAAATCACAGTCCTGCTGCTCGAAGGGCTGAAGTCCAGGGAATGTTACTGCACAGAGGGCCTGATAAGAATCTGGGGACCAGAACTGGGATATAAAGTGGAATTGAGAATTAAGAGTAAGACCACAGCTGTTGTGTCACATGCAGCATGATAGTCAGGGATGGATGAGCACCACTGGGAGGTACTTGATAAATATTGATTGAATGGCTAAATGGTGGGTGGGTGGATGAATGTATGGATGATGGACAGACGGATGGATATGTGGATGGATGGATGCATGGCTGAATGGATGGATGCATGCATGGATAAGTGGATGGATGGATGGACAGATGGATGGATACATGGATGGATGGATGGATGGATAGATGGATGGATGGATGGATAGATGGATAAGTGGATGGGTGGGTGGATGGATGGATGGATGGATAAATGAGTGGATGGATGGATGGACAGATAGATGGATAGATCAGTGAGGTTAGAAACGTAGGGAGAAACTGGATCGTCAAGGCCCTACAAGGAGTTTGCACATAGTAGAAGGTCATTTGAGGAGACTGAGCAGGAGAGTGACAAATGGAGCTGTGTATTTGAAAGATCTCTCTGGCTCCATGTGGATAACAGGCTGGTATAGGTGCAAGACTGGAAACAAGAGACTAGCTAGGGGGTTGTTGCAGTGAAAGAAGATAGTGGCATAAAATTAGGTAGGTGGCAATGAGATGGAGAGTGTGGGCAGATTCCACACATTTTTAGAAAGGCTGAAGATCAGGAATCAGTGACTGTTCTTTAGATGTGTGGGGGAAAAGAGGGCGGCATCTAGAATGACCCCCAGTGGGCTGGGCAGCTGGGGCGATGGTGGCACCTTCTATCAAAGTAATGGGGGAAAGGAAGAGAAGGCTAGGGATGGATGTTGTGACTGTCATGGGCCAGGAGCGCTTTGTGGCATGGATCTGTTTATAAGCCTATCTCCTTCACTGGACCTCAGGAAAGACCCTCTAGCTTCTTCACCCCTCCCCTGCACATCCAGAGCTTAGTGCAGTGCCCAGTACCTAGTTGGTTTTCGAAGTGATTGGACTAAAGAGTGAGTATGCAGCTGGGATTAGACAGTCTTTAAAATCATTCCCTGCTTAGTTGTGCTGCTGTAGCAACATGCATAAATGGGAGTGAGAGGGGTGACTTGAGGAACAGGCAACTCAATGTGGAGAAGCTTCTGGGGCAAGGAGGTAGAGGAGAAATGGCCTCTGTGCCTGACCTCATACCTGAAGCCCAAGGCAACATGCCAGCCAGACTTTGGGCTCCTTGTCCATGGACACTTGTGTCTCGCTGGTGCTCTGGGCTCTCCTTTGAGGAGGCCCCTGTCTCAGAACAAATGTCACAAATAATGAATGCCATGCTTCAAAGGAAGCTGATGCATGGAGTGTGTGTCACCCTCCTCCACAGGAATGGGGTTTGGCAGTGATCCAAAAGCTCACTGTTACATGTTCTCAGGGAAGTAGGTCATATGTCCTCAGGGTATTCAGAGAGGCCTGTGAGTGTGAGATGTTTGGGCTGAGCAGGGCTTTCTTCCTCTCAAGGCTCCAAAGGGCGGGCCAACGGGTCATTTGGTTTTTCTCTCAGTGATATGTTTTTCTCCTCAAGATTCATCACCCCTCTCTCCTCTGCTTGTTCTGAGGTAAATGGACACAGAAATGCATTCTCTGTTTTATCCTTCATCATTGCTAACCCCTGTGGGGTTACTGACATCATGGAGTTCTCCTCTGGTTGTGCGTATTGTACTCATGAAGAAAAGGTTGTAAATCACCTTTTCAGGATGTTCTGCCTTTGACCTACTATGACTCCATGGAGTACCCCCTACGGAGCTCTCTGTGGGTCTCTGAGAGGCATTGGTGTGTGGCTGCATCTGGCACCTTGAGGTGAATATGGGCCAGGAGCAGATCCAGGAGGAGGACAGCAGAGCATAGGAGGTGGCTGGAGAAGAAGGTCAGATGCTGTGGGGTCAGTAAGTGCCTGTCAGAGAAGCACCTGGGAGTTTGTTTCTGGCTGAGGCCAGCAAGGGGTGCAGGCTGCGTGACTTCCTTCTTCTGAATCTTCCTTTCAGAGTCAGGAAGGGGATGGGGCTCCTTCAACAGCAGGTGTGTGAGGAGGGAATCGGGCAGACAGTTTAGTGCTGACAGGAGAAAGAGGGGCCTTCTCTTTTCTCGCTGTTATTCCAGAAATATGTTTGCTTTCCTTTGCAATTCTGAGACAGAAACAACTCAGGGAGGTCACTAGATGACCTTCAAAATGAAATTGTCGAGCTGCTCTTGGTGGGCTTCTATTGTTAGATGTCTAGTTCAGAAAGCTTCCACAAACTTTGCACATTCTGAGCAAACCCACAACAAAAAGCTTTGTTTTTTACACTTTGCTTATCCTGCTTCCAAGAGATTTTCATTTTCTTGATCCTGTGTCCCAAAGATGTGGAGACATTGTGCTCTCCATTGGGAAGATTGTCCCTAGGATAAAGAATGTGGTATAAACAAAATTATAATTCTTCCAATTATTACATATTTACATTAAAGGATAAATGCATAAAATGCATTGGAATCCTCTAATAATTCAAAATAAATATATGCCTCTATTTAATTTAAACATGAAATTAAATTATTTATTTACTTCATTTGCGACTCTGCAGCAGGGCCCAAGTACAAAGAGAAAACACACATCAAAATGCTTGGAGAAGGAATGACTATTCGTGTATAATACCATTTCACTGATATTGATAACCTACTACGTGGCCGATCCTGCTCAAGGGCCTAGGGAGAAAAAGAACTCTCTGCCTTCATTTCGGGGCCAATAAGTAAGGATATATGCACAAGGATGTTTATTGCGGCAAAAAATAAAACACTAAATTTATAATGGCAAGGCCTGTCAACAGGGAAAGGTTGAAAAGAGATTGATTCTGCGTCTGCATCGTGGAGCAGTCTGCAGCTCCTGGGAGGTATTCATCAGACCTCCCAGGCTGGCAGGGAGGGATTTCCACCCCGCGTCGGTAAGAAAGAAGAGCAAGATGCACTTGCACATTGCACTTGTGCACACTTGCGCGTCTGTAATTGCAGGTACAGGGACAAAGGCGTGCACAGACACACTGCAGGTCACAAAGACTGCATGGGGCATAGAGTGAAAGTGCGCACAGAAAAGGGGAAGAGTAGGAAGAAAAGAAACAAGGAATCACAGAACACGGCAGCTTGTGCCTGTAATCCCAGCACTCTGAGAGGCTGAGGTGGGAGGATCACTTGAGCCCAGGAGTTTGAGACCAGCCTGGGCAACATCACGAGACCCTGGCTCTGCTAAAAAATAAAAGCCAGATGTGATGGCTTGTGCCCGTAGTCCTAGCCACTGGGGAGGCTGAGGCAGGAGGATCCCTTGAGCTCAGGAGGGCGAGGCCACCATGATAGTGCCACTACACTTCAGCTTAGACGACAGAATGAGACCCCGTCTCTAAAAAAAAAGAAAAAAGGCTATATGTTTTTAAATATCATGTATAGTGTGATCGGTGTAAAATTGCATAGGCACAGAGAAGACAGAGAAGGGTTTATGCCATGGGACAGCCACGAAAATGTTACAGCACTTCAGTTTCACTTTTAAAAAAAAATACTGTTGTGCATTGTTCAATTGTTTTTATAATACAGTGATCACATTTATTTAGTGATTGGAAAAGAGGTTATATTTTAGTTTTGGAAAATTAAGTAAGTGTAGATATTAAAACAAAATAAATAAAAATTCTCAGAGGTATCTTCGTCTAACGTGGGCCAGATTCACCTGCATTCAAAAGCTCCTCTCCTAGGAAAACCTCCCCTGGATAGTCTTCTTCAACTGTTAGGAAATAGTGTTGAGGTGTTGCCGCACCCCGAGGCCCATTCTCCCCTATGCTGTGTGTTAGAAGTCTGTCTCTCATTCTAAAGAATTCAAGTTTGTCCTATGGGTTTACATTTTATTTATCTCTTAATGCTTACATCCTCTGATGCCTCTGACATTTTACCTTGTCTTTGGACAAATTTTCACAGCATTTAAAAGGTATGCTCTTAAAAAGGTATGCTCTTACATATCTTTTCTGTGCCTGGCTATTCTCCCATATGTTAAAGGAAGCCTCCTTTCCCTGGACCACATCATGACCACCCGAGGGACCTGCACGTTGCCAGGGCATCACCTGTCATGTTCTTTTATGGGAAGAATCTGGATTGGAGCACATGAGCTCAAGAAAAATCCCGGACTTAAAATTCAGTCTACAAGCTAAACTGACATTGTCCTGGACCCATATGATGGGCAAAGTTCAGAGTCTCTGGAGTACAGGAAAGTAGGTCAGGGAGTGGGGAAACTGAGGCCTGTTGTGGGACTTCTCGGTCAACCCTACTTAGAGGGGTTGAGCCAACCCCCTATTAAATCCCTTCTCATGTGACAGCATGGGAAGTGAGATGGAGAGGCCCATCAGATACATGGGATCCACACCGTGAAGGATGCCCCATGCCGTGCCCACGGGTTTGGGTTTTCTCCTTGAAGGGGTGAAGAGCTGCTGAAGCTTTTGAGCCCTGTGGATGCTTAGATGTATGTTGGGCCACTCCATTGGCCCTCAGGAGAGCAGATGGGGAAGGGTGAGCCTAGGCTCAGAAGACCAGCACAGAGTCCTGAGCTTGGGGATGTGCAAACACCATCACCCCATCCTTTTTTGTTTAAGAAAGAGTTTATTTTAGGGCAGTTTTAAATGCACAGCAAAATTGAGTGGAAGGTAGAGAGATTTCCCATATGCCCCTTAACCCTACACACACAGAGCCTCCCCACTCTCAATATCCTACATGTCATCGTCAGAGCCAATAGTCTGTGTTTGGACTCACTCTTGGTGTTGTACATTCTATGCATTTGGACAGATATATGACATGTATCTGTCCACCATGGCCGTGTCATATAGAATAGTTTTACTGCCCTAAGCATCCTCTGTGATCCATCCATTTTTTCTCCCTCCCTGTGAACCTGGCAACCACTGATTTTTTTACTGTCTCTGTAGTTTGACCTTTTCCAGAATGTCATGTGGTTGGAATCACATAGTATGTAGCTTTTTCAGATTGGCTTCTTTCACTTAATAATATGCATTTAAGATTCCTCCCAGGCTTTTCATGAGTTGATAGCTCATTTCCTTTTAGCACTGAATAACATTTTATTGTCCAGATGTACCACAGTTTTTTAGCCAGTCACCTACATTGTGATGGTTCATTTGAGGTGTCAATTTGACTGGATTAAGGAATACCTAAAAACTTGGTAGGGTATTTTGGGGTGTGTTCTTCCAGAGGAAGTTAGCATTTGAGCCTGAGTGAATTAGGTGGAGAGGGTTCACCCTCAGTATGGGTGGGCAATATCCGATCTGCTGGGGACCCAGACACGACAAAAACAGGAAAGGTGACTGTGTCGATCTGTCTGCTGGAACTGGGATACACCCTGTCTCTCCTGACGCACGGCAATTCCAGGCTTGTCAGCCTTCGGACTCCAGGACTTACGCCAGCGCCCCACCCCCAATCCATCCCTTGGTTCTCAGGCCTTTGGCCACAGACCGGGAGTTTTACCAACACCTTCACCGGTTCTGCAGCCTTCAGATCTGGACTGAACCATGGTGCCAGCATGCCAGGGTCTTCAGCTTGAAGATGGCCTGTTGTGGGACTTCTCAGCCAACCCTAATTAGCAGGGTTGAGCCAATCCCCAAGTGAATCCCTTCCCATGTGTCTGTCTAGCTATACATATTGTATTAGTTCTGTCTCTCTGGAGAACCCTGGCTAATACAGATTTTGGTACCAGGAGTGGTTCTAAAGGAAACAATTTTAATTTTTGGTCTTGGAGTTTCTGGAATTGGCTCTCTAACCTGTTTAGAACTAAAATTTCTGGAGACTCTACTTCTAATAGCACAGAGAGCACTCTGTTTGTATATAGTAAGCACGTAATAGCTGACATGCTTACTGTTTGTAAATATGCAAAATAAACACATCGATACTCCTAATTCACCACTTATAAAAGGCAAAGAATTTAGAGACTTTATACCTGATATGTTTGAACATTTGAGGAAAACCAAAGAATATACTAAGGTTGATTAGTTGCTCCTAGTGTGGCTGGACCAAGTGATGAAAGGAGTGAGCTCTGGTATTCACATAAATAACCTGAGTTTCTACATGTGCCCTGGGTCAGAATCTTCTCTCCCGTAGCCACAGGGCTGAAATTGCCAAAAATCAAACACTAACTTTGTCCCTCGATTGACTGAATTACCGTGAAAGCTGAGTCTCAGCTTTGCAGACATTTGGGATGGGGAAATGTGGGGAGACCTTCATGAGGCTAGGGACATTGAGCTCTGAAATTCTGATGAGTCTTGTTTGCAAACAGTGACCTTCCCTATCCCAGAAATAAATCCAAGCTGTGCCTGAGGGGATTCACTCTGATGGGACTCACAGCCTCCCCTGAGCCAATTGCCAGGCAAGACAGTGCTGAATCTCTCTGGACCCTCCCCGCCCACCAACCCTCTTTGCTTCTAGACCTACTGTAACTAAACTCAAGTCCCAGCAGCCCCTACAGGTGAGGAACACAGTGTGGCCCATGAGGAAGTGGGTATACTCCAAAAGAACTACTTTGGTTTCCTAATTTAGAACAAGCAGAAATCTGGGGAACATATGTAAGAATGGATATTGAGGGCGTGGGCTAACAGAGACATAAAGGGAGCCGACTGAATTTATTGATATGGACTGACTGAGCAGAGATTCTGCAGTTAATGCTGCAGTGCAGGGAATTTGGGGAGGTGCTCAGTTTGTTTCATTGGTTGGCTGAAATGTGGGTCAAAAGATGGTCCACTATGACGGAGTTGGAGATGCCTGATCTCCTTTGGTTTACTTTAAAGGAAGGGATCCAGAGGCGTAGGGAGGTTGGAATGCTACAGTGGATTTGTCACTTAAAACCAACTCCCACACACCGGGAGGGTCCGGAAGATAGGCATTTCACCAAAACCTTGAGAAACAGATTTTTGGGGGGAGCGCCAGCATCCCTGAAGAGCTCCGTGATTGCTCTTCTCTGTAGGCTGGACTTTGCAGTGGGAACCTCAGTCGCTCAATTAGGAAACTTAAATGCTATGGGAATAATTGGATCCTGGGGTGTCAGGGGCCAAGTGGCAGCACTCAGCTATCAAAGGCAAGGTGGATGCAATTACCGTAAGGTACAGCAGAGGCAAAGCAACAATCAAAATGGTCTGACTCGTGTAGATCTATGGCACTGGCTAGTTAATCGTGGTGTTTCTAAAAGTGAAAAGATAGGATGCCTACTAAATTCTTACTTGATCTGTGTAAGCAGAAAACTTTGAGGTCAACTGCACAAAAGTCCAACTCAAATCATGAAAACTGAGAGTCGTGGCTCCTCAACAAATCCCCAGACTTGAGCCGGTTTATAGACCCAGAACCCTTTGGGTGAAGGAGAGGCTAGGTTCTCTCCAGGAAGGACTCTGGTAGACTACCAAGAATGTATACTGTTCATCTTTCTCCCATCTTTCCCTAAAGGGATCTATGGCCTTTTACCATGGTAACTGTGTGCTGGGGAGAGGGAAATAAACAGACATTTTGAGAACTACTGGACACTGGCTCTGAACTGACATTGATTCCAGGAGACCTGAAATGTCACTATGGCCCACCAGTTAGAGTAGGGCTTATGGAGGTCAGGTGATCAATAGAGTTTTAGCTCAGATCCAATTAACAGTGGACTCAGGGGGTCCCCAACCCCATCCAGTGGTCATTCCCCCAGTTCCAGATGCATAATTGGAGTAGACATACTCAGCAGCTGGCAGAATCCTCACATTGGCTCCCTGACCTGTGGAGTGAAGGCAATTATGATGAAAAAGGGTAAATGGAAGCTATTAGTGCTATCTCTGCCGACAAAAATAGTAAATCAAAAACAGACCTGGAGGGACTGCAGAGATTAGTGCCACCATCAAGGACTTGAAAGATGCAGGGGCGGTGATTTCCACCAGATCTCCATTCAGCTCTCCTATTTGGCCTGTGCAGAAGACAGATAGCTCTTGGAGAATGACAGTGAATTATGATAAGCTTAACCAAGTGGTAACTCCAATTGCAGCAGCTGTACCAGTTGTGATTTCATTGCTTGAGGAAATTAGCACATCTCCTGATACCTGCTATGCAGCTATTGATCTGGCAAATGCCTTTTTCTCCATCCGTGTCCAGAAGGCCCACCTGAAGCTGTTTGCCTTCAGCTGGCAAATCTAGTGATATACCTCCACTTTCCCACCTCATGGGTGTATCAGTTCTCTAGCCTGTGTCACAATTGTGTTGGCAGGGATCTTGATCACCTTTCCCTTCAATAACAAATCACGCTGGTCCACTATATTGATGACTGAAGGAAATTATACAGTGATCCATTTCCAAGACAAAGTGCCTTAAATCAGCTTAGGTAAGCAAAACTGCAGAAGAAACAGGATGTAGGACACCCCTGCTTAGATAGCCAATGCCTGCTTGTTGTGCCCCACGCCCCCACCCAGCCCTTAGTTGCCCTCACCCAAACCAAAAAAAGTTTAGTCTAAGATGAAAGTTTATTAGCCTGCAAAATAGCCCTCTTTGTCTATTCTTATCAGCCTGCCCAGCTACCTAGGTCATAAATCAAATACTTAAAGAGTCCCTGAGCTAACAAGGATTGCAATGCATTGTGGGCTGCAACAAAATGCAGCAAGACAACCCTAATAAAAAACACCTAAAGCCCCTACCCAACAATCAATAGGCAATGTCCAGGAAGATTGTAAACCCATAGTACTCAGCCTATAAGAACCAGGGGAGGGACCTGCGCACTAGGGGATAAAGTGCTTGTTACAACTCTGCTGGGTATGCCTGCCTATCAGACACCCAATCTTGCAAGACTGTCATGAAAAGTCTCACTTTTACTGTTCTCTGGGTGTCTGAGTCCATTCTTTGGGTTTGGTTGGGTAAGTTTATTTCTCACAATGACAATATGCTGATTGGGCCTAGAGAGCATGAAGTAGCAACCACTCTGGACTTATAGGTAAGACATTCATATGTCAGAGAATGGGAAATAAATCCAGCAAAATTTAGGCGCCTCCTACCTCAGTGAAATTTCTATGAGTCCAGTGGTATGGGGCATGTCAAGATATTCCTTCTAAAGTGGAGGATAAGTTGTTGTATCTGGCCCCTCCTACAATTAAAAAAGTGCTTAGTGAAACTATGTGGATTTTGTAAGCAACACATTTCTCCTTTGGGTGTGTTACTCCAGCCCATCTACCAAGTGACCTGAAAAGCTGCTAGTTTTGAGTGGGTCAGAACGGGAGAAGGCTCTGCAATAGATCCAGGCTGCTGTGCAAGCTGCTCTGCCACTTGGGCCATGTGACCCAGCAGACCCAATGGTGCTTGAGGTATCAGTGGCAGATAGGGATGCTGTTTGGAGCCTTTGGCAGGCACCTATGGGTAAATCACAGTGAAGGCTCTTAGGATTTTGGAGAAAGGCCCTGCCACTATCTTCGGGTACCTACTATCCTTTTGAGAGACAGCTCTTGGCCTGCTGCTATATCTTACTAGAAATGAAACACTTGATTATGGGCCACCAAGTTACCACGCAACCTGAACTACTCATTGTGAACTGGGTGTGATCTGACCCACCAAACCATAAAGTTGGGCCTGCATAGCAGCACATTATGATCAAATGGAAGCAGTGTAGATATGTGATTGGGCCAGAAAAGGTCCTGGAGGCCCAAGTAAGTTACATGAAGAAATGTCCTATATACCTATGGTTCCTACTCCTGCTGTGCTGCCTTCTCTCTCTCAGGCCGCACCCCATGATCATTTGACAGAGGAAGAGAAGACCAGGGCCTGGTTTATAGATGGTTCTGCATGATATGTACGCACCACCAGGAAGTGGACAGCTGTGGCACTGTAGCCCCTTTCTGGGACGTCCCTGAATGACAGTGGTGAAGGGAAATCTTCTCAATGGGAAAAACACTGGGCAAGGCACCTGGTTGTGCACTTTGCTTGGAAGGAGAAATGGCCAAATGTACAATTATGTACTAATTCATGGGCTATAGCCAGTGGTTTGGCCAGACGGTCAGGGACTTGGAAGGAACATGATTAGAAAATTGGTGACAAAGAAATTTGAGGAAGAGGTATGTGGATGGACTGCTCTGAGCTGGCAAAGGAAGTGATATTTGTGTTCCATATCAATGCCTACCAAAGGGTGACCTCAGCAGAGGAGGACGTTAATAATCAGGGGTAGAAAATGACCTGTTCTGTGAAAATACTTGTCAGCCTGTTTCCCCAGCCACTCCTGTCATAGACTCATGATCTAAGTGGGCATGGTGCAGGGATGGAGGCTATTCATGGGCTCAAGAACGTGGACTTCTACTCACCAATGCCAACCTGGCTATAACCACCACTAAGTGACCAGTCTGCCTGCTGCAGAGATCAACATGGAATCCCCAGTATGGCACCATTCCTTGGGGTGATCTGCCAGCCACCTGGTGGCAGGTCGATTACATTGGAGCACCTTCATTGTGAAAGGGGCAGGTTGTCCTTATTGGAATAGACACTTTGGATATGGATATGCTTCTGCCACAGCTACTATCTGTGGACTCACAGATCGCCTTATCAACCATGGTATTCTGGACAGCATTGCTTCTGACGAAGGAATTCACCCAAAGCCAAAGAAGTGCAGCAGTGGGCTCATGCTCGTGGAATTCACTAATCTTACCATGTTCTTCATTACCCTGAAGCAGCCAGTTTGGTAGAACGATGAAATGGCCTTTTGAAATCACAGTTACAGCACCAGCTAGGTGACAATACCTTGCAGGGCTGAGGCAAGGTTCTTCAGAAGGTTGTATATGCTCTAAATCAGTGTCCAACATATGATGCTCTTTCTCTTATAGCCAGTATTCACAGGTCCAGGAATCAAGGGGCAGGAATGGAAATGACACTACTCAGCGTTACTCCTAGTGACCCACTAGCAAAATTTTTCTTCCCATTCCCATGACTGTTAGCTCTGCTGGCCTAGAGGTCTTAGTTGCAGAGTGAGGAGTGCTTCCGCCAGGAGACACAACAGTGATTTCACTCAACCAGAAGATAAGGCTGCCACTTGGCAACTTGGGGTTTCTCATGTCTCTGAGTCAACAGGCTAAGCAGGGAGTTACGGTATTGGCTGGGGTGACTGATCCAGACGACTGATGGGAAATTGGACTACTACTCCATAGTGGAGGCAAGGAAGATTCTTCGGGAATACAGAAGATCCCCTGGGGTGCCTCTTTGTACTGCCATACCCTGTGATTAAGGTAATGGGAAGTTACAACAAACCAATCCAGGCAGGACAAATAATAGCCCAGGCTCTTCAGGAATGAAGGTTTGGGTAACTCCACCAGGTAAAGAACCATGACTATCATATGATACAGAGAATAAACACATGTATACATACATACATATATACATACACACATAAAATCATGACCAGTGAGGTGCTTACCAAAGGCAAAGGGAATACAGAATGGGTGGTAGAAGATAGCAGTTTATCAATACCAGCTATGCCCATGTAACCAGTTACAGAAACAGACTGTTACGAGTATTTCCTCCCTATTTTGTTAAGAATACGTCCATGTGTACAAACGCATATAGTAAGCAAAGATCTTTGTTTTCATTCCTCTCCTATTCTTTTCTCATGTAACAAGATTTTCTGAACTTGTATTAGTACTCAAGTGTTGTTAATTTTGTATCATAGTATTTAAGTTATGGGATATAAGGAGAACAGTAAACATCACGCAAGGACTTTTTCTGAAGAAGGAATTATATTCATCCATTTCACACTACTATAATAAAAAACTACCTGAGACTGGGTAATTTATGAATAAAAGAGGTTTAATTGACTAACAGTTCCACAGGCTTAACAGGAAGCATGACTGGGAAGCCTCAGGAAACTTACAGTCCCGGAGGAAGACGAAGGGGAAGCAAGAACCTTCTTCACATGGTGGCAGGAAAGAGAGAGAGAGAAGAGGGAAGTGTCACATACATTTAAACCATCAGGTCTCATGAGAACTCACTCACTATCATGAGAACAGCAAGAGGGAAATCCACCCCTTGCTCCAGTCACCTCCCACCAAGCCGCTCCTCCAATTTGACATGAGATTTGGGCAGGACACAAATCCAAACCATATCAGGGATTAACAGGTTTTTGGTTGTATGCAGGACAATTGCATCATGTCAGGTGAAACTATTACCTTGTTATTATCTTATTTGGAAATTACGTATGGTTTCAGGAGATGCATATATATAGGTGCCAAGTTGACAAGGGGTGGGCTTGTGATGATTAATTTTAGGTGTCGACTATATTAACGAGTATCTAAAAACCAGGTAAAACGTTATTTTGGGATGTGTCTGAGGGTATCTCCAGAGGAGATTAGCATTTGAGTCCGAGTGGACTAGATGAGAAGCCACACTGCCAGCATCCCAGGGACTCCACCTTGCAAACAGCCTCTCAAGGGACTTCTCTGAGGCCTCCACAATTGTGTGAACCAATCTCCCTAATAAATCCCCTCTCATATGTCTATGTATTCATCCTATTGATTTTTGTTTCTCTGGACAATCCTGACTAATACAGACATCTTGGTTGCTTCCAAGTTTGGGCAATTAAGAATAATGCTGCTATATATACACACATGTGGGTTTTTGTGTGGACATAAGTTTTCACCTCATTTGGGCAAGTGCCAAGGAGTGCAATTGCTGGATCATATGTTTAGTGTGTTTAGTTTTGTAAGAAACCACTAAACTGTCTTCCAAAGCAGCTGTGCCATTTTGCATTTGCAGCTATAAATGAGAGTTCCTGTTGCTCCAAATCCTCACCAGCATTTGGTGTTGTCAGTGTTCTGGATTTTGGCTATTACAATAGGTGGGTAGTGGTGTCATATTGTTGCTTTAATTTGCAATTCCCTAATGACAGATGATGATGAGCATCTTTATATATGCTTATTTTCCATCCATATGTTTTCTTCATTGAGGTGTCTGCTCTGGTGTTTGCCTGTTTTTTTAATGGGATTGTCTATTTTCTTATTGTTGAGTTTTAAGAGTTTTTTTGTACCTAATTTATAAAAACCCTTTATCAAATACCTTCTTTGCAAATGTTTTCTCTCCAGTCTGTGGCTTGTCTTCTCGTTACCTTATCAGTATCTTCTGCAGAGCAGGAAGTTTTTAATTTTTATGAGATTCAATGTATCAACTCTTTCTTTTATGGGTCATGTTTTTGGTATTGTATCTAAAAAATCATCCCCTTACCCAACATCATCTAGATTTTTTCTGTTATTTTCTACAGTTTTATAATTTTGCATTTTACATTTAGGTCTATGATCTATTTTGAGTTAATTTTTTGTGAAGGGTATAAAGCCTTTGTGTAGATTCATTTTTTGCGTATGGATTTACAGTTGTCCCAGCACCATATGTTGAAAAGACCATCAATTTTTCTGCCTTTGTATTGCCTTCATTCCTTTGTTAAACATAGTTGACCAGATTCATGTGGATCTATTTCTCTTCCATTTTGTTGGATTTTTTCCTTCAGATTTGTTACATAGATAATCATGTAATCTGTGAACAAAAATATTTGCATTTTTACTTCTTAATCTGTATACCTTTTATTTTCTTGTCTCATTGCAATAGCTGTGACTTCCCATATGATATCAGAAAAGCTCTCCATTTTGTTCCAATGATGTATTTGTTGATTATTTTACTGAAGCTTTATAGTTAAGTCCGGGGGTCAGGTAGTGTCAGTCCTCCAACTTTGTTCTTCTCCTTCAATATTGCGTTGGCTATTGTGAGTCTTTTGCCTCTCCATGTAAACTTTAGTTATCAGTTTGTTGACATCCACAAAATAACTTGGTGGAGATTTGGACTGGAATGGCATTGAATCTGTAGATCAAGTGAAAGGACTGACATCTTGACAATTTTTAATTTGTTTATTCATGAACATGGAATGTCTCTCCATTTATTTAGTTGTTATTTGATTTCCTTTATCAGAGTTTTAATATAGATCTTGTACATATTTTGTTAGATTTATGCCTAGGTATTTCATATTTGGGGGTACTAATATAAATAGGGTTGTGTTTTTAATTTTAAATTCCACTTGTTCATTTCTGCATACAGAAAAGTGACTGACTTTTTTGT
Source organism: Piliocolobus tephrosceles (assembly GCF_002776525.5). Classification (NCBI taxonomy): domain Eukaryota; kingdom Metazoa; phylum Chordata; class Mammalia; order Primates; family Cercopithecidae; genus Piliocolobus; species Piliocolobus tephrosceles. The sequence goes on along the minus strand of NC_045442.1, from coordinate 5,838,959 downwards.
ATTAACTTTATACCCTGAAACCTTACTATAATTACCTACTAGTTCCAGGAGGTGTTTTTTTATTATTCTTCTTTCAGATTTGTTACACAGATAATCATGTCATCTGTGAACAAAAATATTTGCATTTTTTACTTCTTAATCTGTATAGCTTTTATTTTCTTTTCTTGTCTCTCTGCAATAGCCATGACCTCCCATATGATATCAGAAAGGAGTGTCAAGAGAGGACATCCTTGCCTTGTTCCTGATCTTAGTGGGAAAATGTCTAGTTTCTTACCATTAACGTATGACATTAGCTATAGGTTTTTAATAGCTGTCCTTTATTGACTTGAAGAAATTTCCTTCTATTCCTTGTTTGTTGAGAGTTTTCATCATGAGTCAGCTTTGAATTTTGTCACATGCTTTTTTTTTTTTTTTTTGCATCTGTTGGTATAATCATGTGATTTTTCTTCTTTAGCCTGTTGATGTGATGGATTACATTAAATGATTTTCAAATTTGAATCAACCTTTTATACATGGGATAAGTCCCACTTGGTTATGGTGAATAATTATTTTTATACATTTTGGATTTTATTTGCTAATATTTTGTTGAAGATTTTGCAGCTATGTTCATGAGAGATATTGGTCAATAGTGTTGTTGTTTTTTTTCTTGGAATGCCTTTGGTTTTGGTATTGGGGTAATGTGGGCCTCATAAAATGAGTGTTCCCTATGCTTCTATCTTTTGGAAGAGATCATAGAAATTGGTTTAATTTCTTTCTTAAATATTTGGCAGAATTCACCAGTGACCCATCTGTGCATGGTCCTTTCTGTTTTAGAAGTTTATTAATTATTGATTTATTTTCTTCAATAGATATAATTCTATTCAAATTGCTTTTTTTTTTTTTCTGAGATGGAGTTTCACTCTTGTTGCCCAGGCTGGAGTGCAATGGCTGCAGTGTCAGGATCTCAGCTCACTGCAACCTCCATCTCCTGGGTTCAAGAGATTCTCCCACCTCAGCCTCCCAACTAGCTGGAATTACAGGCATGCTATTTTTGTATTTTTAGTAGAGATGGGGTTTCTTCATGTTGGTCAGGCTGGTCTTGAACTCCCGACCTCAGGTGATCCGCCCGCCTCAGCCTCCCAAAGTGCTGGGATTATAGGCGTGAGCCACCGCGCCTGGCTGAAATTGCCTATTTTTTTTTAAAACAGAAATCCAGGTTAACGACAAGTTGGGGCTTGAGGGGAGTGGAGAAAAACTGCAAGAGTTTCCTAAAAGCTTACCCAGTTCGTGCATTCACTCATTCATTCATTTGTACATTCATTCATTTGGTAATTGACTCAATAGCCACCTACTGAACCCGTTTACCAAAAATAAGTCCTGCCTCAAGGTGATAGCATATGCCTTTCTTATGCCTTCCTGGGCATTTTTCTTGAATTACTTATATTTTTTGTTTTTAATGTGTAAATACATGTACCCAATAATTCAAACTCATTACTTTATTTTTGTAATAATTATTGAAGTAAGTTTGACAGAAGGGTAACCTTTCTGAATTTGCAAAGAAAATGATTGCCAGGCAAATTTAAAGCAGAAGTCCATTGTGGGGAAGATCCCGTGTCCAAAGTCACACACTTTTCAACCAGCTTTAAGCACTTTGTCCATAGTGTTGAGGGCACAACTATGGAGTCAGACCTTCCCCGGTATGATCCTGGCTCAGCTACTTCCCAGCAGGGTGACTTAGGATTGTCTCCTTGTCTCTTTAATTCTCCTTTCCTTGACTGTAAAGTGCAAATAATAAGACCCACCTTGCAGGCTGCTTGTCAGGGTCCATGAGATGTTATGAAGCTTCTAGCACAGTGCTTGGCAGGGTACCAATGGGAACTCTTACCTTTATTAATTCATTCAAAGGGAGATTTACTGATACTCTCTGTAGTGCTGTAGGAGATGTGATGATATCAAAGCTAATGCCTGTCCTCGTGGAGAATGTAATTCTTTGGGAAAGCTAGGACAGTTGCAGATTATTACTGTGTAAGATGGGAAGTAATAAAAGACCAGGGAAAATAAGTGAATGGCAGACGCAGGTCAGAAAGGAGACCAATCCCTCCAGCTTGGGCATGTTTGCTGGCATGCAGTGCCCCAGGGACTCAAGATCCTGTTGCTGAATGATCAGATGGTGGCATCTGGGGTGGCCACTGAAGGACGAGGCTGGCTGTGTGTGTGACAGCAGACCTGACTTCCTACTGCCTGTGCTGTGCTTTCATACTGCAGACACTCAGCAAGCGAGCGCTGAGTTAGGTTCCAGACAGAGAGAGTTCAAGAAAATGCATAGCAGCAGAAAAACCCCTCTATTGTTAATAGCAAAGATTTCTTATTTCTTCATTTGAAAGATGCTTTGTCAACTTCTTCTGGCCTTGGGCCCTTTGATCACTTCTGTGTCCTGTGCACGTAAGTCTGGAGGATTCTTTCTTGCTCCTCAGCACTCAGCTCTGGCAGCCATGCCTCCCCGGAGTCCAGTCTGACCGTTCCCTGCAGCTTTACCTGCTCCTCTGCGAGCCTGAGCACTTGGTTTGCTCCATCTTTCAACAGCCCCAGGAGTTGGTCTGAGTCATCTTGGAGCTCCTAGCTCAATAAATGTGTAAACTTGCCATAGCCCGGATCTTGCTCTGATTTGTGAGCATTTAGCCATTAATCCAAATATGTGAGGCTTTTTAAAAAAGTACAGAAACAAGTAGTAGTTCCCACTCACCCTTCCTGTCTGCTGTTAGTGTGCATTCAGACGATGCCAAGGAACGGGCTTCTCCAGGCAGAGCCGGGGCTTTGCGAGGGGTCTTTCTCAGCCACACGTGTCCAGCATGTATGTGGCCTTCTCCTGGGGCATAGAAGTACTTATTTCAGCCGACACAAATGAAACGATTAACATTCAGCAAAATATCCCAGCTGCAGTCTAATTATTTCCTATGGTTGTTGGTGACAGCGTCCCCTTTTTGGAGCGGGGTTGGCTGGAGGCAGGATGAGAACAGTGTGGGCTTGTTGGGGAGGTGTTGTAAGGCACCCAGCATGGAGAATTGAAAAGGCCTCTTTAGAAGCTTCTCTCTGGGGCAGGGTGGGGGTGGGAGAGGCTATGGTAAAGACCCACAGTGGCCTGGGCTCTTCTCTCCAGCAAGATGCAACAGGACAGGGAAGGAGGGCCCCCAGGAGGCCCCTGGGGTGGCCTGGAACTTAAGAATGAACTCATGCTGGCAGGCACAGCCTTCTTCACTTCTTCACAAGGGTGAGCCCTGCCTTACGCTGCTCAGTGACACCTGTGCATAAGCGCTCCACCCCCAGCGAGAGAAAGCAGGCCGCTGGGACTGGCTGTCCTATACTGTGTGACTGTCTCCAGTGTCTTGTCTGTCCCTTCCTACCTGTCACTGCACTTGGTAGTCACATATTTATTTGTACCTTGGCATATTTATTCCTGTCTCCCCCGCAAGACCGCAGGCAGCACTGAGAACCCAGGCTGTCTTGCTCATGCTCTGCCACCAGGACTAGCCAGGTTGGGCACCCCAGCGACGCCCGTGGAATGAATGAATGAGTGAATGGATGAGTGAGTGAAAGAAGATATGAAATTGGTTCTACAGGATGCCTGGCCTGTAGTTACCACTCAGGAGATGCAGCTCCAGGGTAGGAGAGAGACTCCATTTTTCTCTGGGTATTACTGGGCTGTTTTAATTTCATTAAACAATGGGAATTTATTACCTGTTTTCTTAAGCTCTAAATAACAAAGGGAAGCACAGTAAGTGTTCTGTTCTTCCTCTTTGCCAGGGCCCAGAGGTAGAGGGAGGAGCAGCCCGTGGTGATGGGTGCCCATGGGGGGTGAGGAAGAGGCTGCAGAGGTCCCTGCTGCCTGGACACGTGGCTGTAGGCCCTAATGGAGAGGCACCCCCAGGTACCACTCCCTGAACCTGCGGGAAGGCTGGCACAGACAGCACATGAGTGCAGCACAGGCCACAGGGCTCCTTTCTTTTAACCCTCAAGGCTCCATGAGGCAGACCAGGTGACTGAGGCCCAAAGGGCGAAGTCACTTGTTCTGGTGGCTCAGCTGTAGGACAGCGACTGTAGGGCCAGTGCTCTATGCACCCACAGCTGCTCTGCTGGACACAGACTTCCCCGGGGAAGCAGAGACCACCCTGCATCTGAACGGGAAGGGGTTGATGGAGTGTGCCCTGGTGACACAGGCTCTGCAGGGCAGGATCAGGCCTTCCACTCAGTTCTGCGCTGGCTCTTGCCCCACAGGGCCTCAGTGAAGCCAAGGGAGCTCAGGGAAGCAAGAGTCTAAGACGGAGGCCCTCAGTGGGGCCACTGTGCCCTCCCCAGTGCCCAGGACATCAGCAGCGTCTGCAGACAGGTTGGATGGTTATGGCCAGGGAGGGGCAGTGTCACTGGCAGTTAGTGGGCAGAGGCCAGGGATGCAGCGGAACAGCTTACAGAGCCAGGCAGTCCCCGGCCCCCGAAATGTCCGAGGTGCTGAGGTGGAGAAACCCTGGGCTTAGGTCACACCCGGGTGCACAGGAAGGAGCCTGCATCTCAGGAACTAGGGGCTGGGAGAGAGAGGAGCTGGGTAGGGGGCTCCAGAGGTCCCAAGTTGGGGTGCCCTTGGATTCCTATGTGGAGGTGGAAACCTGGGTCTAAAGGCCTTGACCAGGGGTCTCGGGCTGAGAAACACTGGCTAAGGCTTCAGGAAAGAGGTGCCTCTGAGGTGCGGGCCTGTGGAAGTCAGACACTGAGGCAGCTTGGCCCCCCTGAGGCCTGTGGAAATGCAGGTAACCCGTGATATCCTAGAGTCCTGCTCCCACCCAAGAGAGGGCTGGGGTGAGTGGTCACAGTTGAAGGCCTGCAACTGTATGAACCCATTCTCCACACCACACACAGACCAGCAGAAGCATCTGGAATGTTCCCCCAGCACCCCTGCATCTCACTAACTCCCATTCCTCCCTCCCCTCTCAGCCAAGTCCACTCCCTACAGGACGCCTTCCCTGACTGCTGCTCTGGGTCAGGTTGTGTCTTCTCAAAGAACGGTATGTGATTGACATCCTTTGTTAATGTGAACACGTGATTAACCGGCTTCTGGGTGGACGCATCCTGGTGTCTTCAGAGCCCAGCATATAGTAGATGCCCAGAAAGTGGTTTTTAAATGATTATCCTTTGTCCTTGATAAATAACAGAGGCGTCTTTACAGGGTGTATAGGCAGAGCCGAGTTGAGACATTGAAAGTGGGCAGGGAAAGCATCTCCAATCCTGGAGTTGTGGGGAAGCACTGTAGGTGAGCCTGTTCGCTCTGAGTTCACCTGGGGTGGAGTGTGTGTGTGTGTGCGCGCGTGCGCGTGCGCGCACGTGCACGCACGTGCACACATGCACACGTGTGGAAGCCACGGGGCTGGAGATAGTCTCTAGCAGTGTGAGACAACCAGCACACCATCCTGGTGCTGCGCACAGCTCAGTGTCCCTGTCTGGGAAGCCCACGGCCCTTGGGGCAGAAGTTCTGCACAGAGAGTCTGCAGTGGGCCGAGGCAGTGGTCTTCAGCCCATTTGCAGAGTTACCTCGCCCCTCTATGCCTGAGATAAAAAAAGATGGTTTCTCCTTCATGGAGAAGGAGTTGTTTTATTAATACTTTCTTAAAGTGAGCCACAGGATTAGTGCTGGGCCCCAGGTTTTAAAATCTTCTATCTGATATTCAGCCTCTTTCCTGTTGCGACCACTCCTTGTAAAGGTGATTGCACTTGAAGCTGAACCCAGCATAACTGCGGCCCATTGCCCTCCCAGCTGGCAAGGTAACCTTTGCTTTCATTTTAGTTTGTTTATTTATTTATTTATTTATTTATTTATTTATTTTTGAGATAGAGTCTTGCTCTGTTGCCCAGGCTGGAGTGCATTGGCACGATCTTGGCTCACTGCAGCCTCTGCCTCCTGGGTTCCAGCAATTCTTCTGCCTCAGCCTCCGAAATAGCTGGGATTACAGGCACGCACCACCACACCCATCTAAACAGAGATGGGGTTTCACCATGTTGGCCAGGCTGGTCTGAAACTCCTGACCAGGTGATCTGCCCACCTTGACTTCCCAAAGTGCTGGGATTATAGGCATGAGCCACTGCACGCGGCCTCCTTTGCTTTTATCAAATTTAAACTTCTAGGAATATATTTTCTTAGACGATGTTTCTAACCGTCTTTAAGAATTAATGAAGTTCTTAGTTCCTTTTTTTTTTTTTTAAGTCCTTGGCTAACTGTGGACAATTCTCAACTGTAAGGGAAAGACTTACTTCTTTATTAGTAAGCCTCACTGTCTCCGAAACTCTTTTCATATTCAAAGGGCACTCACATTACCTGGCAATTACTCTTTCTCAATGAGGCACAGGTTGGTGATATTTGGGAATATGACTTTGGGGAATACAAACTCTGTTTAAATAATGATTTTGAAAAAAATCTCTCTGCACCAGTGAATGCCATGAACAGTTTCATTTTCAGTAAGTACTTGCAGCCAGTTGTCTAGTTGTCAGAAGGCAGGTTCATCAGCGGGCTCCTGGTGTCGGCGTTCTGCTGCTGGAAGGTCAGCGAGTTCCCTGGACCCCACGGAAGCAGCTGTCTCCATGAAGGACGGGGACTATGCTGCTGGCCTTTCTTTTATTCTCCCACTGACACGGTATGAAGGCATTTCGGTTTTAAGCATCTTTTTTCCCAATTTCTCAGAACCCTTTGAAGATCTTACACTTGACTTCTAAAATTCAGTCCAATTCCTTAATAAGTGTGTCACTATTACAAGTTGGCTTTTTAACTTCTTAAGATGCATCTTTAATTTGAACTTCCACAACCGTATTTTTATAATTATCAAATGGCAGGAAATAGATGCTGACTCCCTTAATTTTATCATTCTAAATGTCACAAGAATGGCAAGGCTCTTTAAAAGACAAAAGTTCTTCAATTAGGAATTCCCATGGTAACCAATATAGCTCGATCTTTTTTTTTTTTTTTTTCCTGTGGCTATTTAAAGTATTTAAATTGATTTACATCCCTGTGGAAATGTGAAAAAAAAAAAAAGCCTGGATCCCATACATCCATTCCACCTGGAGTTTGGGGCTTCTGTTGTAAGCCATGTTCTTCTTTTGATTCCTTCCCAGTATCTGCAGTGGAAGGTAAGGGTTTGCCCCTAAGCAGACGCCTTTTAAGTTTCCTTAACTTAGGAAGAAGTCATGATTTATCTTTGTATTCCTTTTGCAGTTGAAATTAAAACACAAATATATAAATTATCTCATTTTGTATTGCTCTTACACTTTATGTTGAACGTAAATGTAAATGTATTTTAGTGGCCAGATGTCAGAGGATAACACTGGCTTAATTTGTGCTGAGTGTGGAGCCCCTTCTGGGTGCAGTGAGGGTCTGAGCCTGTGAACCTCGTATCTGCCCAGCTTCTGCTGGACAGCATCAGAGATCTGCTGACTCAGGGTCCAGCCCGTCTCCACCTCTTCCTGGAGCAGGACACTGCACACCAAATTCACTGGTACTGCAGCCACAACCCTGGACACCTGGATACATGCATTTTCCCATCTTCTGCCACACTGGCCCTTTGCCTGAACTCCTCCTGGCCTTCAGTTTGAGGTCCTCTGGGGGCCACGAATGGCTCTGCAAAGTTGCAGGTCCCAACAGTGGGCTATGGGTGCTCCCAGCTGAGCACCGTCATGACTCTCACACTGTACAAGGAAATGAACATAGTATGCATGGATGCACCAGATCTTCACTAAGCCTCACAGCAACCCTAAGAAGAGGAAAGCCATATTTATCCTCATTTCATCCGTGAGGAGGTAGAAGCTCAAAGAGGTCAGATGCTGCATCTGGGGTCAGTGTGGTTTTCTGCCTCTGGGACCCCCTATGCCTGAGGCCAGTGTCCATCCCCCTCAGCAGGTATGTGGAGCCCTCTGGACACAACATCTTGCTAGGAATTGCATGACAGTTACTGCTCATTTATCTTTTAAAATGGGTCAAGAAGCTGAAGGAAAGATGGGAAGTTTCTCAGGTATCACCTATGACAGATTTTATAGCCAAAATACACACAGAGGGAAACATTTTGGAGAAGGTTGTGGCCATGATAAAAATCAGCATTTATTGAGCCTGTGATATGTGGCAGACACCATGAAGTGTGCATTGTAGACATTACCACATACACCCCATGCAGCCAGTGGGTGACCAGCCACCTACTTAGCCAGGGACTGAGGGGTTTGCTGGGATAGGGGATTTTAGTGTTAAAATAGGGATGGTCCTGAGCAAAGCAAGGTAAGTTGGTCACCCCACCCACCACCCCAAGGTTAAGATGGACTTACCTTCATTTTGTAAATAGAAAACCCATGGCTCAGAAAGTTGAGGTAACTGCTCAGGCTGCTCTGATGGCAAGAGGTGCAGCTGAGGCCTGGACCAATACCTGTCAGAACCCAAAGCCACATTTTTTGATCATGACACCTTTGTCACAGCTGTGAGAAACAGTCCCTCCTGCGATAGAAGTCTCAAGATCATCCATATGACCAATACCTTGAAAAGATTTAGGTGATAAAATTGAGATTCTTAATTCTTTTGAAAAAATAGATTAAAAGATTAAAATCAGAAAATTATTTTCAAATAAAGTTTATGCCAAAAGATACAAGGACTTGCTCTGTAAGAGATAAAGTGTTTTGTGGCAAACAAACAAACATTTCAAGGGCAAAGTCAGGCGAGCCGTCTTGCTGTCTGCCATCCTGTAAGTCTCTCCATGCTCATGGTCATCTGTCGCCCAGTGTGAAGACTGCTAAAGGCAGATGACATGCTCAATGTTTCTCAGTTGACCATATTTTTTAATTGAGTTTTTAGACAAATTAAATTAATGAATTTGTTTGCTTATTCATGCAGAGTAAAAAGCAATACCCACTCTACTCCGAAATAGTAGCTCAAGCTATGTTTCTGCAAATTGATATATGGTTTGGCTGTGTCTCCACCCAAATCTCATCTTGACTTGCAGCTCCCAGAAGCCCCATGTGTCAAGGGAGGGACCCTATGGGAGGTAATTGAATCATGGTAGCAGGTTTCTCCTGTGCTGCTCTCGTGATAATGAATAAATTCTTACGAGAACTGATGGTTTTATATGGGGCAGTTTCCCCGCACACACTCTCTTGCCTGCTGCCATGTAAGATGTGCCTTTGCTCCTCCTTCACCTTCCACCATGATTGTGAGGCCTTCCCAGCCACGTGGAACTGTGAGTCCATGAAACCTCTTCTTCTTTATAAATTACCCAGTCTTGGGTATTTCTTCATAGCAGTATGAAAATGGACTTACACACAAATTATATTAAAATGCAACATCCTTACAGAAAAGTCTGCATCAGTCATAAGCACACAGAGCTCTGAACTTTCAAGTAAGCCAGCACCCAGATCAAGGAATGCAACAGACCCATTCCCCCAACCCAATCCCCTTGTTGCTCTTCCAGTCCCTTCACGCTTCCCTTCCAGGGATAACCATTGTCCCCACTTCTGACACCATAGATTAGTTTCGCCTGCTTTCGAACTTTATATAAGTTGGATCATAGATTATATCAAAGTATTTTTATGTTTATTGAATATCTACTATGTGCTAGGTCTTGCATAGCTGTTCACTGAATCTAAATAACTTGGTTTTGAATGCCTCCCAGGTTGCTCTATAGGGGTGTGTGTGTGTATGTGTGTGTGTGTGTGTGTGTGTCCCTGGATATAGATCACAGAGTTGTCTTAGCAGTCAGTCCTCAAAAGGCAGGTTCACATAGTGGCCAGCTCACATACTGTGTGTTCAGGAAGGCATTCCTGCCGTGTAAATGTCATTTAAATGTAGCATATCTGTGAATTCAACAGGGTAATTTGGTTCCTATGTTGTTGGAAAGTTCTCTGAATGCTGAAGTCATCTGCACTCCAGGCTTGAGGAAACAACTCAGGACAACGAAGAGAGGAAGTTGCTGTTAGGTTTGGTGGGGGGAGAGGAAGGTGACATTCACATGTCCTCTTGTACAAGGGCTACCATGTGAAACCTGATGTCCAGTGAAGACACAGTCATCCAAATAGATCACTGCCTTCCAGCCCCAGGGTCTACGCTTCAAAAACACTTCCCTGTTGAGGCTATCTGGTGAATTCTGCCTCTAATGTCCTGGGAGCAGTCAGCCAGAGCCCAGGGCAGGGGGCCTCCCCAATCTCCATTCTGCAGATCATTCTTTCTGGGCAATTCATGCTCTTTCCCACACAGAAATGTTTGAGGCAGTTTGTGGAAGGAACATTGTATCAGGATGGTTCCTAAATCAGGTGGATTAAGGTATGCATGCTGTCTTCACCGCTTGCTTGTCAAATAACTGAACTCCTGACTTCTTCTTTGAACTCTGGGCTTCTAATCTGTGAAGTCAGAATAATAATAAGTGGGTAGTTATGAGCATTAAGTTTAAAAATATGTTGTGGCAGCACTTTGCATGAGCAGACTGTAGTATAAATGCCAGTTCCCTTTCCCTGGAGATAAGAAGTGATTGTGATTGTGCGTTAAGTTCTGGTTTAAGCTTCCTGGCTGACAAGGCAAAATTGAAACACAATGGTTTACATTGTTCTAGTCTGATTCAAAGAATGTCCCTAGTTTTTCAGGAAATATAAACACTTTCCTGGTGTTACATTCTAAGACAACTTTATTTTGTAAGCCTGAATGATTCAGTTAGGGTTTCCAACAATGGTTTTCACCCCCAGAAGATGGAGAATTCCCCTTTCTATTTCCATAGCGTGTATCAATCCTTTAAAAAATACTAATCTGAGGCTATGATAGTGCAATACTAAATTCGGAAGGCGAACATCGTGGAGTTGGAATTGCATTCTGTTGCTCCATTTCCTTCACCATCTCTTTTTAGTGGACATCTTCTAATAAGAACATAAATGGAAAGGGCAAGCCTGGAGTGACAAAGGGAATCCTCCATTCACTCTGCACAATGCTGTTGCTGGGCTCAGGACGTGGATAGGGCAGGGGCTGTGAAGACATCCTGGTGCCTGTGCAGGGTCGCCGTGAGGATAAAGGGGATGGGCCAACTGTGGTGGCTCAGGCCTGCAATCCCAGCACTTTGGGAGGCTGAGACAGGACTCTTGAGGCCAAGAGTCCCAGACTAGCCTGGCCAATATGGTGAAACCCTCTCTCTACTAAAAATACAAAAATTAGCTGGGCATGATGGTGCACACCTGTAATCCCAGCTACTTGAGAGGCTGAGGCATGAGAATTGCTTGAACTTGGGAGGCGGAGGTTGCAGTGAGCTGAGATCGGGCCATTGCACTCCATCCCGGCAACAGAGCGATACTCTGCCTAAAAAGAAAAGGCAGGGGGATGATGCAGACACGAGCTTTGTGTGTGTTCTTGCCATATCATATGTAAAGGAGACGGTCAGACTGGGAGTCTTTTCTGTTACAAAATTATACATCTGGAGAATCATGGTGAGCACGAATTCCATGTGAGATGCTGGCACATGCCTCCTGCGCTTCATGAAAGAGCCTGTTGGTTTGGGAGCATCCATGGCTTTGTTCTTTGGGCTGCTGGCCGTGGGGACCCTGAGTCCCGAGCTCTTCGGAAACCCTGGTGCTGGGGAGGCGAAGCTGTCTCCTCTCTCCCTTTGCACAGAAATTCCAGAATTTGGATTCTTTTGTAACTTCGAGCTGAATGTTCAAAATGTTTAACATTAGTTCTTTTTTCGTTTTTCATATAAGTACTTACACACACGCATAAAAAAGAGCCAGTAACCAAGGGCTTTTCCCAGGCCAGCAGTGGCCTGGGAGTCCAGCCCACACTCCCAGACTCCAGCTGGGAGGCACAAAAGGAAGGGAACTTGGGTGGGGACACCCCACGATGATGAGGTCCTTGGGAGCCTCCAGGGCCTCCAGGAGCTCAGCTGCCACCCAAGAGCACCCTAAATCTCAGAAGCTAGCCAATCCAATGGAAGGCTGGTAAGGTCTTTTCGGTGTAAGCACAGCTTTGAGGATGAAGGGGTTGTATTTGCAGAATTAGTTGGAATTAGAGCTCCAAGCCTAGAATGTCCTCCCACCTTCTACCCACGCCATGACTGGATTCCTGTCCTGTGAGGCCAGCTGAGCTCTCCTCCCTCATTACCTGTCCCCAGGTACAGACCTTCCCCTCACACCATTGATAACTCATCTGTTGCATTTTTTCATGTATCCTGAAGCATCTACACAGTAGGCATTCAATAAATACCTGCTGAGCAGTGGATTACATAGTATAGCCACAGATGAAATGATGCCTACGAACCTCCTACAAAACTCCTGTTTTATTATTTCAAACTCTGAAAACTCACAGTTTGGACTATTCTTTTGTTAATCCTACAAGGAGTTAAGTTGACTAATGGATACTCAAGTTTCTATCATGGCTGCGCTCACAAAAAAGATCACCTGATATTTTCCCCTTGTTACTATGGAAGATCTTAGGTGGATCATATTCCTATTCATGTCATAGGAATCGTTTACTGGGGAAGGGCCATTTCATTTCAATTATGTTTTGAATGATTAGTCGTTTCAAAAATAAACCATCCCTCCAGGTTAAATTTATCTGGGACTCATGGTTGGATAAGCTTCTATGTCATTAAAATTAATTGATGTAGCACAATCAACTGCAATCATTATCCTGTCCCATATCGGTGGCAGAACCAGGAAGGTGCCCACCATCTACACATGATGGCAGAGGTCTCTGTGTCCTTTGTCCTATGCAGAGACCCTGCCTGTAAGTCTCCTGAACTGAAAGTTAGGTCAGGAGTCTCCGTATGACCTGACTGAGAGCTTCATGTTGTCAAGAGTCCGTACAAGGCTAATGTGACGCTCACACTGGGGCTGGTACATTTGAACAAACGGTTCACTTCAAACATTCACATCCCAAAAAAGGACCCCAGTGGGCATAGGGAGTCCAGCCCAAGACGAAGTATCAGGGAACTGTTGGGAACACGGAGCTTACAGTAAGAGACCTGGGGTTGGGTGGGGATTGGCACCCCCCTGGAGGGCGTCTCCATGTTCTCGATGCTTCTGCTTCCTCCTCTGGAAGGCAGGGAGGGCCCTTCTCAGCTCTCCGCACTGTGTGGAGGAGTCGGTGAGATGAAGCCTGCCCAGTGTTTTCACTCGGTGCTGCCCTGAGGCGTGAGAGCCCTGTGCATGGTGCCCCGGCCTTGCTGTCCTCGCAGGTACTAGCACATTCCAGTTCCTTTAGAGAATGAGCACTGGGGTAAGGACGGTCAGATGTGTGCCCATCCTGGCCTGCAGTGAGCGCTTGCCCCTCACAAGGCAGCTCTTGGGGAAAGTCTCCAGCGTGTGCGATTTGCAGTTTAGTGTAAACGGAAGGAGGTTTATTAGAATCTTGGCAGCTCTAAAAGGAGACTCTCAACTCTCCATTGGCTACAGAGCCCGGCCAGCCATGTGGGTGGCTCGCTCAGGCGGGTCAGTGGTTCCTGCTGGGATGGCCGGGGCGCCAGGAGAGCTTTCCCTTAGCATATTCAGACCTCAGACTTCCTGGCAGATTCAGGTGCAGCATTGAACTTCAGGCAGGTTTCCTAAATTCAACTTCCAGAGCTTTTACCTTTTCAGAGACCCAGCCTATTTTACAGAAGCCCAGCAGAAACTTTTTTATCAATTTGCGTGTGACTTTTAGATGAGTTTGGGGCTGTGTGGGAAGATGGTATTTCAGCATCCTAGGCAGGGGCACATCTATAAACTGTGTGCTTTGAAGCTGTGGTGCTGCCTGTTCACAAGGGTAACACGGGGGAGGAGGAATCCTTGTCAGTGTCCTGTCTGTGGTCTGCTGGGCAGTGGCCACTTCCCCTGACCACTGCCTGGGGCCTGCTCCTCCACACACAGCTTATCTCCCAGGAAGCGATTCCTGGCCCAGGCGCCAAGGGCCCAGGGTTTTCCTAATGTTGAGGACATTATTGCCCAGTGGCACAGAACATGGGATTTGGAGTCAGATCTGGCTGGATTTGATTTCTGGCTCAACCTCTTGTGGACCACGTGACTTCATGCATGTTACTTCAGGGTGGCTGTGAGGATCACAGGATCCTGTATGTGCAGTGTCTAGCACTGTGCCCCAAGGACCATTTGTCCCCATAAATGTGATTATTAGGTAGCAAGGTGGTGCTATTCTGACCATTGGGCATGTGGCCCCACCCACGGCCACCCCCAGGGTGCGAACAGTAGCCTTTCTGTCCTTACCTGGGCCTTACCCTCCACTGTTTCCAAGCTCATCCACCCAACGTTCTCTCACTGGATCATTACCATGATGCTGTGGATCATCAGTAAGTATCAGTGACATGTGTGGTGGCCGTTGAAGCACAGAGAGGTAGAAGGGCTGCCCAAGGTCACCAGTGGGCAGGGATCTGGCTGGAGAGCACATGCTGCTGCTTTCTCCCTCCCTCGGACTATGGATCACAGGAGAGACCGGCAGCCGTGCAGGTGGCAGGTGGGAGGCCTGGGGTTCTGCAGGTATGAGCAGACACACATCAGCCCCCTCTACCCCTGGCCTCTAATGTCCCCACATCACACAGAGGCCTGGGACCGACCGGCTGTACGGTGCAGCGTCTCGAGCACATACACTTTGGGATGATTCCTTGAGTTGTAAAGAAATAAAATAATTTTCCTTGAGAATGATGGATACACTGCTTAGCAGTGGAAGAGGAGAGCTGACCTTTATAGGTAGACAAAACAAAATGCCTGTCAAACATTACACTTTTGTTGCAGTATATTGTTCCAGAATGGAGCGCTGCATATTTTTGTTATAATGCTGTTTTTGTTTCTAAATGAATACTGCAGTGTTCTTTTATGTGGAGGAGGGATTCATTACTGGTTCACAGAACTTTTTCAGTGGTGGGGAAAAATAGGTGCTTGTCCTCAGCAATGCGTACCAAGCCTAGACACATTTCTGTTAGGGGCGCAGTGATTTGTGAATTCCCTGACAGCTAACCTTTTATTATGAGCTCTATTTTAAATGGAGACATGTAGCTTTTCCTCTTCGAGATGATATAACAGATACCCAGAATCTTCTCTGTTATCTCTCATTTGTTTTAAAGCTCGCCTCTTTCTTGTGCATTTTACAGGGATTCTTATTTATGAACTAGTTTAAATGGTTCAGATCAGGCAGTTATTGTGGGGTGGAGGATCATTAAACCAAGAATATTTGCAAATGTTTCAGCAAAGTGGCTAGTTGATTGGCAGATTTTTCATTCATCAGCTTTCCTAATTTTCAGAATCTTCCTAAGGAATATCTAACAAACATCTCTGCTCTGAGTACCATATTCCTGAAAAAAAAAATTGATCTGTTTTCAGGAGGGGTCTCCCCTTTTCTCATGCTAGTATATTTTCTTAGTCTCGGTAATATCCTATGCGTGTCTGTGAAGGATGCACCACTTTCTGATAGCTCTGCGATACCCCTCTGTCAATGACAACACCTCACCCAGGCCCCCAAGCCAAACCCACAGTCACCCTTAGCTTCCTTCCCTTTTCCCCACTTCTCACATGCCTCCAAAGCTTGTGAGCTCTGCCTCCTCTATCGTTAAATAGCTGCCCCCACCCCCGGCCGCCCACCACTGCCCTGGAGAACACCTTTGCATCCTGCACCTGGACGACAGGTGTAGCCTCATTAGTCAGGAATCCGCAGTCCACACCAAGCCTGGTACCGTCCTTTCTTCTTCTCTGCAGCCATCACAGTGACCTTCTCTGCAGAGAGCAGAATGCTCAGGCTTGCAACGCCCAGGCTTGCAGACTTCTGCAGCCCCCTTGTGGCTTCAGCCCAAAGCCAAAGGTCTCTGCAGCATTCCAGGATCTGCCCATCTCACATTCCAGGCTAACAGTAGTGATTTATTGGTCTAGGCCTTATATTGAGTTCAGTGTCAGGTCCTTACCTCCTTTACTAACCCAGCAGGTAAATATTATTATCTCTATTTCGCAGATGAAGAAACTTAGGCTCAAAACCGTTAAGTGATTTGTTCCAAGGTCAAAGCCAGGATCCAACTTCTTTGCTGTTTCTAGAATGTTCCATACACTCTCTGGCTTCCTTGCTTTTGTTCATCTGTTCTTCCTGGGAATTTTCTTCTTGAGGAGGATGCCCTAACTTTGGCCAAACACAGGTTAGTGTTCTGCTTCTGTCTTTCATGGCTGCTGGGCTTGCCACAGCCTAGCACTGCTTACCCCTGCATTTCAATGATCTGTTTATAAGCCTGTCCTCTGGACTTCTTTTAGGGTAAGGAGTTTGGGGTTCTGTCCTTGTATGTTTTTAATCTCTAAATCCTAAGCAATTGGCATAGAACTAGCACCTAGTAGATCCTCACTAATGTTAAATGGCTGGTTTAGCATACTGATGTACTCATTCAACTAGTGTTTTATGAGTTTCTGGTACACGCACAGAACTTTTCATATACTGAAGATGTTCAAGTCAGAGATAACAGGGTTTCTATTCAGAAACCAGCAAATTAGCCATGGATGCTCTGTCTTTGGGGGAGGGTCTGCACCTGCCTTCGTCATCTGTAAAGAGTGGAACATACCTGTCCACCTCATAGCGCAGCTGAAATGGCAGCAAACATCCTTCATGTTAATCCAGAGTCCTACTGTACTGTGTTGTTGTGGAGATGCTGTGAAGACACAGAAAGATGGAAGGGGCGGGCAGGGAATAGCTGGGCACCAGGAGGGATACAACCAGGGCGGCCCAGAGGGCTCAGAAAAGATGTCGAGGAGCGAGTAGCACTTGACCTACTAGATCACATGGCATCTAGTGGGTTTGGGTGAGACAGGCTTTGTGGGGTAGGGAGCAGCACGAGGGAAGCAGGGGGACTGTGCTCTGTTGGAGCCTGTGAGACATGGTTGTGTGAGTGAGTGGCCTCTGGAAGGTGGATCACTGTGGTGTCTGCCTGACTTGATGCTCTTCCTGGGAGCTTCCAAACCTGCTAAGCAATCCAGAGGGCTGTTTACCAACACACGCTACTCTTCTTATCCATGCCAATCTTATCAGCAAACATGCTATTTCCCTTATTCGTGAACAAATATTATTTCGTAATAAAATGACCTTTCTGAATAATTATTTAATGCCAGAGCTCATCCATTCTGCCTTAGTGAGCATTGCTTTGCCCTGGCCTCTGGCCACAGGTGACCGTGGACAGCCGAGTGTCAAGATCATCACCAACCAGGCCCTTCACACACATGCTTAGCCTCATCACAGACCTAGGGTCACCTGGTGAAAGGCAGGTGTGTTTCCAATTGGCACTCTAAAAAAGAAAACCTGCAAACACTGATTTAACATGTCTGAGTATTAGAGATCATTTTCTCTGGGGCTCACTGAACAGGAATTAGCTCAAGAAGAACGTCTTTAGCGTGCTCAGTTACCATTAGCATCGGGCACCCAGCAGGCCTGTCCTGAGTGCATTTCAGAGTCTGAGCCCAATTGGAGGAGCGAGGGAGGTAGAGGGGAGTAAAACAGGCCTCGTTGTCGAGGACTGCTCCTCTGGAGTCCCACTGCACTGCCCAGTGTGGGGAGTCCTTGTGGCAAGCTACCCTATGTCTCTGAGCCTCAGTTCCCCCTCTGCAAAGTGGGTCTAATAACAAACTCCCCATATGAGTATTGAGAGGTTGCAGTGATCCCTGTTGGGTGCTTAGCGGGGTGTCTGGCATGAAGTTCCTGTCCTTACAGTGACTTTCTTCTGCAAGGGTCTTCTCTTGGTGGCTGTTAACACCATCCATCCCTGTCCTCAAACACTAGAGCCCCTGCCAAGAAGCTACTCACTGGGCAAAGATTTTTTTAAAAAAAACATGACAGTGACTGTCACTATCTGAGAAGTGTCCGTGCCCAGCGCCAAGAGGTGGACAAATCCATGGCTCTGCCGTCTGGGGCTTGGAGGGCACCCCTACACCTCGGAAGGGAGCCCGGAATCAAATTGCCATGTTTCCAAATTTGATGCTGATAATAATGGCATAGACAGACGCGGCAGTATGGAAACCAGCAGACACTTGTACTTGCAAAGAAGGATTTGTCTGGCTTTCTAATTTGCATGTTTCCTAATCCAAAGAGGGTGCCTCAACTGTGGAGTAATTAGAGAGTATGTGCCTTGGTCGGGGGAGGAGGGAGCTTGAGAGGCAGGCAGAGATGCACGTGGATCTGTGCTGAGCAGCTGCCCATGAATAATTTCTAAAAGTTGCCAAATATTTAGAAGTCCTGCTCGTCTGTCATAGACTGGCAAAAAAGGATGGTTGAGAAAAATGGGTCCGTTTTTTCCCCCAGCCTTAGCAACATTGTTTTAAAGATTTCATCTCCTTTTCAAGGTGGTTTGAGGCTGTGGGGTAGGCAGGATCAGATTCTACTAAACTTCTTCATTTCAGGGAGGGCTTCCTCCCCCGAGTTCAGTAGCTCCTTCTGTCCTGTCTTTCATGCATTAGAAAATATAGACATTAACAGCTTTACTGTTGCCTGGAAGGTAAACAAGGAAGCTGTGAGTATGACATCAGTGCGAATCTGAAGCCTAGATGATTCAGAAACGTTTTGCCTCCTTCCATCATTTGAATTACCCACTGGAAGCAGAATGAAGTTGTCTGATAGAATGCAGAGACAGCCACAGAGGCCGTGGCTGCAGTTCCGTCCATTCCCACTGCACTTCATTCAAGTGATGAGGTCTCTGTTATTTTTTTATTTGGAGTAATGATCCTGCTCTTTTACCAGTCCATCTAAAGTCATGGTCATGGTGCTTGAGTGTTACTGTGATTGAGGGTGAATGACAGTTCTTGCTACCCCAGTGTTCTAATTGATCAGGACAACTCAGTGTCTTTGGGGAAAAACTGGAGTCCAAGAGAAGGCAGCCAGGATTGAGGAACTTGGCTCCGGGGGCTGGTCATTCACAGTAAGACTGCTTCAAGATTAATGTCACTGGCATTTAACAGCATGAAGTGGAGTTTCATTCTTGTGTCTTTTCTTTATAAAATTGTAATACATCATGAAAAGTTCACATTTTAGATATGCACATAGAAACGTGTATGTAAACATGTTAAAATAAAATGTAAATGCACTTCCAAAAAATTCTTCCAGGTTGCTACTCATTTAAAAGAGTAGCTTGGAGACACACGTGCTACGCAAGCCACTTCAGCAACCCACATTCTGCCCACTCAATTGCTTATGGCACTTTAGGCCAAGGGTGTGTGTAAGAAGCATTTTCCTTTTGTCTGAGTTTGGAAAGATTGGCCAGTTCTGTTCATTTCAGAAGTAATTTGAATGTTTCCCTTAAATGGAATAGTTCCAAGGGACTGATTCTAAATGCTGTAGTTTTATTTTCTTCTTTGCAAGGTTAGGATGCACAATAACGTCGCTCGGTCTTTCCATATCTTGTGAGTAATCGGGACCCAACCCAGCAGCCCAGCCGCTTCCTGTGGGCGCCCTCACTGGCCTGACCTTGCCTGCCCCTGCCCCCCTTCCTAAGGGCGGATTTCCCCTGTTCCAATGTTGTCACACTGCCTTTTTCCCAGGGCCTTGTCGGGCTTCCTCCCTGCCTCTGTTCGGTGGAAGCAGAGTGGCTGCAGCTGTGAGCTCCAGGGACTCACCAGCCAAAGCTCCAATTCTGTGACCAGGCCGGTCCAGGCCTCTGTGGGCCAGGCTACTTCCAAAGACCCACTTCTCCCACAGTAAATATATGGCCATCCCAGGGCTTTCCTTTCTGGAGCAGAGAACTTAATGGAGCACTCTCTAGGACTGGAAAGGATTTTGAGGAATAATCGAGTATCATTATTGCCATCTGCAGAATGCCTTTCCTACACCATTCCTACACTAAAGGAATTACAGCTTCACTGGGAGGAAGGAGATATGGCAAACAAACAAACAAACAAAAAAACAAAAAACAAGCGGACAAGACTGGGTATAGTGGCTCATGCCTCTAATGCCAGCACTTTGGGAGGCCAAGGTGGCCATGTCATTTGAGCCCAGGAGTTCGAGACCAGTCTGGGCAACAACAGGAGACCCTGTCTCTATATAAAATACAAAATTCGTGGGACATGGTGGTGCACGCCTGTAGTCCCAGCTACTCGGGTGGTGGCTGAGGCAGAAAGACTGCTTGAGCCCAGGAGGTCAAGGCTACAGTGAGATATGATCGTGCCCCTGCACTCCAGCCTGGACTATAGAGTGGGACCCTCTCTCAATTTAAGAAAAAAAATAAAATAAAACAAGCAGACAAATGTACATTGCAATGTAGAATGGCTTCTCCCAGGAGGCCTAGCCAGAAGTGGGCTCAGCAGCCCCAAGCAGGCATCGCCGCTGCCCTGTCTTCTCACTCTGTGATGCTGTTCCAGAGCCTCACCAAGCCTCAGTGTCCTCATCTTTAAAGTGGGTCTCGCTGGCCGGGCTTGGTGACTCACGCCTGTAATCCCAGCACTTTGGGAGGCCAAGGAGGGTAGATCACTTGAGGTCAGGAGTTGGAGACCAGCCTGGCCAACATGCCGAAACTCCATCTCTAGTAAATACACAAAAATTAGCCAGGTGTGGTGGTGGGTGCCTGTAATCCCAGCTACTCAGGAGTCTGAGGCAGGAGAATCACTTGAACCCAGGAAGCAGAGGCTGCAGTGAGCCAAGATCCCGCTGCTGCACTCCAGCCTGGGTGATAGAGCGAGACGCCGTCTCAAAAAATAAATGAACAAATAAAAATTTAAAAATAGTAAAGTGGGTTTTGCCTTACCTACTAGGATAGTTGTTAGATGTGGGAGAAACCCCACAAGCAGCGCCCAAGGCACTCCACAGCCCAATAAATCTAAACTCATCTCTCCTTCCCCTTACCCGTTCAAGAGAACAACAGGAAGCTTTCCAGTGAGTGGAAGGACGTTGTGTCAGCTTCTCACTGACCCCACTTCGCAGATCTGTCTGCTCGAGCCAACCTCCCCAACCCCCAGCTTTTAAATGTTCCTCTTTCACAGTTTCAAACCTGTAGCTCAATACTACAGTAGCCATCGGCGTCACAGTGTTGGCCTAATAGAAGTCTTCACTTGGTAAAAGTTTACTTTAGAGAACATTATGATTGGTCTTTGCTCTAATTCTTTAAGAAACTGATAGTTGTGGTTTCATACTATCATGTGTGAGCCACAAACCAATAAAATACATGATCTATTTGGAGAACAAAAATTAGCGGAATGTTGTAGTGCACACCTGTAGTCCCAGCTACTTGAGAGGCTGAGGCAAGAGGACTGCTTGAGCCCAGGAGGTTGAGGCTGTAGTGAGCCATGATTGCACCACTTCACAATAAGGCAAGAGTTCAGTGTATTCTTGCCTTAGTTTTTAAAAGTTAGCTCCAAGTTTAATTTCAAATTATGATTTGTGTTTGATTGGAGTTGTCAATCGTGCAACCATTGACAAAGTGCCAACGGGTTCTACCAAAATTGGTCTTTTCCCTTGTGATTTTAGTCTGGTTTGACTCAAGCCTGCTGCCGCTGTCTGCAGCCCTGCTCCAGAAACTTCTGCATAGCATTGGGTTTTATTTTACATTAAAATGAATCAGCATTGCATTGGAAGATTGATCATTTCTATCAATCCTCTTGAGGTATTGGAAGTATAACTTCCATTCCTGGCTTCTTTCCTCACTTGGCTCCAGTCAGACACCACGTGTCACTCTTTTTAGCATCTTTTCTGGTTCATTTTGGAGAGTGGAAAGGATGTACTCTTGTAATAAGTTATTCCTGTAAAAGAGCAGTTCCCCTATCTGCAGTGATCCTCAAGTAATCATTTCTTGCCCAAAAAACCGATTCCCTCTCAATCCCCTGCCATCGTGCTCTATGTTATACTGGGTTCCACTGCACCCTGGAAATCCTCTGTGCTTTAATATGTTATTCAACAGATTTTCCTCATTTGTTTTATATAGCTGCCCCAGCAGATGCTTTGGCATTATGTAGACTGTCTTATACATTTCATTTATAATTGTTGTTAGTATATATAGATCTTTTTTTTTTTTGTATTAGTAACTTTGCACTTTGTGACCTTAACTCATATATTGCCTCTAGTGGCTCTAGTGGCTATTTTTGAATCCTTTGGTATTTTCTATGTAGACTATTATGTCATCTGAGAATAAAGTTTTATTTTTTTTCTTTTCAATGCTTATGTCTTTTAATTCTTTTTCCTAACTTATTGCATTGGCTATGATTTCCAGGATAATGTTAAATAGGAGTGGGACAAATCCTTGCTTTGTTCTCAATACTGGGGAGAGGTATTAAGTCTTTTGCCATGAAGAAGAATTTGAACTGTAGATTTGCCCAAATTGACTTAAAATTCCCTAGTAACCAGAAGTATTTTTTCTGCTTCTTGGGCTTCAAACATACCTCATGGGTCGGCTTTTAAATGTATAACAATATGCATTTAAACATTTTTTGAAAATATAACAATTTATAACAACTTTTAATTGTGTGCTGTAGAGTCTTTATTTGATTTGATTTAAAATATCTGGTTTTGTCAGGACTAAGATAGCAAGTAGTCTATTTTAGTGGAAAACATCATGTACTGAATTCACTGTTTAAAAATAGTGACAATCAAAACGTGCTTCCACCCTTCACCAGTGCAGAAATACAGTGATGACTGAGCAAGGACTCTTTCACAGGTAGATAGCAGCCTAATCAATAATCCCAGTGTGAGGCTGCCATGCTGACCAGTCAGAACAGAACAAGCAAGCTAAGTTCATCCACTGAGGAATGGGTCAACAAAATCTGGTATATCCATGCAATGGAATATTATTCAGCCATTAAAAGGAATAAAGTACTGGTACTTGCTACAATAGGGATAAGTCTCAAAAACGTAATGCTATTATAAGTAAAAGAACCCAGTCACAGAAGGCCACATATAGTGTGAGTCCATTTATATGAAATACTCAGAATAGGCCAATCCATAAAGACAGAAAGAAGATTGGTGTTGCCAGGGCTGGGGAGAGGATGGAGCTTGGGAGCTAGTGAGCTAATAGTGGGTGTGGGGTTTCTTTTTGAATGATGAAAATGTTCTAATATTAGATTACATTGATGGTTTCAAGTTGGGTGAATATACAAAAAACCATTGAACTGTACATTTTAAACAAGTGAACTTTAAGGTATGAAAATTATATCTTGATAAAACTTTTTTTTTAATAACATGAGAGCTAAATTAATGGGAGGCTGGGCATGGAGGCTCATGCCTGTAATCCCAGCACTCTGGGACCCGAGGCGAGCAGATCACTTGAGGCCAGGAGTTCAAGCAGCCTGGCCAACATGGTGAAACCCCTTCTCTACTAAAAATATAAAAATTAGCCAGTGTGGTGGCACATACCTGTAGTCCTGGCTACTCAGGAGGCTGAGGCAGGAGAATCGCTTGAACTGGGAGGTGAAGGCTGCAGTGAGCTGAGATCACCCCATTGCACTCCAGCCTGGGCAACAGAGCAAGACTCCGTCTCAAAAAGAAAAATTAATTAATTAATTAATGGGAATGGTCAGGCTAGATAATGATTAAGCTAGAAAGCTGGGGAAAGGGAGATGCCCCAGACTAGGTTGTAAAAGGCTCTTTTGAGGGGAGGATGGGCTAAAGGAACTACTTGAAGGGGAGGGAACCCTATAGGCCACAGCAGAGGCAGCTGACTGATAGAGCATCTTGGGGGCTAGGTCAGTGGCCACACCCCACCATCAACTGACCATTAGAGGTTGTATTAAAGTTTGGGGTAGGACATGGTTAAAAGCTGATAATTGCAGCCAAAAGAAGTATCAACTAGATAAAGAAGTCTCCAGGAGACCCTGAATAATGAAGCAAAAATGGGATAGTCAACTAGTGCTGTACAGAAGGAAATGGTTAGAATTAGCAGCCAACTCCTGTTAACCAGAAAACTGTTTTTTTTTTTCTTCATTCTTTTTCAGACTATAGCCTTCACATTCCCTCGGTGAGTACAAAACTTTTTAAAAATTATGTCTGATGTATGGATAACTAGCTTAAAATAATATGTGGGATTTAATTATTAGAAGAGCATTGTCTTCTTGAGAAAGAAGGCCGTATGGTCAGCATGTTATATTTGAATTTTATGCGTTACCTTGCTTGAACAGGCTCATATCACACCTTTTTGTTACATCATTTGTGTGTGTGTGTGTGTGTGTGTGTGCGCGCGCGCATGCGTGTGTGAAATATGGCTCAGCTGCTTGGTCTCCTGAAATGTATTGTTGAGGACACAGTTTCTACATCCTTTCCTTTCACCGACTTGTTGCTTTTAGAAGGGTCTAGCTTTATCTCAATGGCACACATCTGACCACTGTTCAGGAGCGTGGGAGCACATAATTGTATTGATACTAACTGCTTCTTAAATTGATCTGCTCTAGAGAAAACTGCTGAAAAGGAGCTTCTCCGGATTGCACGCTCAGTAAAAGCAGTATCGGAGTGTCGCATAATTTTATGCCTTTTGGGTCCAGGCAATGGCAAAATTCCATGGCCTTAATGTCCTTAGAAAAAGAAAACTTTAAACAACAGAGCCCTTTTGCAGTCTACTTAATCAATTTAATGCTGTTAAGTTTCCTAAACAAATCGAAGGACGAAAATATAAGAGCTTTCGCAGTGTCTGCAGTGTGTGGGCAAGTGGCGCGTGGACTTCTGGGTGTGCTTGCTTTCAGCGGGCACCATGATGCCGGCCACCGGGAAGCTGTATTTCCTAAATGTATTGCCTTGTTTGAAAGGCACTGACTCCGTTCTGGAATCATTTTCAGGTCAATGGATCAATTATTGTGCCTCTTTTTTAGGCAGGGTGCCCTTTGTGGCACTGTTCCATCTGGGCATCAATGCTTGTTGTCGTTCTTGGTGTGATCAAATGCATTTTGACTGTGTATATTGTTTGTTTCTTTCTTGGTAAGGAATGTTAAATAAAAGTAATGATTGATTAAGCTAGAGAAGAGGGATGCCTTCATTTGCCACCTACTAAGTTAATTTTGTTGTCCATGTTCTCCATTGCATCATTATGAGACGTTGTTGATTCTGAATGGGGAACTCTTCTTGGGTAAATGTCAGCAGTGGGATCAAAGAGAAGGATCGTTACTGGAATCATATTTACAGGATGGAGGATTAACTATATGAAATCTGCAATCCCTTATTGCCTCAGAATCCTATACAAGAGTTGGCTGGTCAATACTGGTTCGAATGCTTATTAAACGTGGCTTTCCTCAACAGCATTGGAGCTGCGTGCTTTATCGAATGCAAGTGTGCTTACCATGCTCGAATGAAATATTTGAGTGTCAGATCCCACAGCTACAGCTCCTTTTGAAATACAGGGCTCAGATTATGATTTGTTACAAGTGTGTGACTTTTGCACCCCTTGTCTCTCCACTCAGTATCGGCCCCTCTGCACCCCGTTTTGCCTTCTGCCACTTCCAAAATTTCGTATTTTTCCCGGCAAGTTGATCTGCTCCCCATCAGTGAGTCAGCAACTCCTGCAGCTGAGTGATCCTGTGACAAGTGCTTCCGGGGCTCCTCCACCTCCCGGCATTGTCTCAAACCCGGCAAGAGATTCAGAAGTGGGTGCCCTGCCCAAGGGTCACTGAGTATGTGTCCAGGAGCTGACTTCCTTTCCTCCCTGCATCCACCATGGGTAGTTGGCAGCCAAAGCAGCTTCAGGGGGCACCTCCCTTTTGCTGATCTCATCCTTTGCCTCCATTTCTTTCTTTCTTTTCTTTTTTTTTTTTTTTTTTTGAGACAGAATTTCACTCTTGTTACCCAGGCTGGAGTGCGATGGCATGATCTTGGCTCACTACAATCTCTGCCTCCCGGGTTCAAGCGATTCTCCTGCCTCAGCCTCCCGAGTAGCTGGGATTACAGGCAAGCACCACCACGTCCAACTAATTTTGTGTTTTTAGTAGAGACAGGGTTTCTCCATGTTGGTCAGACTGGTCTCAAACTTCCGACCTCAGATGATCCACCCGCCTCAGCCTCCCAAAGTGCTAGGATTACAGGCATGAGCCACCGCACCCGGCCCTGCCTCCATTTCAGTAGGAAAGTAAAGCTCTGCTTCAGGAAGATCCTGAGTTCCTAGATTAAGGGTACTTCTGATTCCAGAAATCTTTCTCTGGACACGAGAAAAGGGTTTTGAAGCCTGGGTCTCCCATCTGTGCTGCCGTGTCTGCTGCGTTCGTTTGGGACCTGCCCACTGGGCCACTGATACGGTTTGGCTCTGTGTCCCCACCCAAATCTCACCTTGAATTGTACTCCCCTAATTCCCACGTGTTATGGGAGGGACCTGGTGGGAGATAATTGAATCATAGGGGCGGTTTCCCCCATACTGTTCTCCTGGTGGTAAATAAGTCTCCTGAAATCTGATGGTTTTTTATGGGGTTTGCACTTTCACTTCTTCCTCATTCTCTTCTCTCGTCTGCGCCATGTGAGACGTACCTTTCACCTTCAGCCATGATTGTGAGGCCTCCCCAGCCATGTGGAACTGAGTCCAATAGGTCTCTTTCTTTTGTAAATTGCCCAGTCTTGGGTATGTCTTTATCAGCGTCATGAAAACGGACTATTACAGCCGCCAAGGTAGAATACCAGACTGATCTATTAGCCCGTTGCATTTTCACTGCTAAGCATTTGAGACTTGTACAGAATATCAGGATATCTATTAATGGAAGGGAACTTATTTCTCACTTGTGGGATTCAGAGAGGTGCTTTTGAGTCAGTTAGAACTAAAAGGGTAGTCCACCTTGGGCAGGGTGGATAAGCCCCCTAAGGCTGGAGATGGTGCCACAGCCACCACCCACACTGGCCAGCTGACTGCAGAGGAGCCTAGTCACACGTGCTGGATGAACACATCAGCCTGTGCGAGCCTTAATTTCTCTCATCTATCCATCACTTCCTAGGATGTGATGTGACATTTAAGTGAGATGATCCAAGGTAGGCATTTAATAAAAGCTAGCTATGGACTGGGCGTGGTGGCTTATGCCTGTAATCCCAGCACTTTGGGAGGCCAAGGCAGGTGGATCATTTGAGATGAGGAGTTCAAGACCAGCCTGGCCAACATGGTGAAACCCTGTCTCTACTAAAAATACAAAAATTAGCCGGGTGGTAGTGGCACGTGCTTGTAATCCCAGCTACTTGGGAGGCTGAGGCAGGAGTATCACTTGAGCCTGGGAGGTGGAGGTTGCAGTGAGCCAAGATTGGGCCACTGCATTCCAGCCTGAGTGACAGTGTGACACCCTGTCTCAAAAAATAAAAATAAATAAAAGCTAACTAACTGTGGTTATCATGGCTACTCTTATTATGATCGTCATCACAGAA
Source organism: Piliocolobus tephrosceles (assembly GCF_002776525.5). Taxonomy (NCBI): domain Eukaryota; kingdom Metazoa; phylum Chordata; class Mammalia; order Primates; family Cercopithecidae; genus Piliocolobus; species Piliocolobus tephrosceles. The sequence goes on along the minus strand of NC_045442.1, from coordinate 5,811,703 downwards.
TCATGGCAACTGTTTCCAAATTTAAGGAAGATATTGAACTGGATTGTAACATATATGCTGGTACCATAGTGAGTATCAAAAGGAGTTCCCTTTACTAGCAGTAATCTACTTTTTCACTTTAAAAAACTATATTAATATTTGACATTTAGGCCGGGCGCAGTGGCTCCCACCTGTCATCCCAGCACTTTGGGAGGCCAAGGGGTTCAAGACCAGCCTGGCCAACATGGTGAAACCTTGTATCTACTAAAAATACAAAAATCAGCTGAACGTGGTGGCAGGCACCTGCTACTTGAGAGGCTGAGGCATGAGAATTGCTTAAACCTGGGAGGTGGAGCTTGCAGTGAGCCACGATCACACCACTGCACTCCAGCCTGGGTGAAAGAGCAAGACTTGTCTCAAAATAAATAAATAAATAAAATAACATCCAAAAAAATGAATCAAGTCTTTTTTCCTGTTAAGCTGGATTAGGAGGGGGTCTCTTGAGTAGAGTCACCCATTCCCATGTTTTCGTTTCCTTTTTCTTTGTCTTTAACAATAGGTTTGTGAAAATAACACCATAGTTCATATCAGTGATCAAATATGACCAAAGTTCCTTCAACTGGAGAATGCTTACAACTCTCTGGGCCTCTCGCATAGTATTTAACTGGAATTTCAGAATTGAGAATTTATAAAAGACGTATCATTAAGGTTTAAATATTTTCTCCAGACTCTTTGAGGTCTTATATTGTTATACATAAGGGTATCAACTACAAAGTAAAATTAAATGATTCTGTAACTTGACGATTTCACTTTGGTTCATGGAAATACCTAAGGAATAAAAGAAAATGAAATTAACATGTGAATATTCAGCAATCGTGAGTTTCAATTTTAAAACGTACTTAGGCTTCCCTTCACTCGCTTGCTCTTCTTTAGTAGTTTGTTTCCTCCTCTGTCACTTTTGAGAAGTGTGATTTTTTTCTCTTCTGACTCATTTGTGTTTCTTGATGTTGATTTGAACGGCTACCATGACAGAAAAAAAAAATATATATATGTTATTTTAAAAATAAAGTTCAGGGTTCCGACAGGCAGGGGGACCATTCCAAGCTTGCTTCTGGCTGCGTCCGCTGGGGTGATGTTTCCAGCAGGGCAGGAGCTATATGCCCTGGGCCGGCCTTCGGAATCCCAGAAAGAAGTGAGAAGCCTGGTGGGCAGAGCACATACAAAATTAAAACTTTCTGAGACATGTGATTCCTGTTTCCCTTCTTCATCACATACTTGGGTTTTTTATTAGCACCAATGGATTCCATGGGTTTCTATCCGAGCCACAGTGACAAATTATTCTCCTGGTGACTGAATTAGAAGTTGACAGTAAGTTGGAAGAATGCCTTTGGATCTGACATGACGAACAGATTAATCCTTCATGTATTTCCATTTCCATTCCTCCCTCCCCCCGGGGAAGTTTCCACATTCTTTCAAGAAGTGCCTCCTAAAAGAGCCTAGTAGGTAATCCTTTGTCACAGAGCAAAGGCTTGGGCATTAATCAGTCACAGTTTCCCCTAAGAGGAAATAGGAACACAGATTTCCTATATAAACTCATGTCTCGTCACCGTGTTCACAGCAGACCCAGTTCAGAGTTGGAATTCTTCTAGAAATCCTTTCTCAGCTGGCAGGGAAACATGGATTCTCCAAGGCCAGGATGGTTTCCCAGCGTCTTCCCAGGAGGACAAGAGGTAACGGGGGAACTCAGAGGGGCCTCTCTTGTCTCTTTGGTTTTATGTCATGGTTGCTTCTAATATAATTTCTAAAGTATCTAAAAATCAGGCTAAAGAATATTACCAGGAAGGCGTCGTTCAATGAAAATTTGGCAAGCCTCTTAGTTACCTTTATCCAGCTCTGTGCAGGAAATCTGGGATTTATGCTTCAGGAAACCATTTCCAGTCCACCACGCCTCGGTCGATAGTGCCCTGGGGATGGCACAGAAGTATTGTCTGTTTGGGCCTGGTGGGTTGTCAGACAGCCAACAATCCAAGGTGAGGTTCACCTTTTTAGAAAAACAGTCCCTAACAATTGCTGGGGACACAGGCTGGCTTGATGACACGTGAAAATCCCACCCATTGTAAACTGGACATTTTCTGTCTTTGTAATCAAAACTGCCCTCTTCATTTTTCTTAACAACTAGATTTGTGAAGTGGCATTTTAATTAAAAGTGACACACAGAGCAACCGTGAGGGACCTGGTCTGCAGGCCAATGAGCTGGTCTTCAAGGAGCTTGTCTTCAGGCTCCTGGGGACACAGGGCTGGTACTCTGTGTGTAAGGATTTCCTGCCTGTGCAGTTCATGCTGCAGAAACAGATGATATTGTCGGCTGCAGATGTGTGCCAACTGCCTAAGGGGTGGCATCATTCATATTAGGAGAAAGAAGACAAGAAATTTATAAACACTTTTGGGTATGTGAGTTACAGAGAGATTTCTCAGACCCAGCGGTACATCAGGATGAGGTCTGGTGCCAAATCCAAGGGCCATGAGTGGACCAGTCCTACCAGATATAGGAACTCACCCTCAACTGCAGCTCCATCCCCTGAGGGTGGCCCCCTGTGGATTGAACAACAGGAAAGGAGATCACATTCTGCTCAAAAATGACCATTTGCAGTGACTTTTTTTTTTTTTTTTTTTTTTGAGACTGAGTCTCCCTCTATCATTCAGGCTGGAGTTCATTGGCACAACCTTCGCTCACTGCAAACTGCCTCCCGGGTTCAAGCGATTCTCCTGCCTCCACCTCCTGAGTAGCTGGGATTACGGGCACCTGCCACCACGCCCAGCTAATTTTTATGTTTTTAGTAGAGATGGGTTTTGCCATATTGGCCAGGCTGGTCTCAAACTCCTGACCTCAGGTGATCCGCCCACCTCGGACTCCCAAAGTGCTGGGATTACAGGCGTGAGCCACCGTGCCCGGCCTGCGGTGACTTTTTAAAGCTGCTTAAACACATGAACATAAAGATGGAAACAACAGACACCGGGAACTCCAAAAGAGAGGAGGGAGGGAGGGAAGAGAGCAAGTGTTGAAAAACTATCTATTGGGTACTATGTTCACTACTGGGGTGATGGGTTCAATAGAAGCCCAAAGCCCAGCATTATGCAATGTACCCATGTAACAAACCTGCACACATACTCTGGAATCTACAATAACATTTTTTAAAAACTGCTTATTATGTTGCAGAGTTTGGTAAAAATTATTTAAAATGTTAAGAAAGGAAGGATCACTGTGGAACTACTGAACAAAAACATGTCATACAATAGATTTTCTGAGTAGCTTTTCTTGTTTTGAATAGAAATAAGCATAAGCAAAAAAACAAAAACTGGATTTGTGTTTATTTTCTGATGAGGGCTGATTCAGTTCTAACAACTTTAAAAAATATGTTGATAGTATTTAACTGATTTCAAAAAACTCTACCAAGATTCATCTGCTGTCAGAAATGGTGCAGATTTCATGTTCAAGTGCTATAACATATACATATAGATAGCTTCTTAAAGCTATATATATTATATTTTACATATACATATGTATTTAAAGCTATCATGTTACCATGTTGCTGCTGAGAAATGAATTTTTTAAAATATCATGTTTGTGGAAATTATTATTTAGAAAAACAGGATTTGCTCCATTTCCTGTTTTTCCAGAAAACTTACATGCCTTATGCTTAAACAGAAATTGAATTTCTGATAAGGCACATACATAGAGAGTGCTTATTTACAAAGCAAGCTCAAATTCATGATTTCATGTTGGTCCCCTAAACACGAGGAGGCAGCCGCCCAGGCGTGCCTTGTCACCTCTCCCTTAAAGAGGGGAAAACAGAGACCCAGGCAGGCTGGATAAGTGAGTTGTAGGACAGTGGAAAGGAAGCGCCAGTCCTGCGGTGCTTCCTCAGACAGAAACGGTGCTCCTCTCCAACTGAAAAAACAGTCAGCTCTCATTACCACCACCAAAGGTGAAGTTCGGACCTGCCAGAAGAAAAACTTTTCCATTATGAAAAACATGATTTGACAGTTATGCAAGTGACAGAGAACATTAACAAATAAGAGCATATCCTGTGGATTCTGCAAACGGTTTGCTGGTTGATAATTATATTTTGGAACAGTTTTATGATCACTTGAGTTGATCTTGGCCAGAGTTCCCAATTATTTCTGCATGTTATCTGCTGACCAAATGCAGCTTTCTAATCTCTTTTCACACACTTGGCACGTTTCCTTTCCGCACGGCCAATAATTCGTTCGTTCGCTCACTGAGGGTTTATCAGGGTTTATCAGGTATCTCTTGCAAGCTCATGATTGTGCAAGATCTTGAAAAATGAAGTGGTTGATTCTAGTTCTCATTTCAGGAAATATTTCTTAGACAGCCAATATTTGAGTCCTTTCTCTACTAAGTATAAATGTGTGTTTTGCCCAGAAGCCTAGCAAAATGATTGATTAGAAAGATTTTAGTTCTAGAAAATCAAATTACCCCTGTAATCCCAGCACTTTGGGAGGCTGAGGTGGTTGGATCACTTGAGGTCAGGAGTTCAAGACCAGCCTGGCCAGTATAGTGAAACCCCATCTCCAGTAAAAATACAAAAATTAGGCAGGCAAGGTGGCACATGCCTGTAATCGCAGCTACTCAGGAGGTGGAGGCAGGAGAATCGCTTGAAGGCGAGAGAATCGCTTGAACCCAGGAGGCGGAGGTTGCAGTGAGCCGAGACTGCACCATTGCACTCCAGCCTGGGCAACGGAGCACAACTCCATCTCAAAAAAAAAAAAAAAAAGAAGAAGAAGGAAGTTGAATTACTTAGACTTGTCACTTCATCACTCTGAGTCACACCTTCTTGGTCTAAAACATGAAGGGCTGGGTGAGAATTGTTTAAAGACATCTTCAAGACCTAGAGTTCTATGCTCTAGGGTGGTGCTGGTCTGGATTTGGAGTTAGCAACAGAAATCCCCAGAAAGTAACTACTGCAGGTGTCAGCCATGACTGGGACCAGCCGCACTCATCTCCTTGTCTTGCAGGATAAGGTCTGCATGTTTTGGGGCAAATGTTTTGTCATCTTCCTATGAGAAGGCAGCACTGGCCTGGGGGGCTTGCTCCTCCTGCTTCCCCCATTTGTTTTTCCTCTCTCACTGCTCTCCAAAAGAAGCGAGAACATTTTTTTAAAACGCATTTTATTAATGGAAAATTTTTATTTGAAATATGGTCATTTCCTTTTTATAATGTTGCTCATATTCAGGAAGGAAAAGCTGAGAATCTGTGGGCTTTGATTTTAAAACTCAAATAGAAGTGTTAGTTAATAAAACAAAGGCATTTTTCCCACTGTTCTGAGGGCCGTTCTGGCAAATGGTTCCGGGGGCCGTGGGATGGTTTATGTTACCAGAAGTGATTCACTGGGAAGGTGAACCACTTCTTCTCATCAGAAACCATGGAAACCCTCCATACCATTCTGCTGCCCTCTTAGGGGAGTTCTCAACAGAAGACACTGGAAAGTGGATGTCACTGGGATGAAGTTAGAAATCCCAAAAGTGCACTATTTGAGCAAGATCGAATTCAAAGGCATCACTGTTTTCAAAACCTGTTTTTGGCTTCCTTCCAATCTGAAGCCAACACCAACATTCTGTTATGCTGTTTCCCATTGTGGGCGGATTGACTTAATTTTTAATGAGTGATTCACCACTCATGGCTGTATGTTTTCTGCCTGCTGAGCTGAGAATTAAGTCAGGTTTCCTTTAAAAAATTCTTTTTGATATCAACTGAGTAATGTGGTTCGCAGTGTTTGAGACAAGGAGACATGTTAATATCACTTAAAAGAAGGCATTTAACCTGACCTAGGTTCTTAAGACACAGTAATCATGACGCCATCATGACTGGAATGCTCTCTAGAAAAGGAGTCTGTCTCATTCAGCTTTCAAAAACATTTCTTTCTGTAAGAATATTTTCCAAAGTTGCGCAATTTTTTGAAACATTTTTTGAGGGTAGTACAAATCCAATCCATTTGGAAAGCCACGTGGCAGGTTTCCTAATGGGAAGCCTGGTAATACCGTGTGTTTCCCCACCGTGTTTGCAGGGTCTCACCCCTGTCCACTCTGATTACTCTGACTGGCCTCTGTCCATCCAGCAGGGGTCTGGCAATCCTTTCTGATCCATAATCTTTACTAAAATAGCACCAGAGCTATTTAGCTCCTGCCTTGGGCCCCACCCATTACCAAACTGTTCCCTCTCCTGGGCCCCTCAACACCACTCCTTCAGGATGACTCTGAAGCACAGGCCGCCCCATCTTTACAGTGAGTCCCTCCTGCCTGGCCTGAGCACAGACCAGTGAGCCCACCGAGTGAGCAGTTGAAGCTCATCCCTGTGCCCAGCACCTCGGGGCCCCCAGGGTCAGATTTTACCCAGTAGAACCCAAGAACCTAGAGGATGGGAAACAGAGCCAGCAAGGAGGCGACAGGAGGGGTGCAAATCAGAGGGGTAAGACAGGGAGGCTGGAGGGGCAGGTGGAGCATTTGGGAGTCAGTCGTGGGGAAAACAACATGACCAGAAAAGGAGCAGAGGTGGGGCCTGCGAGGCTCAGGTGCCGAGTGTCTGTGCTAAGCAGCCACGTGGGGGTCAGCAGGTCACCCCTCTTCTAAGGACATCCATCTCCCTAGCTGCCCAGTGGAGCCACCTCTGCAAGGCTCTAGGGTTCTTGCCATCCAGGTTGGGCCCTCAGAAGAAACTGAAAATTTCTAGCACAAAATTCATAGCACACTGAAAATACAAGGGGTGGCAGCTGGGAGTTGCTTTCCTTTGGGGACGATCTGCTCTTGTCCCAGCATCTTGGGCCTTGGCTCAGGGCTTCCTGAAGCTGAGCTTCCCTGGAGAGGAGGCTCCCTGTGCAGGGCAGCTGCTCGCCAGTGCTCCTGGGCCTAGGGGCACTCAGGAAACACCTGGGTACCCTCAGAGCCAGACCGCAGGCCTGGAGCCACTCCTTTTGCTGATACACCTGCATCAGAAAGCCACACACCTGCTCTAGAAACCTAGGTACCAGGTCTAAAATCCAAATACGGCATTAGGAGCCGTATAAAATCCAAACACCGGGTTAGAATCCAAGTCCCCAGTCCGAAAACTAAATACCATGCAACAAATCCAAGTACCTCTTCAGAAACCCAAATCCGTGGTCAGAAAGCCAAGTACGTGCCCAGGCATTTGTAACAATCGTGTAGGCGGGGGTCTTCATTTTCCTCCAGAACAGGTAGCCCCTTTCTGAAACTCGTGAGAAAGCTAAAAATGATAATAATTGTTTTATTTCAGTGAGGCTGTAGTGCATTTGTTAATGTGTCTGCTGTTGGTATCACAGTGTGCCTGGGATATTTGAAAAAGTTTGAGGTTGCCGCTGGGCACAGAATCTAGGGTCCTGATTGAAAATGAGCAGAGGGTTGAGGAAATAGACTCACTGAAATTGCGTATTCAGGTCTGTGAAAGACAGAGAACTACATTGGGGTATCACAGCAACCTGGGGGCTCCTTTTCTAAGTTTCTTAAATCCCCAGGAAAGGGTTTTCTTGGAGGATGTGGTTAAAAGGAAATGAACTACTAATCTTGAGAAATGAAAAGTCATGTTCAGAGAATGGCCTAACAGTTCTGACTGATCAGAGAGGGCATGTTTTCTCTAACTTCCATTTTCTACTGTATCCATAATTTATATGATGTGTGACGCGTACTTGAAGCTAATGTGTGGTGGGGCCACCGCCGAGGGACAGAAAACAGTTGATGTGGAAGCCATGCCTGACTATCACAGACGGGGGTGTGGGGCCAGGGTCTCAGCCTGGAGGGGGCGAGGGAGCCCATTGTCCTGGGATCCCCAGGGCTTACCCAGCATGCATTGTGCATCGGGTCTCAGGAACCTGCGTTGCTGATGGATGTGTGAATGAATGGACAGGCGTGGAGGACAGGGGAGTAGGGAGAAGACAGTTGTATCTTTGCGTTCTTCACAGAGCCTGGGGCAGCACTTAGCACAAACAGGGCTGGCTACTTAAAACCCGGGGTCACTCGTTCAAAAGGCAGGAAAAAAAGCTTTTTCCTTTCTTCGTGTTCTCTCTCTGGACCTTTCATAGTGGGGTGTGTGTGTGTGTGTGTGTGTGTGTGTGTGTTACCTTTTATTTAATGTCACATTCCCCCAGGCACTAGGATACTCTCACTGCCTTCAACTGGGCAGGTAGAGGGCGTCCATGCAGCCCCCATCTTCCGTGTTGAGGAGTGGGGGGACTCTCAGTTGCTGGCCAGGGCAGGAAGTGGACAGTCAAGAACCCAGCAGGGTGGGGCAGGAGGTGGGCCAGGTGTGAGTTGAGGGGCCATATCCCGGCACATGTCCCATTGCCCCACCAGAGTTCCCTCACAAAACACAAGTTCAGAGATAAAATTCTTACGACAGGTGAAGGTAGCAGTTACAGAGCATTAAGCTCCAAGCACAAGGGTCTCTCTTCTGAGTGACGGCCTGAGCACTGCTCTGCTCTCGCGTTCCCAAAGCCCACCCTGAGTATGAGAAGTGAGGGACAGAGTCCTGCAGTGTCCACCCCGTGGTGACTGGTGAAGGATTTTCTTTTCCAGGGGAGCACAGCCAGAGCTCTCTTCTCTGATTCCATCATTAGTTTCCGGAAAAACCTTCCCTGCCCACCCCATCTGATGCTACCTGTCTGACTTCCAGCCCCACGTTAATTTCTGTACCCCCGTTTTACTTTATATTGTCATTAAAGCACTTACCAGTATTTGGAACTGTGGTATTTACCCATTCTCTCACCCGCAAGAACACAGGCCCCACAGGATGGGGATCCCATCTCTCTGTCCCCTCGCACAAGTGCTGGCATGAGAGAGGCACCCAGTGAATTTTAGGTGCATGAATGAATAGTCCTTACATGACTTTATATCCTTTTAGAAGCAAGCTGGATATAAATAAATAAATGAAATCCAGTGGCTCACGCCTGTAATACCAGCAGTTTGGGAGGTCGAGGTGGATGGATCACGAGGTCAGGAGATAAAGACCATCTTGGCTAACACGGTGAAACCCGTCTCTACTAAAAATACAAAAAAATTAGCCAGGCGTGGTGGCAGGCACCTGTAGTCTCAGCTACTCAGGAGGCTGAGGCAGGAGAATGGCGTGAACCCGGGAGGTGGAGCTTGCAGTGAGCGGAGATCGCGCCACTGCACTCCAGCCTGGGCGACAGAGCGAGACTCTGTCTCAATAAATAAATAAATAAATAAAGTCAACTAACACCTCCAAGTGTCTCCCTCAATTTTGAGTGATTTTTCTCTGTCCAACACCAGACTAGCTTCAGTGATTTCTTTCACTGATGTGGCCACATTTGTTTTGTTTTATTTTGTGACCGTGCAGCCTGATGTCACAGGGGCTGTTAGTCCTCCTGACTCCCTGCTGGAACACAGGGGAGAGCCTCATTCCAGGTCTGCACTGGCCCCAAACTGGGCCAAGACTGCACATTTCAGTTCACTTTGGATTTCTGATAGCAGTTCTCTCCCCAGTCCTCCATCCCCAGGATTCCTAAGAGCTAAAGGATGTGCCCACCAGTCCAAGCCACCTACTAGCATTGAACTTCTGTCTTGAAAGGGATCTGGTTTTGAACCAGTCACTGGGAGATGCGTTCTAAGCTGAGGTCTTCGTGGTCAATAAACCCGTAAGTGTCGTCCACCAAAAAGAGTAAATCTGACCTCAGCCCTGTCCCACAGTGGTGTCTATTCCATCAGGGCAGAGGGGAAGCAGCTGGCAAGAGAGGCTCAACCCCCACCACTCCTGAGAGCCAGGAGGCCCCAACATTCAAACTCAGACCTCACAGATCCACACATCTTTGTTCTCAGAGAGGAGAACCCAAAATGTGTCTCCCAGTGAGTTCTGAGGATGAGGGAATTATGAACAGCACCATGTCTGCTTGTGAGATAAGCCGACCCACCTGGTTCCTCATAGTGGGAGGTGGCTCAAGAGTCAAGTGGCCCATTCTGCCTGGTCCTCTTGGTTTTCTTCCATCCGCTTCCCTGGAGATGGTTATGTGCTTTGCTTCTTACTAACAGTAACATATCCAGAAGCCAAGGCAAGCTAGGAGGAGGAGTGAGATCTGGATCTGCGGATCCAGAATAGCAAAATTACCCAGCTGAGGCTTAGCTGACTGTCCAGACCCTGACGGTGGGGTTTAGAATTGGACAGCATCCAAGCCGTTCTGTGATTTCATCAGCACCATCATGCAATAAGCTGCTGTAAACACCTAGATGAAAACCTGTTTTCCAACGATGCTGCAACATTTGATTAATTCTTCAGGATGGAATAGTAAGATGGCTAAAGCAAGCATTGCTTGCAGTCATGATGAATTTGCTGAGTCTCAGAGGAAAATTGCCAGGCCACAAACTAATCATTCTTAGGTGCCTCATTTACCATTCTGTCCATGTTTATACCAACTCTACACGAGCGTGCACACGCACACACACACATGCATGCGAAATATTCCAGACCACCTTGAGCTAAATGAATTTGACCTCTATTTATAAAATGTGCATTAGCGTGAAATGGAGGGGGGCTTTCTTTAAGGGTTCAGCAAGCCATCTAGCCCACATGCTCCTGTCTTAGATGCCAGCCTTGGTCTTAAAGAGCCTGGTTTCTAAGGGAAAATTCATGTCATGGACATCTTGTTGCCAGGAATCAGTGTGATTCACTTTTCATTTCAGGATGATGTTGAGTCTCCTGTGTTATTCCCAGTGTGGACGTGGAGCAGTGACTGATGTATAATTATCTGGAAGGGAGAGGGCTTCTCTAAGAAGGACATACAATGTCGGAAGCTTCCGTTGCTTGGCAACACGTAACTTTACCTATGTTTCACCAAAGGCAGTTTAAAGGGCTAAATATGCCCATTCATGCAACAGTAGATTATAAGGAAGATCTCAAAACCTGCCCCGTCAAAATCACTCTTTCCACTGTAGAAATAAACACCGAAGAGAGAGTTTGGGACATGGGTGTTTGCATGTTGCACACCAGTAAGGAGGGTGGGAAAGAAGGCAGTGGTACCCCCATTTTTCTGGAATCGTACTATGTACATGCCCTGTTAAAGTTGATTCGAATCACTGATTCCTTACAATAAAACCTCCAACCTGAGACTCCCCTTCAGAATGTATGCCCCTGCAGCTTCCCCCGTTTTTATGACTGTGGCACCTTGCTGGAACCCGTGCCAGTCCCTTCCCATCCAGCTAGTATGCCTTCCAGCATTCAGCTTCAGCCCCCAACCTTGTTTCATGACAGCAACTGAGCTCATGAAAACTCTTCTTTCCAGTGAAGGAGGAGGCTGAGAGGTGCACCAATGGCTAGATCCAGGCACACACAGGCTCCAAGTTTACAAAAACAGGGCCGTCATGTCCCGGCTGTTGGGAGTTCCTGTGAATGCTACAACCCTCATTTCTTTTTGAAGTGGGTGTTGTGAGAAGCATGTCTGTTCATTGTGGCAGCCTGAGTTTTGGAGGCCCCCACAACATTCTTTCCTACGTGGAAAGAGTTTTCTTTTTAATTCAGAAACAACAAAACTTCTCAGCCTCAAACCAGGCCACGCTTATAGTGTCATGGCAAAAAAAAAAGAAAAAGAAAAAGAAGAAATTAAAACAGGCAAAGCAAAAAGCAAATAGAAAAAAAGAGAACACAGTGCAACAGTCAAAATCAGGTTAACTTAACGAATTTGGGCCGAACTTAGATTTAACATTTCCTTGAAGTTTGGCTTCCATAAACCACCTGTCTGTTTCAAACAGCAGCCTCTGAAGTACAATCCAGCTTATTTCTCCCCTTTTGATCAATGCTTTTCCCAGGAATCAAACCCAGCTCTTAAGAGCACTTGTAATGAAAGCTGAAGACAGCTGACCACTGGCCCTGAACACCCAGGTACACTCTGAGTTTGCCCACAAGGAAAAGTTATGGAGTCCACATGCTCCAAAGGGGACTCCATGTTCAAGGTCATCTCCCAAGTTCCTCTGCTGCTGCTGGCTGTGAGGCGTTGATACCCCCCCACAACCTGGACTCAGGGCTGCAGCCTCAGAGGACCAGCACTGTGGAGTTCAAGTTCAGTTCAGCACTTGAATAGTACATCCTTCAGGAAACCAGGGTGCTAAAGACTGACAAGCAGAATCAATAACATTCATGTATATTTTAAAGCCAGAGTTCACAAATGAGAGACCATAGGAATTAGTGTAAGGACATGTACATGTATTTGTGGCTATGTGTACTAGTTACAAATAAGAGACAAGAAAGGAGATATACAAATGGGGGAATCAAGCATATTCAAAACTGAATATGGCAAAAGTTCAAATGAATGTGACCTAACAACAAAAAATATATAGTTTCTCATTTCTAGGCATGTAACTTCTGCTTTTTCAAAACCATTTCTCAAGTTATTGATAATAATATAAATTCTGTCCTTAAATTGCTTAATGAATTTATTTTAAGATGATCTTTCTGGGTTTTTGTTTGTTTGTTTGTTTTTGAGACGGAGTCTCGCTCTGTCGCCCAGGCTGGAGTGCAGTGGCCAGATCTCGGCTCACTGCAAGCTCCATCTCCCAGGTTCAGGCCATTCTCCTGCCTCAGCCTCCCGAGTAGCTGGGACTACAGGCGCCCGCCACCTCGCCCGGCTAGTTTTTTTGTATTTTTTAGTAGAGATGGGGTTTCACCGTGTTAGCCAGGCTGGTCTCGATCTCCTAACCTCGTGATCCACCCATCTGGGCCTCTCAAAGTGCTGGGATTACAGGCTTGAGCCACCGCGGCCGGCCCCGATCTTTCTGTTTTTAAGTCCCGCTGCTTCCGTCACATTTACAGTGGCACACACAGACACTTCCATCTGTCCCCATTCGTCATCACTGTGAGATGAAGCTGAGAGTTCAATTCACTAAGTTTTATATAGCCAGTACCATGTGAAACACATGATTTGATTTAAGTGTGTGGTGTGACTGCAATGGGAAGCAGCCGAACACACAGCAGCAATACTGCAACATCACCATGACAACCAGTGGAAATAATGGCCCCCTTTGGGAATAAAAGAGATCTCAAATCCCGTTGCAGAGTCAGTAGCACTGGCTGTCTGCAGTAGAGATGGTTTTCGATGATTGTTTCAGAAATTCCTTATCAACAGAAAATGAATGAGAAGGGGAGTTTTCAGAAGATAAATGGATTTGCAGACAACTAATGCGATCATCAAAATCACCAAGGAAAGCAAAGCAGCGATTGGGGAAGCTGAGGCTGAAGTAGCAAGGGCATTCCCCGCAGGCTGCTATTTCAGTCACTGTGAAAGCCTGGTCACTGTCTTTGCCACGCAGAACGCATCTCTGGGAACGCTGTCGATCTGTGCCTCCATCTTTTAAAGCTTTCCATTTCTGTCTGGATTTTGTCTTTATGGGAGGCAGGAATAATAGTGAATTGAATGAAATGGAGTATATAAATGTCTAGCATAGTCCTTGGCACATAGAAAGTGCTCTATAATCAGTACTTCACATCAAATTCTGGGGACAAATGAAAGTGAGTGCCTGGCACTGCACATAGGAAGTGTAATCGTCTTTTAAAGGAAAAGACGTGGCAGCAGACCATCCTCCCAACATGACGTGCTGCGTTGGTGCGTTTACGTCCCTGTTCCTTCTGAAAGACTCAAAATTGTGTTGGAGCTACTGGTGCACGTTTGTAAGACCTGCACTAGTGACCACGCCACTGGGAAGGGCACTTCTTTATGAAGTCGCCATATTCCCGGGGAGACTGGTCAACCCATAGAATGTGAAATAAAGAAGCTATATGAAAAAAAATTCCCCTTTGTCACGGAGAAAGAGAACTTGGTGAGACTGGGCAGCTGCAGGAGCCTCAGTTTTTCAGATAACAGAGTAAAACTTGAGGGTACATTTCCCTTTTTGTTTTAGGAAGTGCTGTAGAAGGGGGCAAAGAGATCTTTGATATGAGAAGGTACTTCTTCAAAGCAGCATCCTGCCTGAAATAGCATTGTTCTCTACGCTGAGAGAGGGGGAAATGGGAATTTGCTGTTCAACGGGTTTAAAGTTTCAGTTACCAGAGATGAACAAGTTTGAGAGCTCTGCTGTGCCACATCATGCGTCTATTCACCAAGACTGCGTTGTACACTTTTTTGTTAAAAGGGTAAATCTCATGTCAAATGTTGTTACAACAATTAAAAAACAAAACAAAACAAAACAAAAACTCTAGACCGTATTTGCGGAAAGGCACTAACCGTACATGTGCTCAGGAGCTCTTTTATGTCTTCTTCACTCCATGCTGTAGTTCAATTTAGTTTTGCTTTGCAAGGATCCTCGGAAAGTGTATCATCAGCAATGACTTTTATTTTAAAACTACATGTGAACCACGGGGGAAATCATGATCGACGCTGCTCATTGTCCTTCCTCCCAGTGGGCTGTGAATCCAACTCATCCTGGGAGCAGGGTGCTCTCGCCGTCTGTTCCTCTCTGAGCTCAGTGCACAGAAGCATTCTGCTTACCCAGCTGGGACTGCCGACTGCACCATGGAGCACGCGGGTTGCCCGGCTCTCAGCAGCTACGCTGGATTGTGTGCCACCTTTCTTACTGACTGATTATGAACTTAAAAAAAAAAAATCACTCTGCTGCAGTGAATTATACATTTATTTTTAAGCATTTATTTCAACTCGAGATGAGCGGTCTCTCCTGTAAATTTCTCCCTGCTGGATCTTTGCTCTGGTTTCTGATGACATAGTGTGAGTGCCGGCAGCCACGAGCTTCAGAAGGAAAATTACAAAGCGAATGCCCAGTAAATAATGTATTGCCTTTTGCATCAGTAGCCTGCTTGGGAATGTTCAGATTATCAGCCCAGGAGACTCCAGTGCTGTGGACATGGGTCTGACCGAGTTGGTCACCTAGGGGCTACTGAGAACGCGGGGCTCTGTAAGTATCCATGGATGCGCAGCACAGACGCGGAAAGGGATTCCCAGAATGTTGGGAATCTGTTGCTGGTTTAGATTGTGAGGGAAAAAATGCATTTTCTGTGAGTCTTTAATTTAATATTAAGTGTTGCTACTGGTTGACAATTTAGGAATGTCACAGCAGTTCTATTCCTTGTCAACTCTGTGCTTCAGCCTCTCTCCTCGTTTCTAAAATGTAACATCCATTAGTTGGTGGGGTAACAGTTTGGTTCAAATGATTTTCTGCCTGTTTTATGTCTTCTACTTCATTCAATTGATACTTAACGTATAAGTAATCTCTCTTTCACCTAAAATAAAAGAGCTAAATTTTCTTTAAGCAAACAGAACACCCTTAGAATTTTGGACCCGCACCCTTCAACTAACATGAAAATGTTAGAGACATTTTGGGAAATATTTTATATGGAAGCTGACTAACCAAGGATTTAAAATGTCACAACACAAAATTGGAGGGGAGATTTTCTCTAGCTGCATTTCTTTTCTCCCTCTCTTTTTTTAGAAGCATACTGCTTATAGTTTAAGACCATATCCTGTTGAATGAATAGCCTACATTCTCAGAAACCGTATATTTGATAAATGCTCAAATTGTTTTTAAATTGCTAATGCTCCCATGTGGGTAAGCTCAGATATATTATGGCTCACCTATGAATTGGTTTTGATACTTATGATGAGAACAGACTTCCTGCTGAGAATAAATATTAGATTTCATTCGATGTGGTGCTTCGTTTAAATCAGTTTATCCCCGAACCTGTTTTTTTTTTTTTTTTTTTTTTTTTTTTTCCTGCAAAGTGAAGGAGGCCCTACAAGCTCTTGCACTGCACTCAGAGGAAAAGTCGTCCCTGGCACCATAAGAATTCCACCAAGCCTCACTCACTTGGGCAACTGCCCAGAAATGCTCAGCGGTGTTCAGACACCTCATGTCTAAGTAGGTGACTGTGCCCACTGACAGGGAGCGACCACTCCAGGGCCATGCCCTCTCCGTTCACAGTCATGGACAGTAGGAGAGTCTTTGTGCATCTGAACTCTGCAGGTACCATCATGAGTGGCTACAGTTCCCTTTCAACATTTGCTGTATTTTGTTCACACTAAGAGAGAATATTTGACTTTCGTATTAAAGAAGCTAGGCTAAAACAACTAATCATGTTTTACCTATACTGTGAAAGGGCTTCCATCAATTTATCTAATCAACTTATGTCCCATCCCAGTTACTCTATGTGCAGAGAGATCGGCGTGTGTGTGCGTGTGTGTGTGTGTGTGCGTGTCTGTACTATGTATGGGACATCGCACGGAAACCGGGGAAGGAATGCATTTATAGAAGTGGAAAGTTCTCAGGAAGTCTTCAGCTTTGGATCTGCTTTCACACTGAGCACTTGGTGTCAGTGTGCTGGAGAAAGGCTGATAGTAAGTGAAGTGTGGGCACGACTAGAGTGCCGGAACTTTCCTTGCATAGTATTTTATCCCAGTCATGCACTGGGGAATTCTGGACATTTTGTCAGACCCCCATTTTGATGGAGATTTAAATCCTTCAACACCCGGAATTGCTTCTTCAGGCCTGTTCAGTGCTGCTGTGTGGTTCAGTGGCCCACCCTCATGCCCAAGAGTGCCTCCTACTTCAAAACCCCAGGCAGACCCCCATCCCAGTGCATAGGTAGGGGCTGCCAGGTGCTCAGGTCCCCTGTCCCCAGAGGAAACTCCTCAGAGAGGCAAATTCAGGACTATGCCCTCCCTTTTCTGACATAGGGGTCTCCCACGGGATGATGACATGTTCTGGGAGATAAAATGGGAAAGTTCTTAGTATTAGGCGCACAGGATGCTGTGAAAACCAGCTACACATTAGGTGGGCAAACGTAAGAGAGCACGCTGTAATCTGGAGTAAGGGCACTGGAAACATCACCGGGGCCCTACAGGTTAACAAGGCTGTGGGCGCACCTGGTTTCTCCTCTGTCCTGTCCCTCATCAGTAAACACCATGACCCTCATGACCCCTGGCAGCAGCAGGGGAGGTGGCAGTGTTCCCTCTCACCTGATCTTTGCAGCCTCGAGCGCTGTCTTGCTGGCTCTGCTTGTACTTGGTAGAGCACAGCCACTGCCTCTGGAGCAAAGATCCAGGCTGTGCCAAGGCAGGACTGTGAGTCCCAGTTATGGGGACCCCCGGGGCAGCCACAGTCTCATCCATCACCCCCTCTGACAGCCAGAGCCTATGTGTCTGTGGAGGGAAGAGCAAAGCTGTCAGCATGAGTATGTGCGTGTTCAGCTGACTGTGGACTGCTCCTGCCTGTTTATTTCTGCTGTGACTTCAGGGTGCTGAGGGCATCGAGGGGGAACAAGGCCATCAGGCGGAAGTGGGCGAGGACAAAATTGTTTCCAGGGAGTTTGTATAAAGGTGGTCACTAGCAGGGGAGCTGCCTAGGGAGGGGGCAGGTAAGACACTGCTGTTCAGGAGGAAGTCAGTAGCGGGGAGCACCCTCTATCTAATTCCAGGGGCCCTACCAATCAGAACAGGTGCCAAGGAAGGAAGATGCAACAGTGCGTAGGTTGGCAGGAAAAGCCAGTGATATCAGAAGGATGGATACAGGGAGGGCCAGGGCCTGCTCCTGGCTGCTGGAGCCCTGCATGACACATGGCGCACGCTCAGGCAGCCATGTCTGAATGGCTGAAAATGATCCGATGAATGACGCAATACCAATTGGTTTTGCAGTGTTTGGGAGTCAGTCATATGTCTTTTTTTTTTTTTTTTTTTTTTTTTTTTGAGACAGGGTCTTGCTGTGTCACCCAGGCTGGAGTACAGTGGTGCGATCACAGCTCATGACTTCCTGGGCTTAAGCAATCTTCCCACCTCAGCCTCTCAAGTAGCTGGGACCACAGGCATGCACCACTGTACCGGACTAATTATTTTTATTTTTTGTAAAGATAGGGTCTTACTTTTTCACCCAGGCTAGTCTTGAACTCCTGGCTCGAGTGATCCTCCTGCCTTGGCTTCCCAAGGTGCTGGGATTACAGGCATGAGCCACCGTACCCGGCCTGGGAGTCATATGTCATATGGATGCTGAGTTTTTGCCTCTGCAGATGTGCATGCACAGATAGACCATGTACAGTCTTGAAGAGCAGAGTGGACTGTGGCTCAGACACCAGGTTCAAATCCTGGCTTGTCACTTCCTTCCTGACTTCCGGAGGTAACTTGACTGCTGTGAGGTAGTACCTTCCTCGTTGGTGATGAGAGACATAGCTGAGATGATTCTTGTAAACCACTCAGCACATGCCTGCACGTGAGTGAGCCCTGTGGAGTGTAGCTGCTGCTGTTGCGGCTCTTTTCTTCTCTGTGTTCTCCTAATCACACTGGGTGGTTGTCATTTTTGGGAAAAGAGACGTTAAAAAATGTTTTCCAATACCTTAAAAATATTAACACTATTGATTCTTTTAGAATCATGCTGTGTAACTCTTACTTTAAAACTATACTCTGTTACATTCATCCTGGTAATAGTGTTTAACAAAAAGGAAAAAGAAAAAAAAAAACAGAAAGTAGCATAATAATATCCGTGAGCAGTTTTTAAGTGTGAAATAATCCTGAATAGCTAGAAAATTCAGAGGACATTTCGCGTTATGCGTCTGTGGCAGTTCATGTGCGGACATCAGGCTCTGGAGTTCTGCCAGCATTTTAAAATTAGAACTAAAGAAATGCGCCCCAACTTAATTAGTATAAATGTTGCCGTGCAACTTCTAATAATGAGTGTAATTTGCAATACATGCTCACCATGTAATTTAGCACAATGGGAACCCGCAGACTGTAGGACTAGTGTTTACTCAAGAGAAATGATTAATACAGAAAGGAACAAAGTTTAGCAATTGGAAGCCTTTGCAGGGGCCCCATGGATGCCTATTGGGATTCTCCCATTTATATCACCCCATTGGCAACACCCCACCGATTCCCACCCCAGAGCGTCTGCCAGGACCACAGAGAGGAAGCTGTGTCATCTACTTAGTTGTACAACAATTTACACATGAGTGGGTGCCTCAGTTTCCTTCTCCGTAAAATGAGGGTGATAATAGTCCTAACGTCTTATTGTTGGGGGGATTAAATGGGTCAATGATGTAAAGCACTTAGGAAAGGGCAGAGTGTGCTGCGCACAACAAATGTCACGTGTCAATAACGATGATACTACGCTTATGACCATCTCTGCAAGTGTGATCCTCCATGGGGATCTTGGATGCCAGGCTGAGGAGGGTGCCCTTCATCCCAAAGCACAGTACATGTTGGTCCTGGGGTGATTTGTCTATACTGAGATAAAATTCACATAACATAAAATTCGCCGTTATGAAGTGTACAGTCTAGAGCATTTTGTACATTCACGGTGTTGGGCAGCCATCACCTCTACTTAGGTACAACACATTTTCATCATCCAAAATGATACCTGAACCCACTAAGCAATCAGTCTCCATTTCCCCCTTCTCCCATGCTGGCAACCACCAATCAGTTGTCCATCCATGTTGATTTACATATTCTGGATATTTTCCATCACCATCCAGTATGAGACCTTTTGTGTCTGGCTTCTTTCATATAATAACATGTTTTGAAGTGCACCTGTTCTGTAGCATGTATCGATATTTCATTCCTTTTTAGGCTGAATCATATCTCATTGAGTTACTATGTTTTGTTTACACATTCATCAGTGGATGAGCTTAGGTTGGTTTCTGCCTTTTGACTGTGATGAATTATGTGCTATTATGATAGTCATGGATGAGTTTTTCTTTGAACACATTTTCATTTCTTTTGGATATATACCTAGGAGTGGAATTTAAACATCATTCTATGGTTAAATTTTGAGGAACCACTAAATCTTTCCATAGTGGCTGCACCATTTTAATTCTTACCAGCAATGTCTGGGGGTTCTAATTCTTCTACATCCATGCCAACACTGGTTTTCCTTTTATTTTTTTCTAAATTATAGCCATCCTAAGAGGTGTGAAGTGGTATGTGATTATGGTTTGGGTTTGCGCTTCCTTAATGAATAGTGATGGCAGGCATCTTTTCATGAACTTTCTGGCTGTTTGAATGACTTCTTTGGAGAAGCATCTATTCAATCCTCGGCCTGTGTTTTGGGTTGTCTTTTTGTTGTTGAGTTGAAAGAGTATTTTATGTATTCTGGCTACTACGTCCTTACCAGATAAATCATTTGAAAGTATGTTTTCCGTTCTGTAGGTCATCTTTTCACTTTACTGTAAGTGTCTTCTGATGCACAAAAATCCTGAGATGATTCTAGACAGAGACTGAGCATAACAGTGAAAAACATTGCATTATAAAGTGAGAAACTCCTTCCTCTCTTCGTTCTCTTCCAACCTTCCTTATACCCAGAGAGAAAGGCTCAGCTTGGTGCTGGTGTGGCCTTGACACCCGTCTAATCCTTGCTTATCTACCTTTTTAACAAAGAGAGAACAGGCTCTAACCCAAGAGCCTTACACAGGGCCAGCCAGGAAATTCATAGCCTGTCTTCCCCATCTTCACTGGTGATACTCAGCCTCCTATTTATACTAATGACAAAGAGTTTTAACATAATGTATTTGATGTTTTAAAAAATGGGTGAGTGATATGATAAGGCTTGTGAAGGTGCTAAGAGAATAGCAGAACTGCTGCTGGACGCCTCTGGGCGTCCCTGAGTAGGTGACAGATGGGGGGTGCCCAAGGACCCTCCGTCTGGTGATCGGAAGTGGGGCAGATGGAGGACGCTGGGCAGGCCGGCCATGAGCCAGCAGCTGGGAAGCCATTACTGACTCCCCATTCTTTCTCCCTTAATCCTCTCAACTGCCCAGCAAGGTGAGGAAGGCCTTGAGCTTCAGGGCTGAAGAGAAAGAAGGGAAAGGTGTGAAGGTTGGCTGAGAGGAATGTGGCAGGACTTGGTGAGGAATGGATGTGGGGGAAGGAGTGTCTAGAAGGATCTGGAAGGATCCATGGCCAGTGAAGGGAAAGATGGACAGACACGGAACTAGAAGCAGCATTTGAGAAGCCTCTTCACGTTTTTCAAAGCTTGGCCTGTTTGAGTTTCCTGCGACTGCTGTAGAAAATTACCAGAAATTGGCCAGGCGGGGTGGCTCATGCCTGTAATCCCAGCACTTTGGGAGGCTGAGGTTGGGTGGATCACGAGGTCAGGAGATGAAGACCATCCTGGCTAACATGGTGAAATCCCGTTTCTACTAAAAATACAAAAACAAAATTACCTTGGTGTGGTGGTGGGTGCCTGTAGTCCCAGCTACTCGGGAGGCTGAGGCAGGAGAATGGTATGATCCCAGGAGGGGGAGCTTGCAGTGAGCCGAGATAGCGCCACTGCACTCCAGCCTGGGTGGCAGAGCGAGACTGTCGGAAGGGGAGGGGAGGGAAGGGGAGGGGGAAAGGAAGGCAGGAAAGGAAAGGAGGGAGGGAAGGAAAGGAGGGAGGAAAGGAAAGGAAAGGAAGGAAAGGAAGGAAGGAGGGAGGGAGGAAGAAAGGAAAGGAAAGGAACAGAAAGGAAAGAAAGGAGGGAGGGAGAGAGAGAGGGAAGGAAGGAAGGAAGGAAGGAAGGAAGGAAGGAAGGAAGGAAGGAAGGAAGGAAGGAAGGAAGGAAGGAAGGAAGGAAAGGGAAGGGAAGAAGGAAGGAAGAAAGGAAATTACCAGAAATGTAATGACTGAAAGCAGTAGAGATGCGTGGTCCCACAGTTCTGGAGGCTGCAAGTCTGAAGCCAAGGCCTCGGCAGGGCAGTGCTCACTTTAAAGGCTCTGGGAGAGATCCCTCCTTCCATCCTCCAGAGTCCATGGACTCCCGCAGCCATTGGCATTCCCCGGCTTGTGGCTGCCTCCCTCCAGCTTCCACCTCCATCTTCATGTGGCTTTCCTCTCAGTATACTTGGTGTGCCACCTCCTCTTCTTATAAAGACACCAGTCATTGGATTTAGGGTCCACTCTAATCCATCATGACCTCATCTTAACTAACTACATCTGCAGTGACCCTATTTCTAAATAAGGTCACATTCTGAGATTCCAGATGGTTATGAATTTGGGGGACACTGTCAACCCCCAGTACTGTATTGTTTGCAGATGGCCGATGACCCATTCCCACTGAAGGTCTTGAGGCATGACTGACACCATTGAGTGTCCCAAACCAACCTGGTGCATCCACTGTCACTCAGAAGTTCTGACCTCAGTTGGCATTGGCACCGTCAGGGTCCCTGGAGATTTCACAGAAGAGCAGGGAAGCAGATTTTCACAGACAGGTTTCAACCTGAGCACAGGAATTGTATACCTAATCAACTTCTAGGTGCCTCTTCGGTACTTAACGTTGGCTTGAAAATCATTGCTTAATTTAGGTCTGTTTCCTGTCTGAACTAAATGGAGTCGAGGAGGTTTATAGTCTTTCATGCTTTTGCTAAATTGTGTTTTACTTTGTTTCCAACTAAAAATGAGAGATCAAACTATAGTTATGCTATGTTGATACAGAGTTCCGTCTTTATTGCAAACTTTGCCACATGGGCCATGTTGATACAGAGTTCCGTCTTTATTGCAAACTTTGCCACACAGGCCATGTTGATACAGAGTTCCGTCTTTATTGCAAACTTTGCCACACGGGCCATGTTGATACAGAGTTCCGTCTTTATTGCAAACTTCGCCACAGGGAGCTGGAAGACATCTGAGTGTAGGGATCATGTTCTTTGTCTTCGTTGGCCTGACTCTGCCAGACCTGGGGTACAGCAGCAAGGAGACCCGTAAACATTTGGGGGGATAAACGAAAAGAGAAGGCATAGTCTGGGTGAATGGAGGGGCCTTTCCTGCATCCCCGAGATGGTGTCAAGTCCCACAAAAGACTCTTTTCTACCAGAAGAAAAGTATTTCTGTCATGTCTCTGCCGAAAAGTTTTCTCTCTCCTCCTTCCAACCTCCTCATTGTCATTGAATTTCAAATGAAAGGATACTGTTCGCTCAAAAGCGACACCAGAGTTTGATACAGCTCAAGTACAACTCCACGGCTCCTAGTCAGGTCAATTCTTACTGGACCTGAACATTTGTAAGCACAATTGAATAAACTCAAATTCTCACTGCCTATTTCCTCTTTTCCTATTACCTGATTTTCTAGAAGATTGTGACATTTATTTTACTTTGCCTCTCTGATCCTCAGTGTGCACAGCTGGAAGGCAGGCACCATGAGAGTCTTGTACTGTCTCAGTGAGCTGCTGTGGAATCAGATGTGTTCTGCAGAGAAAGAGCCATGAAGACTTTATGCCCTGATCAGCATCTACATCTTGACTTTTGTTCATCTGCATAACTTGCTCGGCTTCTGTACATGATTGTCTCTGAAATAAGCGGCCACCTTCTGCCTCGCACACCTCGTTCCTACATTGATAATCCCTCCTACATCCCAATACTGACTTAGGGATGGAACCCCGAGCCTCTCATCACCCCTGCTGCTTACAGGGGTTGGATTGGCGCTGGTAGTCAGCTTCCTCCAGGAAGAAGGCATCTCTCACCACTGGGGAGGCTCAGGAGGCTCCACACCACGTGTGCCTGCCTGCAGAGTCCCCTGCGCTGGGAAAACTGCCCAAGGGAGACGGTGCATCCACCATCTCCCTGCAGCCCTGCTGGCTCATCCGCCCTCGCCTCCCTGCCTCCCTTTCACCCTCCCTCCAGGTGCCTTTGCAGCCTCAGGGGATTCATGCTGCACCTCTGGCTTCCTCCGGGAGCTTCTGGAAGGTGAAATAAAGTCCCTGGGATGCCGAGCTCTCTCTGGACCTGAAAAAGCCTCCCATCAAGAGAGAGAAATCCTAGAGATTCTTAGCAAAAGTTTCAGTAACCAGGGATAATGGGACAGCCAGTCCTGGGTTTCTAAACCCAGTTGATCAATATCCCCTTTATTCTAGTAGGTCAGCGGACTCTGGGGTTGGGGGCGGTATTTCCTGGGAGACAGCCAGCCCAGGCTATTGGAGCATCCCGCCTTTGCTTTCAGTATGGAAATGAGCCCGACACACCTGGGCTAGTCACATCTTCCCAGAACCTACTGTGCTAACTCTGGCCAGGACTCAAGGATGTAAGAAGTAGGAGACGCAGGAGCAGGGGCACAGAGCTGCTGGCCCTTTCTCAGAAGCACATCAGCTGAATAAATGCACCAAAGCCTCCAGGCATCCAGCTTGCGTCCTCATCCTGCCAGGGCCCCTGGCTCTTCCTGTCACTGATGAATGCAGCCAGTCAGTCAATCAGCAAACCTGCATGAGTTCACTGCCCAGTGCTAAGTCCCAGAAGTACAAAGAGAGAGAGAGAGAAAGAGAGGGAGAGAGAGGAGTCTCTGGTCTGGCTGGGGCTGGGTTACTTTGTCCCCTGCAGATCTTACCAGGAGTGCACCTTGTCGGTCAGGGGCTGCCTGGAACTTCAGTGCTGGAGGCCCGGCCGGCTACAGTGTCACCTCCACTGTGGTGCTGGCCGTCACTGCAGGCCACAGAAGCACTTTTTCTCCTGGCAGCCGGGAGCTGCAGCATCCGGGGGGAGTCTCACTGTTCAGCAGCCTGCACATTCTGAAGGTTTATATCTTCGGGACTGAAAATTGGAGTCCCCTTTAGATTTCTATCTCCTGCTTGGTAACGTCAGTATATAATAAGAGAAATAAAATGGATTTTGTTGCCTTCTCGTTTGGTTGCCTTTGAGCTGACATATTTTAAAGTGTTTGTTTACATTCCAGAAAAGGGTAAAACGTCCATGGCAGGTGAGCTTGATGTTCTGTTACTTTCTGAGAAATCAGGGATGTTCCCTTGCATTCGTGAACCACTTGGGGAGAGCTGAAGGGTGCGGCAGCTTCTGTGAGACTTGGTCTCTGCTTCAGGGCATGGAGCTGACATTTGCAAAGGCCCCCTGTGTGCCAGCCAGTGCCAAGGGCATGCTTCTTCCCTATGGAGCTTCCCCCGAGGTACAACGCGGTCACTATTGTGCTCATTTTACTCCGAGCCTGAAAGAGCTGGCCCAGGGCTACACGGCTGGTGGACTGGAGCTTAGGTCGTCCTGAACTTGTGGCCCAGGCTCTTTCCAGCGTCTGTGCTGCTAGGAGAACAGCTGTGCCTTGAAAGATGCTGAAAAGAATTCAGCTGTTTAGGTTTTAGAACCTGGGCTTTCCCAACTCCTTCATTGTTTAAATATTACCAATGAAATGGAGAAAATCTATTTAGCACATTATTGTGGTCACGTTTCATATTAAGACAACAAAATTTCTCTCTGGTTTCTGCATGGTGGCCTCACCTCCCTCCATGGCCAGGAGTCAGGGGACATATGAGTCACCATCCAAGTCCTGACCCTCCTGAGAGAAAGCAGGCAAGACTGATAATTACACTGAGCAATGACCATGAGCTAAGATGGTCCAGAGCCAATAGGGGCATGTGGTCGCCCTGTTGATAGAACATCTCACGGTGATGAGGGCCATTCATTCATTCACTCACTTACTTATTCATCCCTCAAGTCCTTCTGGGCAGCCCCTGGGTACCAGGCCCTTTGCTGGCCATAAACCAGGCCGACTTGTCCCCAGCCCTTCCAGCCTGGATCCCTGGGAGGCGGGGGTGTGTGGTTTTAGCCCCTATGTTCTCATACCAGAGATTACTTCCCATTTTACAGGTTGCCAAATGTACATGAGTGCCCACACACAGAAAATGGCAGAGCCCAGGGACTCTGAAGCCCAGTGGTCGAGGTATGCCCAGCCTTTGCTAAAGACAGCAGAGAATGGCTTGGCTTGGGAACTGAAATTTTTCCTTGTCTGAGAAATACAAGAGCCCCTCCCTTTGCCGGGGGCACAGATCCCATCACCACCGTGTCAAGGAAGAGACCATGTGGTCCCTAGCCCAGTTCTCTCTGCCTCTTTTTCTCTCTCCTACTTTCTTCTCCTCTCAGCTTTAGATCCCCAGCCACAAACGTCAAACCCTGGCTTGTTAAATAGCTGGTAACCCATCCATTAAGCGGAAGGCAGGCAGAAGGTTCGTGTCCCAGGAGCCACCCGTCTTCCTGAATTGCCACCGCTGTCCAAAGCATGACACTTCATTTGTACATACTTTGAGTTATAGTCTTCAGAATAATTAATTTTAATATGTATGGAAGAATCGATTCCGTGGGAAGAAAGCCAATTTCCTGAACATGGCATGCTGTTTGATGGGTAATTCTCTCTCATTCCAGGCAAGGAAATTCCATTTGGGTGTTAAATTTCTTGGCTAGGGTAGAGATAACAGACCCACAGATTGTAAAATTCCAGGCTGGGAGGTGGTGTGAGGATGACTGTTGGGAATTCACATGAATCTTACAATGCTAGTTCCTAATTAATCACGGTAACACAGGGAGTGGATGGAGAGGAAAACTATTTAAGAACAAATGTTTGGGCATTGGTGAAGTGGTTATTTAAGGGAGTGCAAGTACCAGAAACCACGTTTCTAGAGTGATCCTGCAAGGATGCTGGTTGGGTGACTGGGGGACCCCGGAAGAGGCGTGAGTTAGGAAGGTTCGGGGCATGGCTTGGGCGCACCAGGTGGGTGCGCGGTGGGCGTTCCTGTGGCTTACCCGACGGTGCCACCTGCTGGTCGCCTCTGGCATGACACCCGGGCTTCAAGATTGGCGCATGCGCAGAAGCGCCCCCGCAGCCCTCCCGGATCCCTAATACTTCCAAATTCAGATGTTAAGTTGAGCTCATAAAATGCAAAGTTATAATACCATTTCACTAGAAATTCCTTTTAGGACACTCCTGTTACTCTATGCTTCCTCTCTCTGTCCTATTGGGCTGTGGGCATCCTAGGAGCTCCCCCCTCCACCTCAGGAGGGTACCATGGCTGGTGAACAGCCGAGCTCAGCAACTGTGAGTGCCTCACACGTGCCAGTTCACAGGCGGTGGCCTAGACACCTGGAATGTGGCTGTCACTGTCCCCCTCCCACCAGCTCAGAGCAGAACCTGGGCCAGAGAGTCCACCTGTGTCCTCACCCATCCTAAGGGCAGAAACTGTCCCAAGATCAGAGAAGGGGAAAATCCTCTAAGAGACAAGCGACTTGCCCAGGGTGACAAGATAGAGAGCCCAGGTGTGAACCCAGGTCCACCTGTCTCCTGGCTCAGAGTGACAAGACTGAAAGCCCGGGTGTGAACCCAGGTCCACCTGTCTCCCGTGTTGGGGTTCTTTTCAGAGTGCTGACCGCCTCCTGGAGCCTCCCAATGCAACTCACCCTTGCAACTCAAGGGTGATTTTAGGGCAATAAAATGCTCCAGGATAGCTCTGACCTTGTGGTCACTCAAGAGTCCAGCAACTTCCTGGCCAATAAACCAAACTTCTCCTTGCCCTGTGCCTGTGAGGTCTGGCCGATTCTCCCCATGAGGCTGAGCTGGTAAATATCCAGTGTTACCTGCTACCCTTGCTTTGCTGAGAAGCCCCAGATGAAGCTCCTCCCCATAGCAGCGAGGCAGCCCCCAGCCTTGAGAGAGGCACATGCCGTCAGTTTTGTCCTGACAGCTGTGCTGTTGACCACCTGGGTTTCTGCTCAGCTCAGGAGTCATCAAGGTGCACCTGCTACTTGCTAGGCGTGGATGAGGCATCATTTCCTGTCCTCAGGAACTTCACAAGAGCAGAAATGGGGGCTAGCTCCGGTGGCATATTCAGCACCTAGGACACCTATGTCAAATACAAGGATTCCAGCAAATTTTCAAAAGGTTGGCACCAGCCACTCCCCACAACCCTACCTTGAACCCACTGAAGTCTTTCTCAGGGGAGTGTGGTCCCCAGTTAGACTAGAAATCCTTTGAAGGCAGCAAGGTTGTCAAATCTTGTTAATTAAACAAGGCCTCCTTCCCTGCTCTGTGTCCAGAAGACACTCAGTAAATACTTGTTAAACAAATAAACACATTTCTATTACTGGCTCTTGGTCACTAAAATCAGCATTTCTTTAAAAATTCATGAGCACCATAATGCTTCCCTGTGCGAGAGCAAGCCACGTTATGAAATTGGCATGAATTTTCTATTAAAGAGAAGAGTATCTATTTAATAATACTCCCAAAGGGTAGCTTTTTGGGTTACTGCTGTGCTGCGTTATAATTTTCTATAATTACATGGTGTTGATTGTAGTTTACCAACAGAGTGTCAGTAAAGAAAAATGTAACCCTGGAACCGTATTACTTCAAGTGTGCAGCCTTACCAAATGGAAACTCATCGGTTAGCTGGGTCAAGGGTGGCTAAGAGAGTGTTCTCCTCCAAAGTCATGAATAGAGGAAACATAAATTTGCCCTGCAGCTCTCAATGTGTGTGGTCAAAACGAATAGCCAGGGGATCTGTTAGGAAACCCTTTGGGATAATCTAGAAATGGAGGGAGAATCCTATCTTTGAGCGCCCCCGGGGGCTGCTAGTAGAAAGGAGTTTGACGGACAGCAGCCTTAAGGGGCAGCACCTGTTGAGAAAAGCAATCCTGTAAATGGTCGCATGGTAGACAGAGAATGGATGTGCTATGATCTTCCCCCCAGATTTATATGTTGAAATCTGATTACCAATGTGCTGGGTTGAGGAGGCAGGGCCTTGGGAGGTGACTAGGTCATGAAGGTGGGGCCCTCTTGAATGGGATTAGTGCCCTTACAAAATAGGCTCCAGGGGACCTATTTGCTGAAGACACAGCAAAAAGGTCTCTGAACAGGCAGAGGGCACTCCCCAGACACCACATTCGCTGGCACCTTCATCCTGGACTTCTCAGCCTCCAGAACTGTGAGAAGTTTCTATTGTTTTTAGGCCACCCAGTCTAAGATATTTTGTTATAGCAGCTGGGCTAAGATAGTGTGTAGACGGAGTTTTCCGAAGGCAGGGCTGTGTTTGTTGTGTTCGCCTTTGAATGCAAGTAGGGGCCAGTAAGTAGTGGAATGCATGCAGGAGGCTATCATGAACTTGGACAAGACCCGACGTGCCCCTGCGTCTGCCATCCTCTTGATGTGTGCCTCAGGCCAAATTGCCTGTCCTCTCTGGGTCATGGTCATCTGTGCTCTAGAAGAGGATTTTGATCCTCCTTCCCAGAGTGGCTGAGTGTAAGACAAGGGAATGTGAAGTCACTCAGCACATAATGTCCGGGGGCCGCAATCGGCTCTGCCTGGGACATCCATCCCGTGGCATTGGGTCTGGCAGCATTCAGGCCGGAGGTTGGTGGGAAGCCACTCTCGCCCCCAGACTGGCTGGCAAAGTGGGAGATGCACCACCCTCGCAAGTCTGATGAGAACCAGGGCTTTGGCAGGGACCCCGGCCCCACAGGTCCCCTCCAGGCACCGGCAGATGGGGTGTCTCCACCCTCACAGCTGGGGTGTCCGGGGAGGTCGTGAAGCAGCTCCTCTGAGTTATAAAATATGGAGCTTTCACTCCTTAGTTGTGATTTGGGGTCAAATGTTCTCCCAAACAACCAGAGGAACAGTCATAAAGAAAGCATGCACACTGTTTGGCCCAATTAACATTCTTCAGAAGATGGGGGCAATTCTTTGAAGTCTGTTCCTTCAAACTGCGTGTGTCGAGGGGGATGTCGACACACCCCTGTTGGGCTGGGCCAAGCTTCTGCCCTAATTAGATATTTACACAAGAGACCCAAGCGGGGAGGGTGGATTTATTTTTAATAAAAGAAGATTAAAATCTGTGTATCTGCAGCATATTAAGGAAGACCGAACCAAATTAAAAACCCTCCCACAACTTTGAATAGTGGGGGCCTGGAAAAGGAAGCATTTCACTTGGAATTTACTAAAACTTGTTGCTTTGAGTCAGGAAGAAAAAAATCAGCAATCCCCTTTCCCCCGTCTCAACCCCAACTTCACCTTGGCTTGTTGGTGCTCCCAGTGAGGGCGCTGGGGGTTGTCAGCCGAGCCCTCTGCATTTGACGAGCCACTGTAAACCCAGACTCTGCGGCTGGGTGCCCATTTGTGGAACTGCAGCCCCAGGCTGGGAGGAAGGAGACAGTGGAGGTGACATGGCTGGGAATGGGATGGGGTGGGGGCCACTCTGACACTCTGCAAGCTCAGGGACCAGCCCAGAGGGTCACACGAGAGTGCAGGCCACACCCAGTCTTCCCACGAGAAGACAGATCTCCAGACTTTCATGCGGACTCCCCTGATTTTAAATATTTCAAACTAATCTAAAACCTTTGTAAACATATATACTTCCTCTTCCAACCCAGAAATTCCACTTACGGTCGTTGACCCCAAATACTTGAAGAAATGTGTCCACAAAAAGACCTGTACCCAAGCACTCATAGCAAAGACCTGAACCCAAGCACTCACAGCGGCTTTGTTTGTAAGAGCAAAGTAACTGAAACAACACAAATGTGTATCAAGAGGAGAATGCGGCCAGGCCTGGTGGCTCATGCCTGTAATCCCAGCACTTCGGGAGACCAAAGCAGGAGAATCACTGAAGCTCAGGAGTTCAAGACTAGCCTGGATAACATAGGAATACCTCATCTTTAAAAATAATACTAATAATAAAAACTTGGCCAGGCATGTGGCACATGCCTGTAGTCCCAGCCACTCACTTGGGCCCAGGAATTCGAGGTTACAGTAAGATGTGATCTTGTAACTGCACTCCTGTCTCTAAAAATAATAAATAAAAAGGGGAGAGTTGGAGAGCAGATGGCGGCACAATCATATGACTGTATGCTGTTCTACAGCCAAAAGGAATGGGCTGTGGTGCCCATGACAAAGCGGATGGGCCTCGAAGCCTGTGGCACTAAAGAAGCATTAGGACATGAGCTGCATGGTTCCGCTTAGAGGAAGTTCAAGGACAGGCAAAGGAATCTTCTCTGAAGGTGGAGATCAGAATGGTGTGGGCTTCCTGGGGTTGTGGGTGGGGACTGTTTGGTAGACTGAAAAGGGACAAGAAGGAAGTGTCTAGGATAGTGACAGATGTCCCTCCTGGGGACTAGGGCATGGACCATATGGGGGTCTGCAGCAGACATTTGCCCAAACTCATCACACCGTAGGCTTAAGGTCCATGCACTTGACTCTATGTAATTACAGCTTTTCAAAAAATTCAAAACTGTCAAAACACAGAACAGGTCAAACCCAGTAATGTAGGTCACATTTAGTCAGTGGGCCCCCACTTGCAGCTTCCATTACAGTAAATGTTTTTTTTTTTTTTTTTTTTTCTGAGACGGAGTCTCGCTCTGTCACCCGGGCTGGAGTGCAGTGGCCGGATCTCAGCTCACTGCAAGCTCCGCCTCCCAGGTTTACGCCATTCTCCTGCCTCAGCCTCCGGAGTAGCTGGGACTACAGGCGCCCGCTACCTCGCCGGGCTAGTTTTTTGTATTTTTTAGTAGAGACGGGGTTTCACCGTGTTAGCCAGGATGGTCTCGATCTCCTGACCTCGTGATCCGCCTGTCTCGGCCTCCCAAAGTGCTGGGATTACAGGCGTGAGCCACTGTGCCCGGCCACAGTAAATGTTTGCCTTTATGTTAACTAGGGACCCCTGGACCCCAGTCTCCAGGAGGAGACACATCCCTCCCCACCAGCCATCTATGTGGTGAGAACCTGAAACTACTCTAAAAACATGTCTATTTTTTTAGACCAGTGCCACTATGCCTGGCCAATTTTTTTAAATTTATTTTTTTAGAGATGGGGTCTTGCTATGTTGTCCAGGCTGGTGAGGAGACAGCTCAGGATTCATGGAGCAGCATGGGCCAGGCTGATGGCGGTGAGCAGAAGGCAGTCCAGTGGCCTGGGAACAGCACCCAGGTGGCCGAGAGGTACCGGTCTCTGGAGAGGTTGGCATGGCTCAGAGGGGAATGGATCAAAAGAGTTTGGCAGGGCAAGTGGGGTGGGCATTAAGAACATTAAGAAGAGCTGGGAGCTACAGAAATGGGAGGTAAGGGACCTGGCACGCTTGCTGGAGGGGCCATTGGGCACATTGTGGGGGCCGCTGCCCATGCTGGCCTCAAGGAGGAGTCTGAGTTCAACTCCAAGGGCAGTAGGATGGGGTGAGAATTTTTTTTCTTTCTCACCGACATTTTTTAGAGGAGTTTCAGGGTCACAGCTAAATGAAGTGGAAGGTACAGAATTTCCACATGCCCACCCCACACAGGCACAGCCTCACCCACTGTCAACATCCTGAACTGGGATGGGACATTTGGTAATTGGATGACTCACTCTGGGACAGTGCAGTCACCCAGAGTCCATACCCTACGCCACGCTCAGCCTCAGTGGCCACATTCTGTGGGTTTGGACCGATTTACAGTGACTGGGACCCACCAATGTAGTATCCAAGGAGCTTCACTGTCCTAAAACTTCTCTGTGTACCAAGGCTTTTAGAGGCACAGAAGCTTTAGCTCTGAAAGCTGCAGGGGGCAGTTAGAGGGGTCAGGCTGGAGGCTGTGGCACAGGAGGTGGGTGGGCCTCCTCCCCAAACCTGGCTCAGACACCCACTGGGCGTCCTTCCACAAGACGACCTTTTGGGGCTCCACTTGGGCGTCCTGCGTGCTTCACACCGCAGGCAGGGACAGGTGAGGGATAAAGTACCCAGCAGGAGCCCGCAGGGTCGTGACACGTGAGGGTCTGGCACAAACTCGCTGGGCTTCTCATGCCCACAACAGATTCAGTGCCTGCCCTGCAGAGCCCAGAAGCCCCGGGCTGAGAGTGGAAATTCCTAGAGCAACTGAGAGGGGAGCATGCTCTGGAGGTGGTAGGAGCTTTGGGGCTGGGGACGTGGGGGGTAGGAGCTTTGGAGTGGGGGGCATGAGAGTGACTTCTGAGACCCGGTGTCCTCTGAAACCTCACGTCTAAATTGCATGGCACATTCCTTCTTGGCACCAGCTGGGCCAGAGGCTCCCTCCCGGCTGCCAGATGCTGCTCCTGGCAATGCTGGTCACAGGCATCGGACCCCAGGGACTGGATGGAGCACATCTGCACAGCGGTTCCTACTGCATCGCACACACGTTACTGTCATCTCGCAGATCTGTGTCATCCTGACTCTTAAATTTCCTGTCTTGTGGTCCAATCAAAATAGGTCTCACTGACCCAGCCAAAATCTATATGCATGAGGCTTTGACGATGCAGATGTTTCCTGCTATTCCTAGAGCAGGAGGCGGTGTTGGCCAAGGCCTCATCAACAGCTGTTCCCAGAAGAGTGGGGCTGAGAGAGACTTGGAGGGAGGAGAGGCCACCTCCCCACAGCCTGCGTCTCCTCTGCGACCAGGGACCGTCACTCTCCTCTGCGGAAGCCTGAAGCTGCTCTCAGCCAGTTCTCCCAGATCAGCACCCTCAGGAGACCTCAAGAGTTGCAAACCAAGACAGCCAGAAAATGGGGTACTCCCCGCCAGCCTAGTGGGGAGTACTGAGCCCTGGGCTCTCCCACCTTCCAAGCCACTCCAGTGCCCATCTCTCACACTCTCTGTGTCTCTCTCTCACACACACACACACACACTCACAGCACACACACACACAGACACACAGATACCCAGTGTTTCAGCGCATTTCTACAGAAATGACTCATGTGCACACTGCACCAGGGAAACACCACATTGAAATCGAGGACTCTAATAGGTCATAAGCTGAGGGTGCATTTTTTCACCCCAGACTTTGGGGTCTCCTCTGGTCCCCTGGGCCCCCTCTCCCCTCCCAGCCCCAGACAGGATCGTGCAGCGGTTCCATCAGGACTTGGGAAGCTGAGAGACCCGACTTCCAATCCCAGCCCTGCCCCTTGCCTGCTGCATGACTTGGGCCCATTGCTTGGCCTTTCTGAGCCTTAGTTTCCCCAGCTGGGGGAGTGAAGATGGCAGTTCCTGCCTCATAAGGTTGTGAGGATGAGACAAGAAAACGCAGGTGGATCGAGTAGCCTGACACCCAGTGCTCAGATCTCCACACAGTGCTGTTTTTGCAGGGTCACTGCCTTCCTCTCACCCTAGTGTGGCCTCAGCCTCCAAGAGGCCTAGAACTCTGGGAAAGGAGCAGTCAGGACAGGACACGGCTCCAGGCTTTTCTTGTTTCTCTAAAATACTCAGAGTCCAGAGTCTGCCTTGAGTAACCAGAGCTGGCACGAAGGGAGTGGGAACCCTGAACACGGGTTTGCCATTCTGGGGCTCCCTGGTGGTGTGTCCTGTGTCAGCCCGTCCATTCATTCATTCATTCATTCATTCATCTAAGCACGTGTTCATCAGCTGCCCCCTGCACGTCCACTGTCTGCATTAGGGTTCTCCCCAGGCCTCTTTTGTGTGGGGAGCCCAGCCTGAAGCCAGACTGTGAGTGGGATGGGAGGGGTTGCCAGACAGGGTCCTCCGAGAGGTGTTGGCCACACAGCACCCACAGTGCCTCTCCCAGAGGACCCCTGCCCCTCTCATCTGGGCAGCGAGGATGGCTGGGATGGACGGCTTGGCTTTGCCCAAGCCCAGAGCAATGGTCACTGTACAGTGATGTTATTATGTTCTCAGAGAAATGCTCAGAGTCCCTCAGGTTGGTCGACATTTGTTCCTTGGACTCCTCAAAGGCTTTGCCAGAGAGTGGAGGCTGTGTGTGTGCGTGTGTGTGTGTGTGCGTGTGTGTGTGTGCACATGTGCGCGGGGCACAGGGCTGTTGCATGATTGTCAGATCAGAGGCAGAGTAATTGTGCTCAAAGCAAGAATAATTAATAATCCCGCACTTTTCTATGGTGGACCTTCTTATTAAAGTGTCAGAATTTAAGCAGCCCAATGTTGTACATATGGATGTAAGTGAGATCCGCATTGTCCGTTTGAACAGCTCTAACTTTTTTCTGGCTCAAGTGGTACATCTTGCACTAACACAAATCCATTTTTTACTTGACTTTGATTTGCTGATTAATATTATGATGCTGAGTTCAGGTATATGATCAGGTTACAAATATGATCAGTTTTTCACTGAATGGCTGTTATTTGGTTTCCAATAACAGAAACCTGTTTAAGGATATTTCAACAAAAAAACCAAACAACTGCTGAGTCTTACTGTGGCTTGGTATTTGGATTTTAGAACAAGAGTAACTAGATAACCCTGGATGTATTCTCTTCTTGGTTTATATTTTTAAAAAAGAAAAGAAAAACAGCTCGGTTTTGACATTAAGGAAATGGCTGGTAGCTTCTGGTTTCTCTGGGCAGCCCCGCTGGGAGATGCTGGTCCTTACTGCTCACTGCCCTCCTGGTGTCCCAGCTGTGGGATAATCCAGAGCCCACCTCAGACGAGCTCTAACCCAGATGAGCTCACAGTACTGCCATCCTGCTGCATCCTGAGCGGGCAGTGGGTTTCCAGCGTGGGGCCCCATTGTGGGTGATGGAATTTAGAGGAAGTGGCGTGATTTGATAGGGGTGGTTCAGCCATAGCTCAGCCCTGTGGGTAGAGTGTCTTTTTTTTTCTCCTTTTTCTTCTTCTTCTTTTTTTTTTTTAGACGGAGTCTCGCTCTGTCGCCCAGGCTGGAGTGCAGTGGTGCTATCTTGGCTCACTGCAAGCTCCGCCTCCCGGTTTCACGCCATTCTTCTGCCTCAGCCTCCCGAGTAGGTGGGACTACAGGCATCTGCCATCATGTCCGGCTAATATTTTTGTATTTTTAGTAGAGACGGGGTTTCACCATGTTAGCCAGGATGGTCTTGATCTCCTGACCTCGTGATCCACCTGCCTCAGCCTCCCAAAGTGCTGGGATTACAGGCGTGAGCCACCGTGCCCGGCCAAGTGTCTCTTTTTCAGGTTGGATGGTAGTAAACTCAATGAGAGAGAATTTTGCACATCAGGCTAGACCCTGCATCTGAAGTGGCAGAGGGCATTCATTCTGCAGGTGCCACACAGGCCTCTGAAGGGACTGTGACCTCCTGGGGGCAGGGGTTTGCTCCCAGACCTCCTGTGAGCCTCCTTAGCACTGAGCAAACCCCCGCATGTTTGGGGATATGCGCTGAGATGAGCCAGGTGGGATTTACTGGATTCTGAAGTACAACTGTGCAGCCTCAGGTTGCCTTTGGCGTCCAGGCCCTCGGGGCACCGCCATGCTCCCCAGGGCATGAGGGTTCAGAAAACACAGTCTGTTCCCAGAATTAGCACAATCAGAGCCCTGGTGAGACGGTGAAACTACTGTCCTTGGCCTCCAAAGCGTAGAGTGCCCCCAAGCCAATGAATGGTCATGAAATTTCCCACCTCCTGTTCCGCTCACTTGCCAGTCCCTCAGAGACAGCGCCTGCAGTGAGACTGTGCCCCAGAGTCTCACCACAGCCGGTCACAGGACCACAGGTGCCTGCTATGAAGGAGGGAAGAAAGGCCAAAAGGCATAGAAAAAATAATCTTGCTGTTCTAAGTTTCTTGCTGTATCTTTTACCACGTGCTTCCCATGAGGCTGCTTTTGACTGGAGGGTCAGCCTCTTTGACTGTGATGGCAAGTCTACATTCCGGTTCAAGGCTTTGATTTCCAGTACAGTCAGCCCCAATGTTCAGGACTGATCCTAAAGTATGCATTCAGTTATTGATCATCAATAGTTTATTATCCTATCACTGCATCTCCCCTGGACGCGGTAATGAAAGTATTGGTTTATTCACGGATCCTGTTTGAAGGATGTAACAAATTGATTTTCCGACACAGCCCAGATAAAGTCAAATGAAAGTCACAATGTAGAAGAGGTGGTCTTGACCTGATCATCACATTGAAAGTGCCTTTACCATGTTCAGAAGCCCTGGAGAATCTCACAGCACCACCCAGGCCCCTCCTGAGTCGGCAGCACTGAGTCCCCAGGTGCACCCAGCACCCTGCTCCCTGAGAAGCACTCAGACAGGACCTGAGACGATGCCCAGCGAGGAAACAGGGCAGGGCCAGGGCTGCCTCCAGGCCTCGTGAAAGTGGGAGCTGTGCCTCTCACAACCTTCCTGTCCCTGCAGGGGGAATCCCAAGGCCCCATTGGGCATTCTCCAGGCATTTTATGAAGCTCAGGTCCAGAACAGGAGGTGCCCAGCAGCTTCGGAATCGATGGCCCAGGGCCTGGCCTGCCGGGTGCTGACTCCCCCAGTGAGAGGGAGGCACACACCTCCCTGCACTCCTCCTGGTCACCCTCCCACAGTTTCACAGGGTGCTGCTGCTCTGGACTCTGCCCTGCCCCTCCGGAGGCCCCTCCAGAAAGTGCAAGACCCTGAGAGGGCCCTGACTCACAGGAGCTCATGTTCAAGTTCAGAGAGAAAAGCAGACAGGGAGGCACATGGAGCAGTGGACAGCCAGCCATCATGACCAGCGGAGACAGCTGGCAGGACTTCCCAGGCAGGCACAAGAGCCTGGGAGGGGCGCTGGAGGTGGGTGCGATGCCAGAGTGGAGTCCTGTGAACAAGGGCCGGGAGATGACGGTCGACTGGAAAGAAATCACCATCGCTGCTCCAAAGTCACCCTTGGAATTATAGTGATTTTGACAGGCTGTGGCAGCTGAACGTCCTCAATGTGAAAAGACAATCATGAAGACGATGAAAACGACTCTGAGCGCCTCTCCCAGGGAGTAGAGAGCGCCATCTGCATTTGCTATAGTGGCCCCCATCCGTAGTTTCACTTCCACAATTTCAGTTACCCACAGTCAACTGTGGCCTAAAATACATGAATAGGGTGAACAAGATATTTTGAGAGAGACCACGTTCACGTGACTTCGGTAACAGGATATTGTTAGAATTGTTCTATTTTATTATTGTTGTTAATCTCTTACTGTGCCTGATTCATAAAATAAACTGTATGTAGGTATGTATGTATGGGAAAAAGCATAGTATATATACATTATATAGGAAAAAAGGATAGTATATATGCATAGTATATATAGGAAAAAGGATAGTACATATACATAGTATGTACAGGAAAAAGCATAGTATATATACATAGTACATATAGAAAACAGCACAGTAACTGTGTTCTAAAATAGGTGAGTAGAGTACAAGATATTTTGAATATTTTGAGAGAGAAAGGACAGACCAAGTTTACATGATTTCCACGACAGTATATTGTTAGAATTGTTCTATTTTATTGTTGTTGTTAATCTCTTACTGTGCCTGATTCATAAAATAAACTTTATGTAGGTATGTATGTATAGGAAAAAGCATAGTATATATACATTATATAGGAAAAAGGATAGTATATATACATAGTATGTAGAGGAGAAAGGATAGTACATATACATAGTATGTGTAGGAAAAAGCATAGTATATATACATAGTACATATAGAAAACAGCACAGTAACTGTGTTCTAAAATAGGTGAATAGAGTACAAGGTACTTTGAGAGAGAAGAGAGACCAAGTTTACATGATTTCCATGACAGCATATTGTTAAAATTGTTCTATTTTATTATTGTTGTTAACCTCCTAAACAGCGCCCAATGTAGAGAATAAACTCTACCTAGGTATGTATGTGTAGGAAAAAGCATAGTATAGGCTGTCTGTGGCTTCAGGGGCTCTTAGAGCGTATTCCGCACAGATAAGGAGGGAACTGCTCTCTATAAATTGATGGTGCTTTCCATTAGAGCCATGGCAGTTTCTAGTGGAAAAAGTAACAAGTCTGCCAAAGTGTTGAGGGCAGTGTCCTCAGTGTCTGTTAATTGTAGTTTACTTTTGTCTGCGGAGGTTAACCTTGCTGTCTTCAGGGCACGCTTTCGTGATCATAAATAGTCTACTCTGTAATAATAATTTGGTCTTGGTAAGATCCCAAGACTATCCCAAACACAGTTATCTTGTCACTGCTTAGGTGGTAATTTTTAATGAGTAAAGGATTCAATCAGTATCTTTGGTGGTATTGGTGGTATATGTTATTTGAAATGACAATCAGCTGCTACAAGGAGGGGAAAAATTAATTATTGGTGACCTTCAAAACTCATGAAGAATTGTGAGACATGGTACATCGTCCTCCAATTGGAGATTGGGTAAGGAAACGTTTGTCTTCCGTCTTCGGTTTTATGGGACCCCCATTCAGGAATGAAGATTTATCACTTGATGGTTTTCAGGGGCTTCCTTGCTTTGTTCTTTCAAGACAAGAAGGATAATTTTCCTCTGTAGGGCGGAAATGTATCCAGTAAAAGTCAAGCTATATATAGTTCATTCTGTCTTGTTTGGCCCCAGCTATTGTAACGGTCACATGCTTTAAATGGGTAATTAGCCAGTGGCCTTGTTGGTGGTTGATTAAATGAATTCGAGTATGGCTTTAGGGTCTGAGAAAATGTGCTTTCGAGAAGCTTCTTTGTGTTTCCAGCTGTCTGTGGGTCTGTCGTCTTTATTGGAATCAACATAGACTTAATTCTCCCAGAATAAGCTCTTTACTTTTTATTCGTTTTCAAGAGGACACTATGCATAATTGGAATTATGCAACTTAGAGAATTAGAGTTTGGCACATAGGAAATTGAAATTATCCCTTAACAGACTTCCTGACCCGCCAGCATTCTTACCGGTCCTTGGCCTGGGTACAGTGCTGCTGAGTCCTTGGGCAGACCCTGTGCCTGTGCTAGTCCCACCCCCTCAGCATCTGGGCCTGCCCAGTCCCAGCCAGGCAGGGAGCCCCAGGAGGGAGCCCATCAGGGGACTTCCTGCGGCTTTAAAATTTCTTTTGCTTTTTAAAAAACTCTTTGATCAAATAAAGTTTAGTGTATAATCCACAGGTGTGCACTTGAGGCTTCTGCAGCATTTATATAAGAAAGCATTGAGCAGTGGCTCACACCTATATTTCCAGCGCTTTGGGAGGCCAAGACGGGAGGATCACTCGAGGCCAGGAGTTCGGGACCAGCCTGGGCAATATAGCAAGACCCCATCTCTACAAAAAATACAAATGAAATTAGGCAAGTATGATAGTGCATAACTGTAGTTCCAGCTACTCAGGAGGCTGAGGTGGGAGGATGGCTTGCGCCCAGGAGTTTGAGGCTGCAGTGAGCCATGATCATGTCACTGCACTCCAGCCTGGGTGACAGAATGAGATCCTGTCTCAAAAAAAAGAAAAAGAAAAAGAAAAAAGCACTGAAATGAATTATGAAGCATTGTTAACTCTTAGACATCATGGATTTTTAAAATTCTTTTACAACAAATTACCACTCTCTGTTCCTCTGCCAGCATCAGGGAATGGGGTCAGTGCTGTGACTCCCTAGTGAGGACCCACAGCTTAGGCTTCTCTGTCTTAGCTTTGCTGGAGCTTCTTCTTCACTCAAGGAAACCCCATCTGCAGATTCCAAGCCTCCCACTGGGGAGGTGAGGTCAGGACGTGGTCGTTTGAGTATGGAAATAGCGATAGATTTTATTGCCCCACTTATAGACGAGTAAACTGCAGACATCACCTCCATAGTCACCCACACAGTCAGGAGTAGGCCTGGGCGTCAGAGCTGGACCCTGTGCCCTCATCCTGAGCTCCTCCCAGACCCTGCAGCCTCTCCACGCAGCCTCACGTGGCGGGAGCTCAGTGCCACTCTTCATCCCCACGGGAACTCCCTAAACCCTGGGGCTTCCGTGCCTGCACTGGATTCGGGTCCGAGGGCAACACTGCCCGCAGAGCCCTGCATGTGGGGCTGGACTTTTCCACCAGAATCTGCTCCAGGGGACCCAAGGAAGCAGCCACTCCCCAGCTCCCAGCAGCCTCCTGGGTCACCCTCTTTCCCAGGGCACTGTCTGTTCCCCAGGGACCTCAGATGCCTCTGAACACACCTGGCCTGCGTGTATAGGGGCAGGGGACATGTGTATAAGGGGAGGGAGACACATCTTTGTGTCCATGGCTGCCTTTCTTTGGCCACCAGAGCCAGCTACTTCCGGGGGTACAATCTCCCAGCGTGTGCTCAGAATTCAGTTTCCAGCCTCCCGAGGGTCTCCCATGTATCTCTGGAAACCCCAAAACAACTGCTCCCTGGCAGGCCAAGCGTGCATGCATCGTGGGTGGCTGTGTGGCCTGACCCTGCATGGCCCAGGTGGGCCCCAGGCTGCAGAAGAAAGAACACAGCACTTCCTCCCTCAAACCCCCAGCGCCTCTCTGGTTGGCCAGCCAGGTGCGGTGGGCAGATGCCTCACCGTCTCTGACCTCCCTGTCCTCATCCATGTGTGTTCCAAGGCAGAGGGGCGCTGCCTGTTAGGGGAGGGTCCAGCAAGAGGCCCTCTCACCCTTGCCGGCCAGCACAAAGCAGTATATCTTTATCCCTTCCTCCTCTCCACCTGGCTGACACCTGACCTTTCCCCTATCTGTCTTCAGTGAAGGAAGATACAGAACAACACCCACTTCTAGTGAGTCAGCTCAGGCTTGTCCAGAGCACAGCTGGTCCGCTGCCCAGACCGCTGGAGGACACTGTGGGTCCATTCAGGTCCCTGCAGTGACAGCAAGACCAGGGACACCACCAAGCCTCTCATCCTTATTTCTCTCTGCCTGTTTCCTCTCCCACTTTTTCTCTCTTAACACTTGGACTTCTTTGCCAGTCTTTTAGTAATGTTTCAGTGATTTTACATTTAGACACAGGCAGTTACTTTTGTTCAAAAGCATTCAATTCCAACCTTCACCAATGGAGATAAAAAGCAAGCCCTTTGCATCCTTTTCTCTTTAACAAGCAAAACCGTCTCCAAAGAGGCCAGCTCACCGTGGCTACATCTGAAACTTGCTGAGTCGACAAATTTTACGGTTAAGGGTTTTTTATTGTTATTCTTTAAATCTTTCATCCGTGTAAGTATATTCATACTTGAAGCTTGGAAAATGTCTGGATTGTGTTTCTCCTTCAGAAAACATACTTTTTTTATTTGGGCTTTTGTTTTTCTCCATGTATAACAAATAATCATCTTGCCCTATGAGTCATATTGTCCTGATTTCATAGAAAACAGGTGCAGTATTAGATACAGATGCAGAGAGGGTCAACCCACAGCTGTGGTTTTCATGTCTGTGAGCAGGACTTATGATAGTGCCTGTTTCCTGGAGGGGGTGTTAGCAGGCAATGAGGTGACGCTTAGGTTAGAAGCACTTAGCACAGCGCCTGGTATATACTCAGTGTCCAAAAAGGTTGATTTGTATTATTAGCAATTATTCTGAGGAATTAACTCTGGCCTTGCCGGCCTGTGCTTCCTGCGGTGAGAGGCCTGATGGAGCCCAGTGGTCTATGTGGCTGTCTGCTTCTGAGCACTGTCCCTCCTCGGCTACTTTTGTGGGACCTGCATGGTGGAGGGATGCCCAGCACCCCAGAATTCAGCCCCCACTGACCAGCACCCCATAGGATGCAAGTCAAAGTGGGGCTCTGAGGTGTAGTTTAAAGGAGGTGCTTGTCCACTGGCCAGGAATGCTATTTCCCTGTTGTAATTATCCTTGTTGAGGCTGTTCTGCTCTCGGGCTTATCAGAAGATAAAGGGGTCAGCCTCCGCCTCCTGGCCTCTGCTTTCCTTCCTAACCCAGAAACATGTGGGTCAGCACCTGCATGACGAGGATGGATACTGGAAGAGTGGGCCATGGAGGCTTTGGAAAGATAACCGGGCAGCACCTGCATGATCAGGGTGGATTCTGGAAAAGTGGGCCATGGAGCATTTGGAAAGGTATCCAGGCATCGTTTCCACACCAGCATTCATGTTATTTCTCCATGCATGGATGGATGGGCCTTGAAGAGCCTGAAAAAGCAGGCTGAGCTCTCCTGAAAGGGGATAATCCTTGGTCTTTCTCTTTTTGCCAAAAGATCCTGGATAAATGAACTGAGACAGACCCCAATCTGGACCAGAGATGCTGCCGCTGCAGTTTGAGCCCACCTGGCTGAGAGAGGGCAGGTGACAGTCCCAGGACACCCACAGGAGGCCACTCAGGAGCCTGTGTTTCGGGCAGAAACAAAGAAGCTGAGAGGCACAGTGAGGTGGGACACCTGCACGCTGAGGGTCTCCACCTCCCTAAGGCAGGACAGGTCATGGCAGAGGCTTCAGGGGAGGGTCCTGACTTTGGCTGGGGGTGTGGGAGTCTCCAGAGGCAGCAAGCCCGGGACACTGATGGTACAGACCGCTGGATTTCTGGAGAACACTGTACTTCACCAGCCTGCGCCAGACACGTGATTCACAGAACTTCTCTAAAGGAGGTTAGCCGTGTTTGCCAGGCTCAGGGAGAAGTGAGGAGGCCTCCTCACCGTCTGTTAAATATGGGATCTGGATTGCCCTGCACCTGGCTCCTGCCCAGTCCCTTCTGCGATCTCAGGTAGCCTCACTCCTGGCAGGCAGAAGGGACTCGGGTCACACGCAGTCACACTCGGGGATTAGGACCTCAAGTGTATCAGTGAACCTGCTGCCTACCCCAGGCTGGGAATTGCTGGGCCGTGATCTCCTCCATCTTTTCTTTCTTCAGCTGCCTCTGAAGGTCACAGAATCTGCATTTCTTAGGAAAAACGGGGCAAAGGTGAGACAGTACACAGAACACCTGGCCCTGGCTCAGCCCCTCATGTGGACAGGCTACAGAGGGCCACTGCCCCGCTGCAGGAGGCTCGCCCTCAGCGCCCAGCAGAAGGGGTGGCCCCGTTCTGTCCCTGAGACCCCACTCCCTCAGGCACAGCAGAGCAGCCCGCTGGGGCCCAGGGCTCCTTGGCTCTTGGGTTCTGCTGCCTTCACTCCCAGAGCATGAAGCCAAGGCCAGGAGCGGGGGATCTGCCCCCAGCAAGAAGCCTCCATCCCTGGGGAGGCCTTGAGACCCTCTGGGATGAGGCCCAGTCCCCACCTGTGGCCACTGGCTGCCACGCCGCCCCAGCCCAGCCCTGGCCACCCCAGATGTCTGGCCCCTGTCCTGAATGCTATCCCCTCTGGCCTCGGCTGTCCTCCTCCCAGAGCGCTATCCTGCTCTGTCTCTGCTCAGGGTCCCCCCAGAGGCCTCCCGCTGGGATTTGTCTCCACTTTGCAGTTGCCTTTTGCCCCACATGCCCCGTCCTGTGGTTATTTACCTTATGGGGACATCCTCCCTCTTGATTGCAGACTCCTCAGAGGCAGATAAGAGTGGGTGGCTTTCATCCTCCAGCTCCTAACTCCGAGCCCACTGAGCTGCTGTGCTGTGGTCCATGTGAGTCATCAGATGCCCCACGCGGAAGCCTCGTG
The DNA here is from genome assembly GCF_002776525.5 of Piliocolobus tephrosceles. NCBI lineage: Eukaryota > Metazoa > Chordata > Mammalia > Primates > Cercopithecidae > Piliocolobus > Piliocolobus tephrosceles. Next base: position 5,767,794 of record NC_045442.1, on the reverse strand, counting down.
GGGGCTCAGGGCCCCAGCTGGGGGCAGAGCACCTCCAGAATCCTCCCAACCAGCTGCAGCCTCCTAGTTCTTGGTGACTCAGTGGACGGGAGACCGGCCTACAGGTTTCCAAGCTGCTGCCTTTCTCTAACACAGGGGCGGGTCCTGGCTCCCGGCACTATTGTTCTCCACCAGCCCTGACCCAGCACCCACTGTGAGCCAGGCCTGTGGGCGTCAGCACCAAAGACCAAAAGAGTTGCCAGCCCATGGGGCATCTGAAGCAGGCAGCACAATTGACCCTCTCAGCCCAGACACCACCCAGGGCCTTCTCCCTGACCTCGGTTACAGCAGATGAGAAGGACACTGTGGGAGAACCGAGTCAGGATGCCCAAACTGGATGACTTCGCTGCAGACGGTGCACTGCTGAAGGCCCGTGGGTCTCCTTTCTCTGGGATAACGCCAGACTCCAGCAGAAGCTTTAGTCTATTTCTGAATAGAGAAAATCTGCTGAAAAATGTCTCTTTTCCAGCTGAATAACAAACCTTTCAAGAAGAGGAGGATGAGGAAAAGACAGCATGTGTCCAAGTTGAGCTGAGACGGCCTGTAAGCCCAGGCCTGCCTAAGGCCCCCACAGTGGGCATCACCAGGGCGGAGGCCTTAGGGACCGCCAGCTTCCTCCACCCACCCGCCTGCACAGACAGCTCTTAGGCATCAATGCCTCAGCAGTCAGATCCGCCCAGGCTGCTTCTGAGTTTTGTGGAGAGATTGCTCTTCTGGGGGTGGGGACAGGACACTTATCTCCATCCCCCCACCAACCATCACAGGAGAATGAAAAACCTCAAAGAAAAACCCAGGGGGCGCACACAGGCGCAGACCCCAGTGGAGATGCAGGCTCCAGAATTGCAGGCTCCTTTGTGGAAACGGCAGAGGCTCCCCATGTGGGCTTCCCTCCCCCCTCCGAGGCCCTCCCAGGAAGATGTGGTGGCAGAGACCGCGTCCACTCAGCAAACAGCACCGTTCGCTTTGCTGAGTTTGCAAAGCTCAGCACGGCTGCTGCCCTGGCGAACAGTGGGACCACGCCATTATAATAGCCAGCCCTTGCCTCGTGAGTTACAGTTTACACGACGCACTCATTTAGGATCTCGTGGGATTCTCTTGTTTCACTCATTGGGAGGCAGGTGCAGAGAGGTTAAGTGTTCTGGAAAAGGCCCTCCTCTGGGGGCGGAGGAGGAGAAAGAGAGAGAGGATGAGAGTTAATAAGAGAGGTAGAGAGAGATGTCAAACCAGCTGGGTCTTCAGGCTCCGTGGCCTGGGCCCTTCAGAAAGTGCTGTGAGTTGACGTGCTGGAGAGAATCCGCGTGCCAGTCCCCGACACCTTATTTCTTCATGGCGATTCCTTCAAAAACACCGATGTAGCGCCTCCTCTGTGGCAGCTCTGAGACGGCACCAGGGTAGAGACCTGCATGAGACTTGGCCCTGCCTTGAGTGGTGCCACGTGCATGGATGATCCTGCCAGAACGGTCTTCCTGGGCAGCTCTGAACACTGAGCGTTGGCGTTGCCAGGGGAGAGTCCTGGTTGCCCGCGTCCTATTCAGGGTCTGTGGGTTCCCGGGCCCTGTGCTCTCTGTCGCCTGTAGGCCTCCCTCCCCAGCCCCCTTGGACTGGCTAACTCCCCTTCTCCCCAGGCAGCCCTCCAGACCCCTCTGGACAAGGGCAGACACCCTGCAGGGCGCCTCTACCACATTGTGTGCTTCCCCCACCTAACACATCGCAGTTGCGTTCTATTTATTGAAGGCTTTTCTCTCTCTGGCTGAATCGCAAGCTTTGGAAGTGGGGGGAGGGTCCAAGGCCAGTGTTTGTCTTGTTTAGTTGTCTCTCCAGATCCTGGCAGTCAACTCTTAGTAACCAGTGCTGAATGAATGCATGGATGAATACATAAGCCAACCAGCAGGTACTCATGAGTCTAGAGAGTCTCCCTCAACTAGCAGCGGAATGGATTTCTTTGAAATCAAAAGTGTAGCATAAACTTACCCACAAGAGCTTAGTCCAGCCATCATCACTTTTGGAGGTCTGATCCAGGGTGGGCTGCACTCAGCGAGGCCTGGGGCCCAGCTGGCCAGCATCTCCTCTGTCAGCCACACCCCTGAGCAGAGGCTCCGTGGAGGGGCTGCAGGCCTCAGCGCTGGGTGCCCTCTTCTCGGTGGGAGACAGCAGGAGGGCTGTGCTGTTTCCAACATTCCCAGCACTTCCATTATTTCACACCGTTACTGCTGAGCCCCGAGGGCAGATGGATGGAGCCGTGTTGTGTGGGCCCTGCTGTTTTCCGGCCCAGGGTGTTTCGGGCAGTGGTTCTGTTTCCCATATTGATCTTTCCCATGGCCCTGCCAGGTAGCCTCTGATAAAGCACATCTCTTCTGAGTAAGCAATGGCCTAGGGACCATGAAGTACCTGTGAGTGTGACTCTGCCAGATGAGGGGCAGGTGCAGCCATCGGTCAGACCTGAGCAAAGCTGCATTCCTTGCCTGGTTCAGGTGTGAATCTTCAGGGCAGTAAAATGTGGATGAGACTGAGTAAGGGGAGAATCAAGATGTATTTTGTTGAGAGAAGGAAAAATACGAGCAGGTCTCATGACAGAGGGCTCAGAGATCTAAATCTTGGAGGGCCCCAGGCTCAGTTCCCACCACACCACGCCGTGTCTCTGCATTCCCTCCAGGGGACCATATTTCCCTCTTCAATGGAGACAGCCCTATTTTCTGCTTGTTGTCCCTGTGTCCTGTCCACTTTCACATTTACTCCATATTTTTCATCTTACAGCAATTGAAATTTAAACTTTATTTTTTTTTTTTTGAAATGGAGTCTCATTCCATCACCTAGACTAGAGTGCAGTGGTACAATCTCAGCTCACTGCAACCTCCACCTCCTGGGTTCTAGCAATTATCCTGCCTCAGCCTCCTGAGTAGCTGGGATTACAGGCGTCCACCACCACGCCTGGCTATTTTTTGTATTTTTACAAGAGATGGGGTTACAGCATATTGGCCATGGTGGTCTTGAACCGCTGACCTCAGGTGATCCACCCACCTTGGCCTCCCAAAGTGCTGGGTTTACAGGCATGAGCCAGCATGCCTGGCTGAAAATCAAACTTTTAATGTTGAAATACTTGCATTAACAGAATCCAGGAAGGTTCCACAGGCTGTCTACTTGTGCCTCCCAGCTTCTGCTATGCTCTTCTCATAGGATGGAGACACCTGTGCCAGGAACAGGCTCTCTCTAATGGTGACTAAATCTGGAAGATGACAGCCACCATCTTCTCTCTCTTCATCACTCTTTCCTAACACAATGTCAGTAACACTTACCTTTCAAGGACAACAGGCAGGTTAGAAGAGAAAAAGTGCCCTTGGAGAAGAGTTGGTTAGAACCAACTCCCGTTGGCATCCCAGTGTGGTGGGAGGAGGTTTCAAAGCTGGGGCTCCTGCTGGCCACTTGTGGTACCAGCCAGTTGAGCTGCGGCCCACACTATGGCCTGTGAGATGCCATGGTCATCAGCATCTGTAGGAAACATGAGAAATTACAGGGTAGGGGATTTTGAAATATTTGTAGGAAATCAATACAACTTGTAAAAAACAGTCTGAACTCTTCTTCGATGGGCTTGGGCATTTATTGTATGGTGTGAATCTGCAACTCTATTTAAATTATGTTTCAGTAGAACTTTCTGAATTTGCCTTAAACTTGTAAGTCAGGAATAACCAGAAAAGGCGTATCAAGCCCTGATTTTTTTTTTCCAGAAAGTTGATGATAATGTTGGAATAATTTGTAATTTATACCAAATACCTATAAACATTTATTAACTACCTCGGGGGCTGTAATGGTATCGCTGACCACACAGAAGCAAGAAATAAATAAAAAGCTGCTAAGAGATCATCCGTATTCACTAAGTGGCTGCTTGAAGAACCCTGTGCCTGAAGATGATAAATTGAAGGTGCTTTGCCAACTGCTCACAAAGCATGACTTTTCACTTAGATCAAAAAAGTATTCTCAGCTAATTTTGCTCATCTTCAATTCCAGGTTTCACTGTGAAACCTGAAAGGTGAAGTGATAGCTGTTAGTGCTCCCAAGGGTAGAAGAATTTCATGAACCATCAGATGATGCCAGTGTTACATCAGTGTCATTTTCAAGCAGTGATTTTCAAACAAAATCAGTCCATTCCCATGGTGGTTTTATTTTTATTTTTATTTTTTAATTCATTTCTTGGAATCCCAATACAACTTGGATGTTCCTCCTGTCAAAGGCAAAACCTTGACTTAATTACTAATGTCACAGGAAATGCAGTGGAAGAATCAGCGTCATGATAAAATTATTTGGGGGGGGGAATTAGGAATATGATATTATATAAGTGTGGGTAAAGCTTGGCATTTGTAGTAAATGTATTGTACTTGGAATTGATCGTGGTGTACACATCATTTATTTACTTATTTATTTATTCGAGATGGAGTCTTGCTTTGTCACCCAGGCTGGAGTGCAGTGGTACAATCTTGGCTCATTACAACCTCCGCCTCCTGAGTTCAAGTGATTCTCCTGTCTCAACCTCCCGAGCAGCTGAGATTACAGGTGTGCGCCACCTCACCCAGCTAATTTTTGTATTTTTAGTAGAGACGGGGTTTCTCCATGTTGGCCAGGATGGTCTCGAACTTCTGACCTCAAGTGATCTGCCTGCCTTAGCCTCCCAGAGTGCTGGGATTACAGGCATGAGCCACCATGCCCAGCCTCACAGCATTTATAGTTGTGTCCAAATTGGACATCTCATCAGTTAAAATAGAAGTTGTTGATGTCAAAATTTATAAATAGTTACATGTACACGGAGTAACTGAACTGCAAATTCATGGCAATTAGGCTGATGTTGAATTTTGAAGACACTGCAGCTTTGTAGTATACACTTTCTCTCTCCTGCTCATCATCAATCAGATTCTAGAAATGTTCGAGCCTTCAAAGAATTATTTTGTAAATAAACTTAAGTGTCCTAAAAAGATGGTGAACCTTTCTGCAAACAAGGCCCTAAGTGTGAGTTTAGTTTAGTTCCAAACTAATTGGAAATACATTATAGAAGGATTCAATAAATGGAGCACCCAACCCCACCACTGTGGTAGGCTCACAACAGAAATGAATGAAATACAAATCCTTAAAATTCTGCATAGTTTCAATCACTGTTTCAAGCACCATTTGGACCAGGTCACTCGTGCAAGCCCACTGAGAGTGAATGGCCAGGGACTAGCAAGTTGTCGTTGGCCTTAAAATATAACAGGGACAGAGCCGGGCTCCAGAGGGTGGACAGGCTTTCAATTCTGCAGGTTGTTGCCCACTGCTGCTCACGTCAGAAAATCACCTGCGGCTCCCCTGAGCACTTCTGGACCCCAGTTTCTAATAGATGAACAAAATGATCTTTGTCTTTCTCAAGGGTGTCAGCCTCCTCTTAGATCACTGAGCATTTGAAGAGGAGGGTTATCAAATTCATGCATGAGATAAGACAATGTTTCAGCTAGGAAGTCTGCATCTCTGGAGTTGTATTAAACCAATTAATATTCCCCAATCAATTACTTGGTAATTTACTCAAGTATATTAAACGTATTGTGGCAGTGTGCAGTAACAGATTTTTAAAAACAGTGTGTGCCTACATGGGCAGAGCTGCCTGCTTCGTGGAAGGGCCAGGGCAGCATGCAGCGGGGATGAGGGCTTCTGTCTCCAGGGTTCCTGGTTCAAATCACAGTTCCTCCATATCCTCCAGCCTGACTTTGGGCCAGTTCTTTATCCTTCAGGAACCTCTGTTTCTCAGCCCTGTGGGGTTATTGTGCGGATAATACAGATATAAAATACCCAGCACATAGTAGGTGCTCGTGGAATTATTTGTGTATATGGCTCATTTTGCAAATCTAAAATGTGTATTTTGGAAATAAAAAAAGAGGAAAGAAGTAAAAGTGCTGATTGCCACCATGGTAGTTGTTCTGGGCTAATTGTTATAATGTCCTCATAATGGTTTCATCTTAATAGTGGTGATTACTGAAACACAATTAGGATTTTTCACGCTCATTCAGATGTCTTCTCTAATTACAAGCATTAGTGTTTAACATGTGAGCAGCCGGGGAATGGATGTTTCTTGGCCTCAGTTCTGAAATGGGGTCCATTTGCATCCCTGAGGGAGGCCTCAGGCAGGAGAGGGCTGCTGGTGGGGACAGGCTGACCTTGGACGGGGTTCAGGGGGTGGGGAGTGGAGGGGAGCACACCTCCACTGCATGTCGACATTGTCAACAACAAATCCCATTCAGCAGGTGCCACTGCCCACCTGCACCTGCCAGTGAGGCTCTAGTGAGGGGTTTCCACGCCACCAAGCAGTCACTGCCACATTTAGCGATGCTCTGATGTTTTAGCAAAATGGAGTGCCAGGTGAAGATCTGAGGTGATGGCCCACGGGTCCTCAGCATGAAAGAGCCTTTTTCCGTGCTGAGCCAGTTTACAGTCTGGGTCTGCCCCTGGGCATTCCTACCCCCTACCCCCAATAAATACTCACCGGCATCCCAGGGTACTCAATTGGCTCTGTCAAGATGAGTGGACCATGGCCCCATCCTTACAGAGGCCTCCACTTCACTTGAGAGTTCAGACATGGCCATGGTCAGATGCAAGGGTCAAACTGGAGCCAGGCAGAGCGTGCTGGAGCCAGACCAAGCACTCAGGAGCTAGACTGAGTGTGCTGGAGCAGCAAGGAACAGAGAACTTGGCTGCAGCTGGGCGATGAGGCTGCCTGAACTAGGCCCTGGAGGATTGACATTTCCCAAGCAGAGCGAAGGAGGACGAAGAAGCAGATTGAAAAGCAGTGTCTTGCTGGGTGTGAAGAGGACAGCTGGCCAGAGAGCAAAGCTTGAATGGGAGGGGTAGAGTTAGCAGGGCGAGTGGAGGGTGGATGGTAGAGGGTCCAGGACGCCAGGCTAGGTCACCCACAAGTGATTTCTCCTAAATGGTTCCGGGGAGGGCAGGGGTCTGAGATGAGATGGCCCTGGGTTCCAGTCCCCGACCTGCCCCCACTAGCCATCAACCAAGCGGGTCCTCTGAGTCCTGGCTCCCTCCTTTGAGTGAATGTCCGTAGTCAGTGACCGTAGCCCCCTGGTGTTGGGAAGGCTCAGTGAGATGATCCGTGAAAGTGACAGGCAAACTTCTTGGCTCAGAGCAAGCCCTGAAATGAAGTTGGCTCTTATCCTCATCATCACTGCCTGGCACCGGAGGGTCCCACTGCTGCTGCTGGATGACCTCTGAGCCTGTCCCTGCCTCTCTGCAGGTCCACCATGGAGCCCTTGTGTCCACTCCTGCTGGTGGGTTTTAGCTTGCCGCTCGCCAGGGCTCTCAGGGGCAACGAGACTACTGCCGACAGCAACGAGACCACCACGACCTCAGGTAAGGACCCATCCCCCTCTCCCTTTCCCTGGCTACCTCCCTTACTGCCTCCTCCTTAGCTCCTGGGACCATTCAGAGGGTGAAAAGGGGGCTTAGGGTAAGAGAAGAATGATGTGGCTCAGTTTCTTAGTGTGCTTTTCATAGTTTGTGCCTCTAAAAACAGGAAGGCTAAATAAGCTAGTTTAGCATTTGGTTGTTCAGCAAAGCTTAGTGTTCTAGAGGTGTCCCATCTACAACCCCAGCTGAGAGTCGGGGTCAGCCTTGGCTGGAGGCGGGAGAGCAATAGGGTTAAAAATCCCCCAAAATCCCGTTGTGCAGAAAACCAACCATGAACGTACATGGATGAGGCGATGTGACAGTTAATGTCCCTGATGTGACCATTAATGATATGAACTAAAGAATTATTCTTAGGCCGAGTGCAGTGGCTCACACCTGTAATCCCAGCACTTTGGGAGGCCAAGGGGGGTAGATCACGAGGTTAGGAGATCGAGACTATCTTGGCCAACATGGTGAAACCCCATCTCTACTAAAAATACAAAAATAAGCTGGGTGTGGTGGTGCACGCCTGTATTCCCAGCCACTCAGGAGGCTGAGGCAGGAGAATCACCTGAACCCAGGAGGTGGAGGTTGCAGTGAGCTGAGATTGCGCCACTGCACTCCCACCTGGCGAGAGACCAAGACTCCGTCTCAAAAAAAAAAAAAAAAAAAAGAATTATTCTTAATATTTTAGGTCAGATATTGGCATCATGGTTAGTTTTATTTTTAAAAAGAAGAGTCCTTGCCTTTCGAGATGCCTGCTGAAGCGTTCATGAGTGGACTGTGATGTCTAGGCATTATGCAGAAAAGAGCAAGAGAGAAGTGGGGGTGGGAGCTTGTGAGCAAAGTCACACCGAGGGCCCCACATGATTTTCTAACCCTGGATAAATGTCCTGCAAATGTACCATTGGTCCCAGGAGGAGGAAAGAGTGAAGATTTCTGGCAACAGAACCTCCAGTGAGGACAGCAGTTCTAAGTGCCCACCTGTCTTTTTCCTCTTCATGTTGAAACCTCAGAGACATCTCAAACCCCCAAAACGAGAGACCAGAAGCTGCCAGCAAATATAAACTTGCCTCTTTGCAAGCCAGTCCTTCAGGGGCAGGTCACTGATGCTTCAATGAGTTATTTCAACCCACAATCCCGACTTTTCTTCCCAATGCAAATCAACTGGCCACTTAGAAATATCTGACACACTGCCTGGATGTCCCCTCACATCCAGGAGTCACAATGGCAGAACATCCGTTTGCACAACAGTGGGGAAGAATCTGCCCGGGCTCTGCAGACAGCCCCTCAGGTGGCACTGTGGGCACCGGCAGGATGACGTCCACTGCACCTCTGAGGCTTTTCAGTTTATTTGAAAACAAAATTATTGGCTCACATATTGCCACAGACATGGGGTGTTACTTTCAGGAGAAGGACACCGTCATGTGACCTCAGCACCCAGAGCAGAACTAAATGTGAAACTCACACCTTGGTCCAGCCTCTGCCAGGGCCTCTGCGTGCTGAGCAAGGCTGCTGGTCCACAAGCAAGAGGGAAACGGGCCTCGGGCTATAAGGCGCAGACGGGCTCCTTTGACCTAGAATTGTAGAAGGAACCTGATCCTGTGAAGTGCCCTTTAAATCTTCATCTGAGCCCCGGAAGAAGTATGAAGGACCATTTCAGATGATAACACGTTGCCACAGTGTGCCAAAACAACAGGAAGCTGTTTCATTGGTTCATTGAACAAATCATATTCAGTACTCATCCAGACACATTCTTTTACAGAAGGAATTGAAGGTAAATGTTTACAAATTATATAATAAAATGTTATCTATAAAAAATAGTATGTAGAAGAACACAGTGGAAACATGAGTAAAGAATATGACCAGGCAAAATACAAATATCTAATTATGTTTCACTAATCATGAAAAGATGCTCAACTCTCTAGAAATTAGGGAAATGCAAGTTAAAATAACATTATCATTTTACCTATCAGATAGACCAAAATGAAAAGGGTCGGCAATATCCCAGAGAAGAGAAATTGCTCCATTGCCCACTATGGGTAGCGTTCCGCAATCTTTGTGACACCAGGGACCAGTTTAATGGAAGACAGTTTTTCCGTGGAGTTGGTGGGGGATGGGGGTGAGGAGGGCATGGTTTGGGGATGATTCAAATGCATTATATTTATTGTGTACTTTATTTCTATTATGGTTACATATTATAACATACAATGAAATAATTATACAACTCACCATCATGTAGAATCAGTGGGAGCCCTGAACTTGTGTTCCTGCAACTAGACGGCCCCTCTGGGGGTGATGGAAGACAGTGACAGATCACCAGGCATCAGGTTCTCTTAAGGAACAAGCAACCTAGATCCCTGTCATTCACTATAGGGCTCGGGCTCCTGTGAGAATCCGGTGCCACCACTGATCCGACAGGCGGCAGCGCTCAGGCGGTAATGCTTTGCTCAACAGCTACTCACCTCTTGCTGTGTGGCCCAGTTCCTAACAGGCCACAGACTGGTACCCATCCGTGTCCTGGGGGAATTGAAGACCCCTGCTATGGATGAGTGTAGAAGTTGGAAACTTGGGGCTGCCAACCTGGCAGCTGTGTTAAAATGTAACAGGCGTAGAGGCTAACACAGAAGCTATCCTACAGAAACACTTTCGAGACACAAAGAGATATATATGTGTGTGTGTGTGTGTGTGTGTTGCAGAACTGTAGGTAATAGCAGAAAAGTTGGAAGCAACTTAAATGTCCATCCTATTTTGGTCTATCCAAAAAGTGGAATCCAAGCAGCTATTAAACAGAATGAGGAAGCTTATCTGGGCTGACGTGGAAACTCTCCAAGACAGACAGCCGTACCAGAAAGGCAAGCTGGAGAACTGCCCCGCGGTGCATTTCATCTGTTTCTTTCATATTTAATGTGGCTATATGGGGACGTGTCTTAAAATTGGTAGCACTTCACAATTATAATCAGTATCATTTTTTTTCTTTCTTAGTGGTTCTTAAAATAACAATACTTTTTACAATCCGTGGAGCTTTAGATGAAACAAGAGGAGTAGTATGGTCTATTTATTTCCCAAACCTGCATATTTATGAACATAAATTTATAGAAGAAAATGTCAGGAAAGATACGCTTTGAAATCTTAATTATGTTTAACTCTGGCAAACAGAACAGGTTCCTGAACATTGAAAGTTTTAGGCCAGAGTGAGCTGGGACCTTAAACTATTGTCTGCGCACCTGTCCTTGAGTGAGCCACATCTTTCCAGTATGGACTTGCTCCACCTCTTGAGGCCCTGGGGGAAGGAGGGCTTGGCATGAAGGTGGGAGAGGAGAAGAGGGATGGAGATAAGACGGGGGCCACAGTGAGAGCAGCTGTGCCCTGGGGCAGAACTGAGGTGGTCCCTGGAAGACCCCAGCTCTGGGCTGGAGCTCAGGATTAGCTTCCTGAGCAGAGGGTGCTGGGTGGTCACACTCTAGCCAAGGTTGCCATTCTCTTTGTCTGCTCCAAAGTCACATTCAAGCCTAAAGTTTTCAACTTGCAGGATCAGAATCTGTGTAAGCAAACATGCACACACACATACACACACAAAGTTGCAAGTGTACGTATGTATAAAATCGGTGTGAACATACACACACACTTTGCTTTGGGCAATGGCTGGACAGTCATTCAGGAAGAAGGCTGCTTCATAGTGACCACCCTGGGGACTGGGCACCTTGACCTCCGTCCCACCCCGTCGGAGCCACAACAACATGAAATGAAAATAGACTATGAACCGGAATTTCCTTCTCAGATGCCTCCCGGCCTCCTGCCTGGACCATGTTGGTGCCCAGAGGACATTTTTGTTTTCTTCCTGGTTCACACCATTTTAAAAAATTGTATTTCAATTGAATTTCTTACCAATATTTAAAACTCAAAATGTTTACATAAAAAGGTGAATTTCTTCTTTAGGAAAGTGGGAAGAACTAGGCACTGTGGGCACCCCTTGTGCTTGGCCCCAGTGGGCTGGAACTCAGAAGTAGCCGTCCCTGCAGGCAGGACATGGGGAGTCCCCACTCCCGCCCCCACTGGCCTCCCCACGCCACCCGGGGATGCTCTCACCTGCCCCTAGAAGGCCGTTGGGTTTCTGATCCTGATCTCTGGCCTCCTGAACAGAGGCAGCTGCTACCCCAATCATTGCCTTTGAGGGGCTTCCCCAGAAACCTGGGCGCCACGGCAGTCATGCTGAGGGCCGGGTCACTCACGGCAGGGTAAGGTTTGCGCTTTGAGGCATCCAGGCCCTCTCTGGGTCCGCAAGAGAGGAGTCCAGTGGGCTTCTTGGAGGTGGGGGCCTTTCAGATTGTCCTTGAGGAGTGGGAACATTTTGGTGAGGAGGGGGCTGTGTGGCCGGCTGGGGAGGAGCAGGAACAAAGTCCGACGTTGGGAGAGCAGGTGGGGTCCAAAGGTGGCAGCGAGGTCACCAGGGCCCCTTGGAATTTGGGCTGGTGAGCCAGGGGCATGTCCTGAGCAGCAACAAAGCCACTGAGCTGGGCCTGGAGCTGCAGTCTCTTCCCGGGTGAGGAAGGTCAGCCTGTCAGGTACAAAGGACAGAGTAAGAGGCGGGTGGTGGCTGGGCACTCAGCCTCTGACACGTGGAATCGGGACCTGGAGGCTCTGGAAGGTGGGGTCACAGTGCGCTGGGGCCACAGGCCTCTATCCAGCCCCAGGGCCCGGCCGCCTCCCTATGCCTTAGCTCCTGCCCAGCCCAAGGGGCCCTGAGAGCTGAGCCATGCCAAGTCAGCCTCCCGCGCTGTCTTAGGACCCTGCAGTGGACACTGGCCCCTTCACCCTTCTCCAGCTTCTTAGCAGGAGAGCCAGGCAGCCAGGCAGCCAGGCCATGTGGGGGTCTGCGGAACTCACCCCTGTCATGCCTGCCCCAGGGATCTTGGACAAGTCACCTTACCCAATCCTCAGTCCTGGATTCTTTCTCTGAATCAACAGCAACAACCAAAGCTACTTCTCTGTTATCTCGTGGGGCCTTTTCAGGATGATGGATCCACTTTGCAAACTACAGTGTGGGGTTCTGGTGTCCAGGAACAAGAGCTCATGGAGGGGACTCTTTTGCAAACTGTGAAGTGAGGTCAGGGGTTAGGGTCTTTCTGCTTCTCCTGCAGGCCCTCCGGACCCAGGCGCCTCCCAGCCACTGCTGGCCTGGCTGCTACTGCCGCTGCTGCTGCTCCTCCTCGTGCTCCTTCTCGCCGCCTACTTCTTCAGGTAGGAGTGTCCTGGCGCAGTGACTTGCCCCAACCAGCTCAGAGGAGGAAATGAGCCTTCTGATGCTTTGGGCGTGGGCTGTGCAGCAGAGGGCAGCTGGGAGGCTGGGTGGCCGGGCCTGGGAGAGACACACAGGCCAGGCCTTAGCACGGCTCAGCCATGAGCAGCAGGAGTAGCTTTTCCCGGCTCACCTGGTGGGTATCGCTGTGCCGAGTGCTGTTGGCTGTTAGGGAACCTAGAAGTGTGGAAACCTAACAAGTCCTGTGTCTCTAAGGTTCAGGAAGCAGAGGAAAGCTGTGGTCAGCGCCAGCGACAAAAAGATGCCCAACGGAATCTTGGAGGAGCAAGGTACAGAAGCTCCTCTCTGGCTGGGGCTTGGGGGAAAAATGTGTTCTTTTTAACAGACGCTGAGGTGCTTTCTCTCTTTAACATTCCAAGTAAATTTTGAGGTGTGCCTTGCCACTTTCATCTCACTTTACCTGGTATGATGCTGTCATTTAGAATCTCACTATTTCAAAACTTTAAGGATCATTTTTCTCTCTGGTGTGACACGGACGTTTGAGACATTTTTGTTTGTGGCTTTTTTTAGAGAGACTGTTCATATCCTGTCATTTTCACAGGGTGCTGACATGTAACACTTTTCAGTGAGGCCTTACAATGGTTCTTAGATAAGACTGTCTGGCTCATAAACTATTCAACTGGGTTTGTACTGCTTTAGGATCAAGCTGGAAAAAGGGACTTGCTCTACTAAAGTGCTTCATGTTTACAGAGCATCAGAGTTAGCTGGGAGCATTTCCAACTTTTCCATCAGAAGTATAGTTTCTAACTGGTTGTTGCTACTTACAACGGAACATTGCTTTTCTCTCCATACATCGAGATGAGATGACCGAGAAACATGTGTAAGGCAGAGGCCACAAAAATATTACTTCTCACTCCAGTGACTACAACTTCCTGGAGTCAGCTTCCTGCCTACCTGTAGTCAGTTCTATGGTTCAGGGAAACACACGTGCTGTCAGACTAAAATAGACTCTTAAAACGGACCTTAGATAATTAAAAGAATATCACCAACAAGGACCCAGCTGAAATGTAGCCTCCCAGCGCTCGTGAGACCCGAGACCCTGGTTAGATGATAATGTGGCCCCAGGTGCTGTCTTCCTGCCCTTGTCCCAGCCCCCAGTTCCCTGCCCTGCACGTTTCAACGGCAGGAACGGGAGGGAAGAGGGTGCGGCTGGTGAGTAGCAAGGAAGCTCAGCGTCATTCATTCTGATCCTGTCTGTCACTTGGAGGAATGAGCCTTGGGTGAAGTTTTTGACTGGGCTTCAGAACGGCTCTGCAGGTAGGGACAGGCCCTTTTGCAAGTGTGACAGCTGGGTTATCATGCTGACCCATGATATCATGCTGGGTTGTCAATATCAGCTCATTCTCCAGGAAGAGAAACACATGCTGGGTTGTCAATATCAGCTCATTCTCCAGGAAGAGAAGCACGTGCCCATGACTGTTCTTGCGTCTCACTCCGGACTTGGGGAAGGAGTGTGTCCAAGAACTCCCTTGTAACACGTACTTCTCCTTCTCAACGCCCCTTGTCACCCTCCCCAGACAAGGGTGGTTTTCCCTTGGAGCTTATGGGGTTTGAGGAACCAGGAATATTTGTGATGAAGAAGAAAAGGCTGAGAGAGACTGCTCTGAGTTTGCTCCCAGAAGCCATAATTACTCTTTCTTATTTCCAAACCTGGAAAGCTGAGCTGGAGAGTGAGGCTGTCTTGAATCCTTTTGTAGAAGGAGCAGGGGCTGGAGGGAAGGAGAGGTAGAAGGGTGGGTGGATGAGTGGCCTAGGGAAGGGGACAGGGTGTTTCCTATGAGGGAGAGCAGGTGACACTGGGCAGAGGGACGCCTGTCACTTGTAAATGATGTGGATGCCTCATAGGAGTCGAGTGTTTGGAATCAGCTGCTCGGGACCCGGCTTAGCCCAGCTATGTGATTTGAGAGAACCGTCCCAGCTCCAGCCTGGTCATTTCTTCAGGAATGTCGTTGGTCAGCTTGGTTCCTCAGTCACCTGTCCAGGAATGTGGCTAAATGACCCCCATGTTTCTTTTGGTCCCACAGAGCAGCAAAGGGTGATGCTGCTCAGCAGGTCACCCTCGGGGCCCAAGAAGTACTTTCCCATCCCTGTGGAGCACCTGGAGGAGGAGATCCGTATCAGATCCGCCGACGACTGCAAGCAGTTTCGGGAGGAGTTCAACGTGAGTGTGGGGAGGGGCCCCCTGCTGGGTGCCCTGTGGTCGAGACCTGTGAAATCCAGTGTTACAGATCAGGATGAATTATCCCAAAGACTCGGAACCCTTGCATTGGTTATGACACTGTCCCATGAATGGGCGTGGGAGGAAACCTGGTTTGTGGTGCAATGCCCTTCGCCAATGCTTATTTCCTCATTTATAAGATGAGACAGTTGAGTTAGAGGTTTGTGAAGCCTCCTTCCACCTCCCACACTCTGAGTGTCAAGTTCTAAAATCAACTGTGACAGAAACACTGTTATCTCGATAATGCAGAAGGCTAGGGCCTGAGCACAGCACAATATGACAATATCATGGGGAAAGCAACAGAGCCCCAAACCATCCTTTCATGGCTTCTGAGAGCTGGAGCATCTAATCGGAGTAGGCGATGTTCCTCTTCTGAACCACCACCTCAGCATTAAGGAAGCAGCTGTGAGCTGCCTTAAGGGAACACGAGTTATATCTGCTTGTGTATCAACATGGGTGGGTGGGTGG
>NC_045442.1:5735204-5752239 GCF_002776525.5 Piliocolobus tephrosceles | reverse complement strand
GGATGGATGGGTGGGAGGATGGATGGATGGATGGATGGATGGATGGATGGATGGATGGATGCATGCATGCATGGATGGATGAGTGGGAGGGTGGATGGATGGATGGATGGATGGATAGATGGATGAATGAGTGGGAGGGCAGATGGATGGATGAATGGATGGGTGGATGGATGGATGGATGCATGCATGCATGGATGGATGGATGAGTGGGAGGGTGGATGGATGGATGGATGGATGGATGGATGGATGGATGGATGGATGATGGATGGATGGATGCATGAATGGATGGATAAATGAGTGGGAGGGCAGATGGATGGATGAATGGATGGGTGGATGGATGGATGGATGATGGATGGATGAGTGGGAGGGCAGATGGATGGATGGATGGATGCATGCATGGATGGGCAGATAGAGAAGTAGACAAACAGATATGAGGAAGTGTTGTCTTGGATTTTGCTATTCAGTATTTATCCTTGGTCATGTTTTGAATTTTATGTATCTTCACCTTCTTGCATGTGGCTGTACTGAGTGTTGATCGTAAAAAGGATAGGTTTTCAGCAGGACTGCTGACTGGTCCTGGCTATGCCTGTTGCATGCTGGCCCTGGCACATCAGTTAATCTCCTTGAAGTTGTCTTCCACTACCTAGGAAGGGGCAATGGAGATGGGCCTGTCTTAATTACCTTGAAGTTGGAACGGGAGGCTGAGACGATGGATATTGTAAACAACAGTGTTGTGCAGTTGTTATATCTGAAGATGGCGTGAACTCTGTGCAGACATCAGACTTTACCCAGAAGCAACGTGTGAAGGCATGGGAAGGTGGTGGCACATGTAAACTGTCCATTGCTTGTTTTTTTAGCACAAGCCTCCTCTGCCTTTATCTCGCTTCCTTTTTATTGTTTCCAAATGTGTCCCCTTTTTTGGAGAAATTAGGTCATATTGAAAGACAGCTTCAAGCACTATTGTGTTGCAATCTCTCAGTCTGACAACAGACCTTCTCATTTTCAAAATAACTATCCAAGTTTTCAGCTAGCAGATCCCCTTCCCCACCCTTCTCATCCCGTTTCTCCTTGTACTTTTGTTTCCCCAAGTGGCAGGGGCTGGGCTTGCTGATAGGGGTGTCTGAGTCAGAACCAGCTCAAAAGTGGGGGCCACTCCCAGGGAGGGAGTCCGGGAATAGGGTGGGGCAGGTGAGACACTCACCCCAGGCACAAAATTTAAGACAGCAAGTGGGATACATGATATTTTAACACAACACTTAAAATATCAAAAGTATCAGTACCACAGTAAAGGTAACAAATAAAATATCAAAATGAATGCAGGCAGCCCCTGGTGAAGAAAATAGCATGACCATAACGGAAGATAGGCTTGGGCTAACAGTTTTTCCCTGTTGCCCTGGGCCCTGATACATATGGCTTGTCACCACACAGCTACTCACCCTGCCATTAGTGAAAAGTTTCATATTTTGTTCATCATAGATTTTGTGCCTTGATTTGGACTTTTAAAAATATTGCATTCAGATATAATTTCCCCTGGTTTCTGAATTTTGGGGGCACCCCATTAAATTTTGCACCCAGAGGAAGTCCCTCATGCTCTTCTGCCACTGGGTGGCCCTTGGCTGAATATTGGAGTCCCTCTGCTCAGTGACAGGCAGGGTAGAGATGTGGTGGAGGGGAAGAACATTGGACCCGAAGTCAGGATCACGGAGCCTGATCCCGTGTCTGGGGAACCCTGGGGGAGCTGCTTTTTTGTCATTGTTTTGTTTGTTTGTTTGACATGGGGTCTCGCTGTGTCTCCCAGACTGGAGCACAGGGGCCTGCTCACAGCTCACTGCAGCCTCAACCTCCCAGCTCAAGTGATCCTCCCACCTCAGCCTCCCAAGTAGCTGGAACTATAGGCATGTGCCACCATGCCCACTGGCTTTTTACTTTTTTTTTTGTAGGGATGGAGTCCCACTGTGTTGCCCAGGCTGTGCTTTTTCCTCATCTGTCCAGTGAAGGGCTGGCCATGTCCTGAGACCATGTTCATGCAGCACCCGTCCTCTGAGAGCACTGGAGCCTGCCATGGCCAGCTCTCCCTCGGGTCCTAAGAGGGACATGCTCCCAACCCCATCTTTCTTTTCTCTTGCCCTCTGATCTGAACTCCTCTCCCCAAAGTCATGAAAGGGAGACACTAAAGGGAGACACAGGCGTCTCAAAGTGGCCGATCCAGTTGAGTTTTGACATGTGTGCATTACCAATTCACAGTGCAGGCAAACTTGGTGGGGATGAAAAGGATTTGGTATTGGGGTCTGTACAGTGAGGTGAATGCTGGAGTCAGCCTGAGAGAGCTTGGGCAATTAACCTCTGCCTGTTTCCTCATGTGTGAAATGAGGATACTCCCTGCCCCCCATAGGACTGTGATAACATGGACATGAGGTTGGATAATGCAACTGAGTCCTTACGAAAATGCACTCTGCAGTCTCCACCCTGCACTGGTAGAACAGCGTCCTAGGAAAGTCTGTTCCCAGGCCCCAGAGTAAGTCCTGGAAAGGGAGCACCATCGGGCCAAGGAAAATCCCCCTCTTCAAGCAGGCCCTTCCCTACCTCCACCCTAGCAAGTTATGTCAAGCCGAGTGCTTAGGACTAGCACACTGACAAGTGCTATAAAGATGCAGAGGGAAGTGTCAGCCTCAAAGCTTCCAGCACAGTAAACAAGCCAGAACCATTCCCTGGAGCCCCACAGAGCAGCTGGGGCCTCTTGCAGAGCTGCCCACACCTCGCTTCTTGTACCCTCTCCTGCTGCCTGCCCGACACGACCGAGCGGAGAGGGAAAGGAACGTGGCTCATGAGTTCATTGAAATGAAATGTCTAGGCCTGGTGTGGTGGCTCACGCCTGTACTTCTCAGCACTTTGAGAGGCCGAGGTGGGCAGATCACTTGAGCCCAGGAGTTCCAGGCCAGCTTGGGCAACATGGTGAAACCCCATCTCTACCAAAAACTACAAAAATTAGCTAGGCATGGTGGCGTGCACCTGTAATCCCAGCTACTCAGGAGGCGGAGATGGGAGAATCACTTGAACCTGGGAGGCCGAGGTTACAGTGAGCCAAGATCGCGCCACTGCACTCCAGCCTAGGTAACAGTGTGAGACCCTGTCTCAAAAATAAAAATTTTTTTAAAAAAAAGAAAATAAATGAAATCTCACCTCAAACAGACAAACCACAAACGATTTGGACAATTTACATAATGGGACAGCCAATCACAAGGTATTCATCGGCCGGTTACTGTGAGCAAGCCCCAAGTGAGGCACTGCAGGGCTCAGCTGGGTGCACAGACCCCTCCAGGTCTTTCCTTTCCCCTGGGCCACCTGAGCAGCTCCGAGATTTGAGACCACAGTAGACTGACAGCCAGAGATAGGGTTGCAGGATCCACGTGCGCCTGGATCCAGGATACGTACGTGTGCGATGCACAGGACACGATGCCCCTCACCACTTCGACTTTGACCCTCTGTGCAGCTGGGTGGCTACGCTCCATCTCCATGGTCTGGATCTCTGCAGCTGCCAGGAACAAGCAGCTGTGAGGTGTCAGAGCTTGGTCCATCCTGGTCGTTCAATCCCTCCAGGGAGCTTTTTTCTTTTTTTCTTTTTTCTTTTTTTTTTGAGAGAGAGAGAGTCTCGCTCTGTCGCCCAGGCTGGAGTGCAGTGGTGAAATCTTGGCTCACGGCAATCTCTGCCTCCCAGGTTCAAGCGATTTTCCTGACTCAGCTTCCCAAGTAGCTGAGACTACAGGCGCCCACCACCACGCCCAGCTAATTTTTATATTTTTAGTAGACACGGGGTTTCACCATGTTGGCCAGGCTGGTCGTGAACTCCTGACGTCAGGTGATCCACCCTCCTCGACTTCCAGAGTGCTGGGATTACAGGTGTGAGCCACCACACCTGGCCTAATTTATCTTTTCACAGACTTTATTTTAGAGCAGTTTTAGCTGTACAGAGTAATTGCACAGAAAGTACAGAGTTCCCATATGCCCCCTTCCTCCCCTGCGAGCAGTTTCTCCTATGATTAGCTTCCTGCGTTCGTGTGCTTCAACTACTGCAACTGATGAACCAACACCGCGCTGTTGTTACTAGCAGAAGTCCACACGTCAGGGTTTGTGTGTTGTGCGTGCTCTGGGTTTTGACAAATGCACAGTATCATGTACACACCATCCGGTATCACGCCTCCTGTGTATTTTCAGTGCTGGGACCAAAAAAAGCTTTCCCGGGTAGAAAAACGGAAGGCTTTAGAATTTTACCACAGATGTCAGGCTTAGATTAGGTCAAGAAAGTTAGTAGGAAGACGGCTCTGATGAAGAATCAGGAACTACAGGCGGCGTAGGTGCTGGTGGCTGGGGATGAGGCCGAGAACCACCCATCACCCTTGCCACAGTGCCGCCAGGCAGGTCCCTCCACATAAGCGACCCTCTTGCCTCTGCTTTGGGACCAACAAACCCCATGGCCTGGAAGGGCCCACCATGGGCACCGGCTGGTCAGATCTGAGTCTGCAATTGGAGAAGCTTCCTGCTCTCGGGAGAGGAAGGCTCGGGACACCTGTGGGCGGCAGGTCAGGCCCTGCCCTGCGTTGTGAGCAAGCTCAGGCCTGCATGACTTAGATCCAAAGCTACACGGTGAGGCCTGCTCCGCTCTCCTGGGTGGTGGCAGCGGGACCCCTCACGTTCTCCCACATTTGAAGAAGTGAGCATCCTCCTGGTGGTCTGGGCACTGCTCCAGGCTCCTGCCCCTTGCTCGCTGGGTGACCCTGGGCAAATCTACAATACCTCACTTTGGCTTTCAGTTTCCTCACCCATAAAACGGGGACCATCCTAGTATCACCTAATAGTAGGTGATTTGTGAAGGCTGGAGCAGATGACCCGGCTCCTTCCACCGTACCTGGCACACTGAGGCACTCAATGAATATTGATACATGTTACTGGAATCCCAGTGGCCCCGGGTCCAGCCACTGGTTGGGTGTAATATCAAAGGACAGGACTCAGGGCTTCAAGAGGCTTTTCACACTGTGCATTGTGGGGAGCTCACCTGAGCAGCAAGCAGACGCAGGACAGCTGGAGGTGACCAGGAATCAGAGGTGGCGGCTCCAGGTGGCAGAAAGAACTAGGATTCAGGCCACTAGAGTTCACACTCAGCTATGTTGCTCAGAGGGGACAAGGGCCCCGCGGCATTCGTCTCACACCTGACTTCCCTGACTGGGACAAAGGAGTTGGTGAGGGTAGTGCTTCCCAAAGGCGTGTGCACTGAAGCGCTGGGGATCGTGGTAATATTCGTGCTGATTCTGTAGCTCTGGGGTGCAGCCAGAGAGTCTGCATTTCTAAAAAGCACCCTCCCAGGCGTGCCCATGCCACTGGTCCACAGAGCACGCCTGGAGTCTTAAGCAAGATCAGGACTGTATCTAAGGCTGTTTCTCACCCCTTGCCTCCCAGAACCACTCTATTCATCCTTCAGCCCCAAAGTCACAGCATCCTACTGTAAACCCTCTGCATGCCTGTCCTCGCTCCCCCATCTCCCAGTTCACAGTTCTGTCGCAGTCAGTTCTTACCAAATCATAGGCGCCTGCTCTAGGCCCAGGCCTGTGGACCCTGAGATACCATGGAAATGCAAAGGCAAGTCTCCACCTTCATGCAGCGCAGGGTCTGGCTGATGAGACCACCACTTTGACCACACCACTGTTCACCCCACAAGAGAGAGCACCCTGGGGAAAGCCAGGGTCTGTGTCTCCTTCATTCTCTGCCCCGTGCCTGGTACAAGGTCTGAGGCAGAGATGGACTATGGACAGCAGGTAGTTTGCTCCACATGTTTTCGTAATTCCTGTGTTCAGTAGGGAAACTGACATGAGCATGGTGTTTGAAACCATCACATTTCATACTAATGCTACATTTTCTTCCAGTCATTGCCATCTGGACACATACAAGGAACTTTTGAACTGGCAAATAAAGAAGAAAACAGAGAAAAAAACAGATATCCGAACATCCTTCCCAGTAAGATTTTATTTTATGTTTTGCATGATCGATGGTGTTTGCGCTAAACTCAGCTTTGCCTTACAGCTCCCCATGACTGCGGGCCATTCCTGGTGCTCAGAGGCCAAAGACTGAGGCCCCAAATCTGTCTAACTGCTCAGCGTTTGCACCTAGGACTCCAGAATGTTCCTCTCTAGGTGGCAGTCTCCCCGCACAGGCCCTGGGCACCTTGGTTGCTGGTGGGTCTGGCTGCCAAGCCTGTGCTTACTGTTGAGACCTGGGCTGCTTGGGGCCCAGCAGGTAAGGGTGCTGTTTCGTGGCCATGGGTGCCAGCTGGCAGGGCCTCCCCTGTGGAACTCAGGCCTGGCACCCAGTCTAGGCCTGCGAGTGGCCCTGGGCAACTCCCTTCCCTCAGACTCAGTGCTTGTGGCCACAAACTGCAAATCCCTAGAGTTGTCTGGGGTCCTGGACCAAGGACAAAAATGACAGAACATGAAACTTGTAGGTGGGCAGCAGCTTTGTAGGAAGGCTCTGAATCAACCTGATTTAACCCCAACAGTACAAGTGGGCATGGGCCGGGAAGCGTGGGTACCAGGAGGTGGCAGGGCCAGGGAGCAGATGGGTGTGTGCGGGGGCGTGTCTCGGTGACCTGGGGGCAGCTTTCACAGCCTGTCTTGGTGCCAAGACAAACTCTGCAGGTTCTGAGCCGCCTTTGTAAGAGCTGGCCTAGGCCAGGTGCTATGTGGCTCATGCCTGTAATCCTAGTACTCTGGGAGGCCGAGGCAGGTGGATCTCCTGAGGTCAGGAGTTCAAGACCAGCCTGGCCAAGATAGTAAAACCCCATCTCTACTAAAAATACAAAAAATTAGCCGGGCATAGTGGTGGATGCCTGTAACTCCAGTTACTTGGGCGGCTGAGGCAGGAGAATCTCTTGAACCCAGAAGGCAGAGGTTGCCATGAGCCAAGATCACGTCATTGCACTCCAGCCTGGGAAACAAGAGCAAAACTCCATCTCAAAAAAAAAAAAAAAAGAGCTGGCCCAGCGGCGGGGATCGGGGGGTGCAGTTCGGGATCCTTCACCCCACCTGGGCCCCTCCCATCGTCTGCTTTGCCCATGAGGCTAACAAAATGGCATCCTCAAAGGGCTCCACTAAGTTCAGGTCTAAATCCTGAACCTGCGGCCTCCCCCTGGTCCACAGAGGGAGTCACCCCACCCTGCCAGGGCCTCAGTGGGATGGAGGAAGGCAGCCCATGTGGGCCCCGGAAGGCTGCTCACTGCTGCGTTTTTCGGACTAGAATTGACTTCACCTGCTCTGTATGTCAGAGCAGCTACGGTCTGTCCAATCTGTGGTCTGTCCAAACTGTGCACTTTTTAAAAATAACTCTCTCATTTTACCTGCATAGGATTGACATGTGGTTTTTACAAAACCCATTGTGAACCCATGATCCAAGGAAAACTGGGAGAAATCCGTCAAATAGTCTTTCAGTCAACACATATGTGTAGGGGTGGCCAAGGCAACACCAGAAAGATGGGTCAGGAGGCCATGTGGTGGTCACACAGCTGAGCCTTGACGGTGGCTCAGACCATGGCTACATTCTGCACGCTTTGGAGCGGATTTGTTGCCAATGGATGGAAGATATCACAGAAAGAGGGGAGGCAACTTACACGGCTGGAGCAGCTGAGAGGAAAGGAAGGCCGTGGCAGGAGGAGGTCTGAGATCTTTAGAATAATTTGTGTCCAATGTGGGATATCTAGAAATTAGTATCAGTGCTTAATTTATTACCTTAATTGAGTGGTTTTAAGTTGTGCCTTGATTTGCCAGCCATACGTGTTAAGAAACTGCTCAGTGCTAAGCACCTTCCTGAATTCCTCATTTCTCTCCATCAGTAAACGTTCATCCCTTAAAGGTAACATCATATTGTTAATTAAGACTATTTATTTGGGACCTCCATGGAAGCAGAATCATGGCCAAGTGTGGGCATTACGTACACCCAGTGCCCCCCTCAAGGTGTGATGGCCCAGGGCAGAGCAGGGGCCTCACCTGGGAGTCCCCCACCTGGAAGAGGCCCGGCCCACCCACTGCAAGTCTTCTCTGAGCCGCGTTCTCAAGTCTTCTCTGAGCTGCGTTCTCTAGGTTGTGCTACGGGAGTCAATTAGCGTTTCCTCCAAGCCTGAAAGCGTAGTCAGATTCAGAATGGGTTTTTCTAGCTTCCCCTGTAAGATCTTTCCCCTGCTCCTGGCAGGAGCACCACACCATGGGAACCCCAGGGCCCAGGCAGCCTCCTGGGGCTGGCGGACTCTGCCGTGTTTCATACGGGTGGAAAGACGGGTTTACAGAATAGTGGCATGGAGACATTGTGGCCTGGCAAGGATTAATGGGGTGGCATCTGGCATTAGCTATCAGGAAGACTTAAGGCTGAAGGGACATCGGGCAGGGAGCTCTCAGGGCTGCTCCATCAGCCCCCAGGGTGACAGCCCCTAGTATCACTTAGGGTGGGACTGAGAGTCACCTGGGTGAGACGGGAGAAGGGACCCAACTTCCCCAGCCCCGGGCACCTTCCCTGCCTTTCCCAGTCTTTCAACAGAGTCATAACGTGACCCTTGGCCCTGGGGAGCTCTGGGGTCCGAAGTCAAGGTGCTTTGCATGTCAGGCAGGCTTGACTTTTGCCTATAGAAAGACTGTGGCTGATGGCAAGCGAGGCCTCTTTTCTGGAAAAGTGCCAACAGTTGATGATAATTTTAGGAACTAATGTTTTGAATGTGAAGTGTGACTTTTTAGAATAAAAAGACAGGAAGCTCTTAGAAACTGCAAGATTCTAAATCTAAGCAGAAGGCTATATTTTACCCTGTGCTTTTCTATAGCTGTTCTCAAAGCATAAACCATTCCAAATTATTTTCAACTAGTGTAATGTGTTCAGCAGAGCTATTTCTGCCTGAGCATTGCCACTCCCTGAGCAGGAGGGTCTCACAGTGAGGTCTGCAGGACTGTAAGTTTGGGGTCTGACTCCCTGGCCACCCTGTGTGGGCTATGGCTGTCTCTGAGAGGTGTACCTGCCCTTTCTCTGCAGGGAGCCAGACGGAGCTGGCTCAGCCATCGGGGGTCCCAGGCCATTAGCCCATGGCCCGCCCGGCAGCCTTCCAGGTGAAGGTGAGACAAACAAGTTATGACCTGGGGGCTGCCCGGCTCCCCATCACAAACGCCACAAACACACACAAACGCCACAAACACAACCCACCCTGATCGAGGACTAAGCAGAGAAAGCAGGGAGAGGACCTAGAGTTACTCAACAATGAGTCAGGAAGGAGGCTCCAAGCTTCTACCACGTGCCAGACTCTGTGCCCAGTGCAGCATAAACGTCCTCAGCACCAGCCTTGTCCCAGCCTGGCCCAGCCGGCCGTTCCTGGGAAAGGTCACAGGAAGAGCAGGGCCAGGCCCACAGCACTTTTAGAGGCCCGTGAACACGTCTTCATTTCTCTTCAGATCACACACAAAATATGCCAAACCCATTCTGGAGCGCATCTTTTCACTAGCGACCAACCCAGGCCTAAGGTAGCCTTCTTGATAGTTCTATGGAGGAAGCTGGGAAGGCAGAAGTGACTGCGACCCACAAAAGTCATGATGGAGCCCTGATGTGTGTGTACACACACACTACACACACACCGCACACACCACACATACACACTCCACACACACACCACACACTCCACACAAACACACCACACACACCACACACATACACACCACACACATACCACACACTCCACACATACACACCACACACATACCACACACTACACACATACACACCAAACCCACATGCAGACATTCACACAGCACACACACTACACACGTGCACGCCACACACACCACACACATACACCATACACACCACACACACACACAGACACCACACATACACACCCACATGCACACTACACATACACACCACACTCACTACACCACACACTACACACCACACACAACACACTTATACCAGAGTATACACCACACACACACATCATACGCACGCTACACCACTCATACCACAAAAATACACACAGCACATGCCACACTTACATACTCACAGATACCACAAACGCACAACACACAACATACTTGCACCAGTATACACACCACACACATCAGGCTCACACACTACACCAGTCACACCACAAACATCCAGACGCTCACACACACCCCACACACAGCACTCCACGGTCAGCCTTCCACCCCAGAAAAGTGCTTGTGCAACAGGCTGGATCTACCAGGCGCTCCTCACTGTGCTCGCCCTGCAGCTCTGAGGCAGACTCTGGTGGTGGGACTGAGGCTTAGAGTCCCCGATCCTAGACCCCCACATCCCCTTGTCCTCATGGGGCTGGCGATCATTTCCCTGGGAAGCCTTGGAGAGTGGACCCAGTTCTTCTGTCCTGGGGCTTTTTTAAGTGCACCCGCACTTGGTAATACTGGGGCCCAGTGCAGGGTTCATGAAATACAGCCCTTGCACTGCAGGGGCCCGGCACGTTCTGCTGTTCTTGTCTATGTAATGACCCAGTGGCCTCCGTCCTGGGGACTGAAATCCAACCGTTGTCGGCATCCCACGGCTGAGACAGTCCGTGTTCACCAAAGCAGGTGCATTCTCTCTCGGGACACCAGCGGTCTCCATGGGAACGTTGAGGAAGAACATCTCTGCCACCCCCGGTGTGGCCGTGAAGCTACATTTCCCCTTCCCAGGAGCTGACACTGCAGATGAAGAGACAGCACTGTGATTCCTGGTCCTAATATCTTGGCTTTGTTTGGGTTTTTTCCAGATGACCATTCTAGGGTGATTCTGAGCCAAGCGGATGGAACTTCCTGTTCGGACTACATCAATGCTTCCTACATAGATGTAAGTGGGCAGAGGCTTCCTAGTCCCCTAGCCCAGCTGAGGCATGACCAGTGAGCACTTTCTTGTCTGGTGCCAGGAGTGTAAATTGTCACAACCTTTCTGGGCAGTTTGGCCACAAGCACAGAGGGCACGGAACTGCCTGTGCTTTACAAGCTAGCATCAGCATCTGGGAATTTGACTTCGAGAGACAGAGATAAGCACAGAGGATGTTCATTGCAGCATTATGTATATTCCTGACCAAATAGAACAGGAAGCATAGGCAGTTAAGCAGATTGTGGTAAAACCATGTGCAGTGGATTACTAGAACTCCATTTGTATTGATCTTTAAGAGATCATTTAATATAAATTATAAAATTATCATTAAAAATACAACATAAAATAAATTGTACACGTTCACCCAATTAGAGGACAGAAATGTCTGCATATCTCTGCTTGTGTGTGAGTCTGGGAAAGGTTTTGCAGAAAAACAGACTAGAGAGGAGACGTATGAAATAGGATTTGTTATTTCTGGAATTGCTGGTGAGTTTTCTTTTCTTCTTAACCTTTTCCTGTGTTTTGCAAATTTTCCATGGTGAATATGTATTACTTTCCTAACAGCAATGACAACAAATCCTTTCAGCAGAGATAATTCTGAAAACATATAAATCTGATGCTATTTTTTCTAGGGTTACAAAGAGAAGAATAAATTCATAGCAGCTCAAGGTAAGCTTTTTATTAATTTCTGAACGTATTTTTGGTAAAATGATGTGAATAGCTCTTATTTCCTTGTCTGTATGCCAACAAGACCAAGGACTTACACTGGATTTTTGTGCACATGTTTACACCTAACAGACACGTTATATCCATTCACACAACGGATATGTGTAGACAGTCAGAGAAACACACACTTATTTCCACACCTATACGGTGTGAACGCAGGGCATGCAGTGGCCCCGGCTGCCACTCCAGCATGTTAATACCTGCATCAGGTAACCTTGAATTTCTCTCAGCTGGCTGAGCCCTACATGGCCCCAAACTTTGGGGGTGGGTAGTAGGGTGAGTAGCTTTTCAGATCAAGGCTATAACCAAGAAGATACTTCAGCCGTGAAAACATGCCCTTCACCTTGCACAGGGCTGGCCCTCCCTTGTGTGTTGAGTACTGAATCCAGCATCACTCCGTTCCACCAGAGGTTGTCATCTGCAGGAGCTGGTGGTGCACGTGCAGTTAGGTATCAGTGGAGCTGAAACCACATTCCTCAGACTTCCTCACTCTTAGGCCAGGAGTGTTTAGGGCAATGAGCTCTGAAATTCAGCGTGTGTCAAAATCACCTGGGAAGTTGTTAGAAATGCAGAATCTCTAAGAAAAAAGGACACGCATGTGCACACACAGAGGACATCAGGAATGTGCCCCGCTGGAAACCTCGGAAACCTGGCGATCCTGGCTGAAACAGATGAAAGCATGTGTTTCTCTCTTGCCAGCAGACACCACAGGGAGCCAGGCCAGAGTGGGACAGCAGCAGGGCCAGGGGCTTCCTTATCTCCCGGCCCATCCCCCTCAGCATGAAGCGCTTAGCTCGGGACTGCAAAACAGCCGCAGCTCAGACAGGAAGTGGACAGGGGCAGAGGACTTTCTCCTAGTGACACTTTGTCTGTTGTTCAGATCCCTTGCCGAGGGACTTTAGCTCATGTCGTATCGAACAGCACCATGCTGAGAGGAAGATTTTCACAAAGAGGAGGGGATTGGGAATGCAGGGGGAGGCCAGCCAGTCTCTGCCTCTCCCAAGGCTTTCACCAGCTCTCCCACACTTGGCTGTGGACCCAGCCCTCCTCTGAACCCTGCTTCTTACCTGTGAATGTCATAACTCAACCTGGGCCCAATTATCTTGCCCACTGAGGAGTTCCCAGCTGGAGTGGGTGAGTGGCAGGACAGACAGCCCCTGCCAGTTCTGGAACACTTCAGGGCATGACGTGTGTGTCCCCAACAAGCCTGAGAAGGGAGTGAACAGCTATCCAGGGGCCAATGGCCAGGGTGCCGGGGCTGGGACCCCAAAGTGACTTCCCTTCATGCCTTTTGACTTCAGAATTGTCCTCTACACACAGGCCCCAAACAGGAAACGGTGAACGACTTCTGGAGAATGGTCTGGGAGCAAAAGTCTGCGACCATCGTCATGTTAACGAACTTGAAAGAAAGGAAAGAGGTGAGTTCCAGGCATCTGACCCCGGTATCACTTCCTTTCAGCTGCTGCTGCCGGGCTGGGGATGTTCTTACCACTTCCTCTTCCTCCTTCCCTCCCTTCCTCCCACTATCACTGCAGAGAGCACCCAAACACATGCAGTGGCTGACAGCATTTTCATCACAAAACAAATCCCCCGTCTCCCCGGCATCTCACTGTTATCTAATCTGTGATAACACGATGACACAAGAGTTTCCTTTTTTCCCAAGTGAGAGGCCGGCCCCAGGCTCTGCCTGCCTGATCGGAGACATGAATCTGAGAAGTTAGAATTTTAGGATGTTGAGCATGTCATGCGGCAGACCTCAGACTAGAAATGAACATGATTTCACGCTTATTATCCAGGCTAGAGAAATGCATTTGAAAAACATGGTATATTGAAGAAATGTTGATTTGTCATCCAAATATATTTAATTAGCTGTTTCTAATTCAAAAAAGGATGCATGTACATTATAAGAATTTGAATCATTGACAAAGAAGAAAAGTTGAACTGATTCGTTTCCTAATGTAACAAGTACTCATTAGCATCTGCTATGCTGGGCCACCTCTGTCCCAGGTGCAAGGAATGGGGGCTCAAATTCAGGGCTGAGAAGTGGGGCTGTGGGAAGCCTGTGGCGGGGGGCGGGTGTTGAGTGATAGGCAGGGAGCCATGACATAGGCAGTGAGCTCACTCTCCAGAACGAAAGAAGAACTGGGAGCCGGAGGGACACTTGCCACAGGTGGGGCGACAATTAGGAGGCTGTGCTTCTGGCATGTTCTGGCTTGAAGGCCCAGTTCAGCGGGAGCCATGTGTCCTGCCCAGCCCCGCTCAGGGCCTGCTGTGTCCTGAGCTCCTCAGTCATCTGCTGGCCTGGCCCCGGCAGTTCCCAGGCATCGTAGCGAGGACTGTGGGGAAGGGCTGCCATTTTTAGATGGGACTGCCAGGCCGTAGGGAACTCAGCTGGGGCAGAAGATGGGTGGCAGGAGCCCACAGGAAGGGCAGACTGGGAGGTGCTCTGGTCCCCGTAGTGCCAGCTTACTAATTGCCACCCAAAACACGGGAAGCAGCCTCCAGCCACCATTTCTGGTCAGGAATAGGATGGCGGCTTTCATTCTGCTCTCAGGGGAGCTGAAACAGGGCTGCGGAGGGTCACCCCTTTGCCCTTGCAAATCTTGCCTCTGTCATCCTTTGTCATGGGGAAGAGTGACAGAGGGAAGCAGGAGATTCCCAGCACAGGGCTCTTCACCCTGCCTGCGCTGTAGCGGCCATGGAGGAGGACACCCACGCGAGGGAAAAGGAGGCTGAGCCTTCTCCAGGAGTCTCAGGGTCCCCTGTGACCTGCGGCCCATAGGACCAGTCTTCCTGGAGCTGGTGCTCCAAGCATGAGACCAGCACGGAAGCAGTGGGGCTCAGGACGCCCCCGCCTCCCCCTTTCAGTCATTCTGCTGAAAATGTCACTGGCATTTTCTCTCCATCTTCCTCCATAGCCTCCGACTGGATTTTTCCACTCCTGTGACTCAGGGCTGGGCTGCTGCCGCATCCTGATTCTCACCAATTCAGATGAAATCATTTCTCAATAGAGTTCCCTTTTTCTTAATTGCTCACACTTCTGTTGTGGTTTCCTTGGCTTCCACATCCTGGGCTCTGCATTGCAAAACACAGCTGCCCTGGCATCTCATGATCGGGTGAGAGGGAGGCAGAGGGAGGGGGTATAAAACCAGCCACCAACACTGAGCCCTTGAGAGGCTGAGACGTTCTCAGTTCCTACCGGAGAGCCTTCCAAGCTGAGAAGCTCAGGAGGGTCCCCAGGGCTCCCCATAGGGCCAACACTCGCCCAAACCGGGACCTGTAGGCATTTGCAGTTCCCCTGGGCTGCATCAGAGATGCCCTGTGACCCGCAGCCCCGCCCGGAGCCAGGAGTAGGGAGGGGGAAGTTGTCTGTGGCCGTCGTAACACGATGCTGCTCTCTACTAAATACCAGATGCTGTCAGTTTCATAAGATTGTTAATCCTGGAGTCTTGACCACGAGCTGTGCTGCTCAGGGGCCATTCCCTGGACGTGCTCTCTGATGATTGGCAGGCTTGTTCCATTCCAGAGGTGTTTATCTGGCAGATGAAATAGATCTTTTCCCCCTTGAGGTGGGTCCTCATTCACTCGTGAAGTCCACGCTGATGGAGGACGCCCACGGGCAGGTGCTGCGCGCGGTGCTACAAAATGAAAGGGCTCCTGGAACATGTATTTTGGGTCATTCTTGCTTCAGAGTTTGGGGTAAAGAAATGGGCCTATCTGTAGCAACGCACCCTCGTGAAGTCCACGCTGATGGAGGACACCACTGGGCAGGTGCTGCGGGCGGTGCTGCCAAATGAAAGGGCTCCTGAAACGTGTATTTTGAGTCATTCTTGCTTCAGAGGTTGGGAAGGTAAAGAAATGGGCCTATCAGGAGCAATGCACCCTGTTCTGCAGACTCCACGGCAGCGTTGTCCCTGCTACAGAAAAATGAAGATCATTAGGCCAATCACAGGTTCATCAGTCTTGAACGGCAGACTGGCAGTGGTGCAAATTAACTTTGTCCTTAGTGAACTGAGCAGGAAAAACACAAATTGCTGAATCCAGTGGGAAATGCCTGGGGAAGCACCATCCTTGCCCTCTGGCCTGAGGGTCATTTGGAGTTAGGTACCCAGCTCTTAAGGTTACAGGCTCAGCATGACTGGTTGATGGTCAGTTAATAAAATGTATGGGATTCGTGAATGAATGAAGAAATGAGACATTGTTGGTGTCTACATCAGAAAGCCTTGGGGCGTCCTAGCCATAGTCTCAAGGCTGCCTTTCACCAGTTATGCAGCCTCAGTTTCCCCATTCATGAGGTGGACACACATGAACTTGCTGTTTCTCAGCTGTGGGAGCTGTGTGACTCCAGCTGGTGTGTGTGAGGCCTTCTGTGGTTGGGTGGAGGGATGTCATGATGCGTTGCACCCACAGATCTATTTGCTTCTATTAAATTGTTCCGTGCAGGAAAAGTGCCATCAGTACTGGCCCGACCAAGGCTGCTGGACCTATGGAAACATCCGGGTGTGCGTGGAGGACTGCGTGGTTTTGGTCGACTACACCATCCGGAAGTTCTGCATACAGCCAGTAAGCATCTCTTGTTGCTGACCTTCCAGAAAGATCATTCTCAGAGAGCATCATGCCCAGAGTTAACACCCTTCTGCATTTATGAAGTGCTTTGCTCCCACCCCGGCACTGTCACGGCCCTGGCTCAGAGGATGCAGTGGCCAGGCTGTGCTGGGCAGACGTGCAAGTGGGCCAAGACACCAGAGGCGGGTGCACAAGGGTCTGCGGGCAGTGCTGGGGTCTCCTAATTCCCAGTGACTCCTCTGGACCTCTCCAGGAAGAAGACCAGTCACTGGAGGGGTCTGGGGTCCTCCCTCAGTAGCACAGTCACATTTCACACACTGGAACTGGGAGGCGGGGTTTTTTCTAACACGTTTCTAACACATTTTGAAGTATGTCTGAAATGTCCTTGTCATTTTCCACACTTGGGTCCTGCTAGTTCCACCACCCCAAAGGGTTTAAGAGAGATATCAGTAAAAATATCTATATACAAAGCAGATGAAATCAAGATGTAGAAGAAAGTTTAAAACTATAGAGGAAAGATAGAAGACCATTTTGTCAGGATTTAAAGATCGAGTGATTGGCATAATTATGTCACAAAATAAGTGTCTGAGGTTCCAAGAAACCACAGCAAAAAAGGAAAAGGATGAGCTGATCATTCTCATTCTATCCCGTGCTCACATCTCTCCCAGAAATGTGCACACAGGCACGCACATGCACACGCGTACACACATACACCCACACACAGGCACACATATGTACACATGCACACACATACACCCACATACAGGCACACATATGCACACATGCACAATACACCCACACACAGGCACACACATGCACACATGCACACACATACACC
>NC_045442.1:5735007-5735194 GCF_002776525.5 Piliocolobus tephrosceles | reverse complement strand
CCACACACAGGCACACACATGCACACATGCACACACATACACCCACATACAGGCACACATATGCACACATGAACACACACCCATACACAGGCATGCACACGCACACATGCACACATACCCACACACAGGTATGCACATGCACACACATACTCCCACACATATGCATGCACACACATGCACACACATG
>NC_045442.1:5632978-5734997 GCF_002776525.5 Piliocolobus tephrosceles | reverse complement strand
TACACATGCACACACATTCACACATATACACACATTCACCAACACATTTTCACACGCACACACATGCACCCACACACATACACGCACACAGATGCACACATGCACACATTCACACATGTGCACACACATACACCGACACAGATACACGCACTTTCACACAAATTCACACACATCCACACACGTTCACACAAGCACACGTGCACACACATTCACACATGTGCACACATACACACACATACACGCACATGGGTGCACACATGCATGCACATTCACACACACGTGCACATAAACATGCATACATGTGTACACACATCCACACGCATGCACACGCATACACCCGCACACATACATGCACACATGTGCACACATACACATGCATATGTGCACACACATGCACACGTATCTACTTCCAAATACACTGTGTATCACCTTCCGTGATCTAGGCAAGGGAATTAAACTCATGGTCTCTGGGTCCGAAAGCTGAGACAGCCTCTGAGGGCAAGTCTGGGAGTCTCCAAAGAGCAGGCCAACTGCAGCGTCTGTCCTCCCAAATGTAAGACAGCTTTGCACAAGGAAGGATGTGCTGTTGGTGATTACTCAGCACCACAGGCATGGGGTGGGACCGTCCAGGCGAAATGGACCGCGACCGCCCCACTTGCACGGGGGTCTGTGAGCACGCAGACCAGCTTTGGGGATGAGTCTGGCTGCTTGGGCCCTGCCTGACCTGGGCATGGACGATTGCTGCGGGCCCTGCCCTGTGGCCCCAAAACCAGCACATGTTCCAAGCAGGGGTAAGGGCCAGGCTGTCTCGCTCGGGCAGGCCCCCTGTAGATGGGCCCCTCCCCCATGCAGCCCCAGCACAGGGGAGCCCACCGCATCCTCAGAATGAGATGCTGGGGAAGCGGGGGGGGGAGGGGTTGTTGTACCCACTCTCGTCTCCCCATGTCCCCCACAGCAGCTCCCCGACGGCTGCAAAGCTCCCAGGCTGGTCTCACAGCTGCACTTCACCAGCTGGCCCGACTTCGGAGTGCCTTTTACCCCCATTGGGATGCTGAAGTTCCTCAAGAAAGTAAAGACGCTCAACCCCGTGCACGCTGGACCCATCGTGGTCCACTGTAGGTACGCTGGGGGCCACGGGGCGGGACCCTCAAGGGCAGGCCACAGTGGGAGGACTCACCCTCATGGGCAATGCCAGGGGACCAATATCAGGGTGGGCAGAGGTTTGGGCAGGGCTGATGTGAACACAAATGTCAGTGACTGAGCCAGGCCCCAACAACCCTGCAGGAGAACACTCAGCTCCCTCTTCATCCCAGCCGATAAAACCCACCAAAGCCAAGGGGCTCCGGTTGATGGTGGGAATGGAGTTCTGGGCGGTTCTTCTTGGCCGCCCTCACCTCTCCCTGGGAATCCCAAGTCACCTCTGGGAACCAAGATGGAAACCAGGGAAACTAGGCTTCTGCAGGAAGCCCCCCAACAACACACAAATCCTTATGGAGGAGCACACCACGACTCAGACTGGCCCCCACAGCAGAGTCCCCCAGACCACGCTGTCCTGGAGACCAGGGTCCGAGGACCAGGCTGCCCTTTGCCAGCTGCCACTTCATCCTCGGTTCCCTCGCCTGTGATGGGAAGGACAGCCTCGGAGGCCTGTGACTTGCATCTGGGTGGGCTTTGCACAACACGAAAAGTTACTCAAATGTACAGCCAAGGCCACGCCACAGCCCCCTGTCCACAGAGAGCCCCACTTGTTCCTGGCAGTGATTGGCCCCACCAGAGTATCACTTTGATTCGATACTAAGTTTCCAGCTGTTACAGACAGATTCATCCTGAGTATCACAGCACTGCCAGGGACAAAAGCCACCTGCACACAGTGATGCAGGCGCTCTGCACCTGTCATGCAGCTGTTCAGGAGAAGCCGCCCAGGAACCCTGGCAGAGCGGGCTTTCCCCAAGTCTGAGCAACACTCCCTTGCTGGGCCAAGCAGAGGCTGGACCCCACCCCACCCACCCTCCAGTGTAGCCCATACTGGGAGGAATTTGCAGGCTCAGAGAACAGTAATCTGACAGATGCCGCCTCATTTAATGCCCCGAGTCAGGTGACTTGGTTTGCCCGGTTTGACAGAGGGGGAGGCTGGATCCCAGAGCTGTTGCAAAGTTGATCTGAGGTCCCTCTGCTCCCAAGGGGGCAGATCTAGGATGCCAATCACACATATAAGAAGAAGACACTGTTTAGTAAATGAGAAAAATTCTCCGCACAGCCTAATCCGGGGCTTACTGCACCAGCTGTTAATGTGCCTCTTAGTAGAGCGTTCGCGGCTATCAGAGGATCGGCCTGCGATCTCTTTACTGAGACCGCAGCTCCCTCTGGTGGCCTCACTATGGCTTTACTCCTAATTAACCAAAAAAACAAGTTGCATCAAGTGACCCGGGTGCGCAGGCATCTTGGGGCCTGTCATTTACTTCGGGAGGAGTGTGACTCACGACGCAACATCTTTCTCTTTCCCCAAAGCGCGGGCGTGGGCCGGACGGGCACCTTCATTGTGATCGATGCCATGATGGCCATGATGCACGCGGAGCAGAAGGTGGATGTGTTTGAATTTGTGTCTCGAATCCGTAATCAGCGCCCTCAGATGGTTCAAACGGATGTAAGTCATGCCTTCCTCTTGCCCTGGTCTAGCTTCCCCAAGCAAACCCAGATGCCTTGGCCACACAGGCGTACAGGGCCCTGGCTCTGATGGGCACGTGGCAACCGGCCTGGGCCTGGTCTGGCTTCCCTCCCCATAGCTTTCCCTGCCCATGCGTGGGACCTCGGGGACTCCCTCATCCTCATCTTTCCCTTGTATCCTCATGTGAGATGGGGCAATCCTACTCCCCCAAACGGCGCATGTACACAGTGCCTGGCATGCTCCAATGTGAGGCTCTGCTGCTACCGTTCTCCTTACTCAAGAGCATAAGTGGTCATTATCCATGGCCGGTACTCTGCCTCTTGCCCCTACACCTCCTTGTGTTGGCAAAAAAGAGAAAAAGAAGAGAGCCGCCCCCTTTGGTCTGCCAAGCTCCACGTGGGCCAAGGCTGCAGGGCAGAGTTGAGGATGTGGTCACCCCTGGCCTCTCTGCAGATGCAGTACACATTCATCTACCAAGCCTTACTCGAGTACTACCTCTATGGGGACACAGAGCTGGACGTGTCCTCCCTGGAGAAGCACCTGCAGACCGTGCATGGCACCACCACCCACTTCGACAAGATAGGGCTGGAGGAGGAGTTCAGGGTGAGTATGGCTGACCCTCCTCTCCATTCTGGTATAAGCAGCCAAGGACACGGAGAAAACAGGTGACCATTTAAAGGAAGCCTCTTTTAATCACTTTCCCTCTTAACTGACCCTCAGAAAAAGCAGGGGCAATATCCGAGCCGTGATTTACAAGGGAAGACGGATCAGGTGGCTTTCAGAGCCTCACAGCAGCCCTGCGGGCACACGTTTCTATTTCCCAGCGCTGAGGAGGCTTCCTGGGGTGCAGAGCGATGTTTCCTTTGAGCAGGTGCCCTTGCCAGCAGTGCTAGTCCTCGACTGAGCAATGTGCTCAGGAGTGTCAGAGGTTTAACTGTGTCATTATGTCCTTCTCTGCTGCAGAAATTGACAAATGTCCGGATCATGAAGGAGAACATGAGGACGGGCAACTTGCCGGCAAACATGAAGAAGGCCAGGGTCATCCAGATCATCCCGTGTAAGGCACCCATGGCATGGCTGGGGTGGGGCTGGGGTGGGGCTGGTGCCAGAGGCTTTTATCCCGGAGGAGCCATTCACCACTTACTCCTGTGCACCAGGGTCAAGAGCAGGGTGCAGACGGGCGCGGTAGCTCACGCCTGTAATCCCAGCACTTTGGGAGGCCGAGGCGGGCGGATCATGAGGTCAGGAGATGGAGACCATCCTGGCTAACACAGTGAAACCCCATCTCTACTAAGAATACAAAAAATTAGCCAGACGTGGTGGCGGGCGCCTGTAGTCCCAACTACTCGAGAGGCTGAGACAGGAGAATGGCGTGAACCCGGGAGGCGGAGCTTGCAATGAGCCGAGATCACGCCACTGCTTTCCGGCCTGGGCGACAAAGCGAGAGTCCATCTCAAAAAAAAAAAAAGAGCAGGGTGTCCTCTGGCCCCAGGCTAAGGGCTCCTGTGTGCTGTGTCAGGTGTCAGGTAGAAAAGACACCTGTGAAGCACCAGCTGACCCAAACAGTCCTGCTCTGGTCTCAGGCAAGCCGCTTAGGACATGAGCTTGCAGGTGCGGGAGGACAGCCGGGGCTGGATTGCAGGCGAGGGTTTCACAGAAGCTGGAGATTTGCTGCAGGCACGACTCGGTGCCTTAGGATTCCTTGTCTCATTCCTTATCTCCCCCAGCCTGGGCAGAGGCCCACCTCCCCCTTACACAGAGGGGCCTGAGCCACCTGGCCGAGGCCATGCAAGCGAACTCAGCTGAGACTATCTAGGAAAAGGCTGTGGCCTTGAGGAGGACAAGAAATGGGCCCAGGGTGCAGTCAGGACACTGGTCTGCCGCCCCGGTCATGGGAGAGGGAAGGGGGGCCTGGCAGGCGCAGGAGGAGAGGAGGCAAAGCTGGCAAGAAGACAGGGCCACACATAGTGGGCGGCGGGAGAGTCGGGAGGCTCACCAAGTGGGAAAAGAGAAACCTGACAAACCCGGCCCGAAAGCAGACTCCACCGGGATCCCAGGAACTAGAGAGGGAGGCGGGAGATGCTCTGCTTGGGAGGAGGGTGTGTCTCATTATAGACGTCTTCTCGACGGAGTCACAGCTCAACAACCACCACCTAGAGACAGCTGTGAGCAGGCCTGCTGCAGCAGGGTCTCCCCAAGCGCTGTAGGCGAGTAGAGCTCCCAGGGGCCCTGCCGTCTTCAGACTCTGGCCCCTGGTCTTCTGGAGCCCCGTTGTCCTGCTGGCCACCCTAGGTTGCTTGCTTACCCACATTCCATTTACTCCTTCAGTGCAATATTTTTAGTGCTTGTATTTTGGTATGTGTTATATCGATTCCTGAAAAATGAAAATGATAATTGGGTTGTTTTCAAGGGTTTCCTTCAAAAAGAAAAATACCCCTGAGCCACTTTGATTATCCTCTTTCATAATGTAAACTTTCCCAAGAGCTGGCTTTACCTAGTGATTTTATTAATCGGCTCTATATTTTGCAAGCTTGTAGCAACGGATTAAACTTAGCAAGGTGGGACCCTTTTTGTAATAACTGAAGGAAGATACTGCTTTGCAGATGACTTCAACCGAGTGATCCTTTCCATGAAAAGGGGTCAGGAATACACAGACTACATCAACGCATCCTTCATAGATGTAAGTGTGCTGGCCTGGGTTGTGTTTATGCAGACGTGTTGCCTTCATACATGACCACACAGACTTGATTAGCTTGTTTTCACAACGAGAAAGAATTGACGTGTTTCCAGAAACTCAACCATTTTTGTTAGCAGAATTACTTAAAAAAAAAAAAAAAAAAAGTGGCAAGGCACGATGGCTCACGCCTGTAATCCCAACACTTTGGGAAGCTGAGGCAGGCAGATCACTTGGGGTCAGGAGTTTGAAACCAGCCTGGCCAATATGGCAAAACCTGTCTCTACTAAAAATACAAAAATTAGCTGGGCATGGTGGCAGGTGCCTGTAATCCCAGCTACTCGGGAAGCTGAAGCAGGAGAATTACTTGAATCCGGTAGGCTGAGGTTGCAGTGAGCCGAGATCGCGCCACTGTACTCCAGCCTGGGCAACAGAGTGAGACTCCTTCTAAAAAAAAAAGGTGGACTTCGGAAATGGAAGGACATAGACTCGCTGCCAAGTAATTGGCTCTTTCTTCATTCTGCTTTGAATATATAGTTATTTTTCTTTTACATATCTGTTACATACCAGTTATATACCCATTGCCTCTGTGCTCTTTCTCTTGTGTGATTTCTGCAATGCGTGCTCACGCAGACAATACAATTATGTGTTCAGGGCACACAGACAGAGGCTGTCTTCATGCACAGCGGAGTTCGCAGAAGAAGGGCAAAAGGGGGAATTGCAGCTAAGTGTATGTTAATATTGCCATTTTCAGATGAGAAAATTGTGCCAGAATCCAGGGGGCTCCATGCTGATCTAGGTGAAACACACAGAAACATGTCAGAATCTAAGCCACCAGGTGCTGTTCAGATGGCCGCAGGCAACTACCAGTTCCTGATACCCATTTGTTGATGACCTCAGGGGCTGATGGTGGCGGTCTTGGTTTCAGATAAGTGAGCCCCTTGACCTGCTTGTCAGGTGTGTGCCTGAGTGCTCCTGCTGCCTGAGTGCTCCTGCTGCCTGAGTGCTCCTGCCAGCTGGGGTCTGGTGCCGACCACGGAAGATGGGAGACTTTTCCCCATTAGGCCTTAGGCCGTCCTAAACTTAGGGAGCAGGTAATGGAGCCAGGATGGAAGGAAGCCGGACTCTAACCTCTGCGCCTCCATTTGAAGGGCTACCGACAGAAGGACTATTTCATCGCCACCCAGGGGCCACTGGCACACACGGTTGAGGACTTCTGGAGGATGATCTGGGAATGGAAATCCCACACTATTGTGATGCTGACGGAGGTGCAGGAGAGAGAGCAGGTGAGGGGTACCGCCCGGCCCCGGCCCTCCAGGGGCAGCCTGTGCACCTCAGGCACTGTCGCCGTTCATTACAAATGTCCCACCCGCCATCAGTGCAAACACATGGGTGAGACCAAGCCAGGACCACTAGGGAGGGAGAGAGGTTGGAAATGAAAAAGGTTTCATTTCACCCTTTCCCTTTTTGGGAGTGAGGTTTAGCCATAGCTACCCGCTGCCCTTTATTCTTAGCCTACATGTTATTTAGCCTGCTCTGAAATTTTGCCATTTGGTACTGGCCAAGATTATAACCTGTTGAAGAAAAAGACATTGATTGGCTTTTTTCAAGACATGAAGACATTGGCACTGATATGTGTGCCTAATGGATATTGTCCTAGTAAATTGGATGAGTTAACTCTTCCTTTTTACAGAGATCCACCCCTGGCCTTCTTGTATTGCATTTATTTAATAACATAATAAACACTCATGAACTCACCACCCAACAGTAAAACCAACAATGTACATCTATCTGGGTGCTCCCCCAAGACATACTGACTGTTGTGTATTTGTGTTTTTACTTCTTTGCTCTAAAAAGGAACAGCTTTATTGTGATATAATTCACCTATAATTCGTGCAATTCATCTTTTTAAAGGGTGCAATTCAGTGAATTGTAGCATATTCACAAAGTTGTACAACCATCACCACTATCTAATTTGAGATCATTTTCATCAACCCAAAAGGAAATCTTGTGCCATTAGCAGTCACTCCCCATTCCTTCCTTTCCCTAGCCCCTGGCAACCACTAATCTGCTTCCTGACTATGGGTTTGTCTGTTCTGGACATTATTGTAAGTGGAATCATACAGTATGTGGTCTTTTGTGATTGGGTTCTTTCACTTAGCATCATGCTTTCAAGGTTCATCCATGTTGTAGCATGAATCAGTAAATCATTCTTTTTTATTGACAAATAGTATTCCCTTGTGTGGCTATACTACATTCTGCATATCCAGTCATCAGCTGATGGACATTTAGGTTGTTTCCACTTTGGAGCTATTATAAATAACACTGCTTGGCTGGGTGCGGTGGCTCATGCCTGTAATTCCAGCCCTTTGGGAGGCCTAGGTGGGCAGATTACGTGAGGTCAGGAGTTTGTGGCCAGCCTGGCCAACAAGGCAAAACCCCGTCTCTACTAAAAATACAAAAAGTAGCTGAGTGTGGTGGCGGGAACCTGCAATCCCAGCTTCTTGGGAGGCTGAGGCAGGGAGAGTCACTTGAACCTGGGAGGCAGAGGTTGCATTGAGCTGAGATCACGCCATTGCACTCCAGCCTACGTGACAGAACGAGACTCCATCTCAAAAACAAATTTTTAAAAAAGTGCTGCTTGAGCATTCAGGTGGTAGTTTTTGTGTGGACATGCTTTTTCATTTCCCTTGGGTATATACCTAGGCGTGTATATACTAGGAGTGGAATTGCTAGGTCACCTCATAACTCTATGTCATAAACTTACTGTTAAACATTTGTGAGGACCTGCCAGGCTGTTTTCCACAGTAGCTGCCCCATTTTGCATTCCCACCAGCAACATATAAGGTCCTAATTTCTCCACATCCTCACCAACACTGTGATTGTCTTTGTGATTAAAGCCATCCTAGTGGATATGTTCTTTGCTTTTTTAAAAAATATTTTGGCCGGGCGCGGTGGCTCAAGCCTGTAATCCCAGCACTTTGGGAGGCCGAGACGGGCGGATCATGAGGTCAGGAGATCAAGACCATCCTGGCTAACACCGTGAAACCCCGTCTCTACTAAAAAATACAAAATACTAGCCGGGCGAGGTGGCGGGCACCTGTAGTCCCAGCTACTCGGGAGGCTGAGGCCGGAGAATGGCGTGAACCCGGAAGGCGGAGCTTGCAGTGAGCCCAGATCCGGCCACTGCACTCCAGCCCGGGCGACAGAGCGAGACTGTCTCAAAAAAAAAATAAAATAAAATAAAATAAAATATAAAAAATATTTTAAAATCACATCTATTTATGCCTACAGAGACTGTTGTTTAGTTTTACTTGTGTTTGAACTTTATATAAAGAGCATCATTACAGCACGTTGTCTTCTGAGACTTGCTTCTTCCATTCAAACCTGTGCTTTTGATATTGTTCTATGTTGATGCTTATGCTGCGGTTCATTCGTCATCATTATTTCATTATATTCCACCGCATAAACTATATCCTGCGTTAGCTCACGTATTCCTTCTCCTGTCATGGACACTTGAGTTGATTTCATTTCATTGTTTTACAAACAGTGCTACCTGTACATTGTTTTTTTTAAACTTTAAGTTCTGGATACAAGTGCAGAATGTGTAGTTTTGTTACATAGGTATACACGCGCATGGTTGTTTGCTGCACCTGTCAACCCGTCATCTAGGTTTTCAGCCCTGCATGCGTTAGCTCTTGTCCTAATGCTCTCCCTCCCCTCACCCTCCACCCCACAACTGACCGCAGTGTGTGTTGTTCCCCTCCCCGTGTCTGTCTGTTCTCCCTACCTGTATATTCTTGTACATGTCTTATGCTGCACCAGGACTAAGATGTATCAAAGAGCCAAAATGCTTCATTGAAGAGTACGTGAAAGTTTGAATTTGCAAGATAATTCCTAATTGCTTTCCAAAGTGGACATCAGCAATGTATAAGAGATATCATTCATCTGCATACCTAGTATGGTATTCTCAAGGTGTCCTAATTATTGTTAATTGAAAATTAACAAAATATTATTCGTTGTGTAATTATTGTGTAAATATTATCGTTTTGTGGCTCTGATTTGCATCTTTCTGATTCCTACAAGGTCAACCCCATCACTTCATATATTTGTGGATGACGTATTTCCTCTTGTGTCAAATGCCTGTTCCTGCCTTTCACTGATTTTTCTATGGGGCTATTTGTCCTTTCTTATTGATTTATAGGAGCTCTTTACATAATCTTGATACTAATTCTTTACTGGTTTTATATATTGCAAACATCTTACTGCAATCTGTGGCCTGTCTTTTCACTCTTTTAAGGATGTTTGTTGATGAAGAAAAGTGAATTTTACTGTAATCCAATGTTTCAAATTGTTGCATCATGATTGGTTAGCTGTTTGGGCTCTTGCCTAGTAATCCTTGTGTACCTCAAAGTGAAAAGATGTTTCTTCTTCCAAGAGTTTCACAGTTTTGTTTTTTACCTTAAACCTTAATCCATCTGGGTTTATTTTTATTAAGGTTCAAGGCCACTACATGTGGAAGTGCAGGGTGTAGTGTACACTGCTCAGTTCTAGGAAGAGCTGGGGACACTCACATCAGCCCTGGTAGAGTATGAGTCAGGGATCCAATTTCATTTTCCCCAGGTAGAAAACCAATTTATCCAGCCCCATTTATTGAAGAATCTCTCCTTTCTGCCATATGTTAAGGTTTCATATATATGTGTGTCTGTTTCTAGACTCTGTTCTGTTCCCTGGGTCAACAAGCATTAAAAGGCATTTATATTCATATTCATATTCATATTTTTTTTTTTTGGTCAGATGAAATACATTAACTGGTTTGAGAACAATTCTACATTATAAACTCAAAATTGCCAGCAGCAAATTATTTATTATAAGACTCACATTTTTATTTTATCCCCTAAGGATAAATGCTACCAGTATTGGCCAACCGAGGGCTCAGTTACTCATGGAGAAATAACGATAGAGATAAAGAATGATACCCTTTCAGAAGCCATCAGTATACGAGACTTCCTGGTCACTTTCAATCAGGTA
This sequence comes from Piliocolobus tephrosceles, assembly GCF_002776525.5. NCBI lineage: Eukaryota > Metazoa > Chordata > Mammalia > Primates > Cercopithecidae > Piliocolobus > Piliocolobus tephrosceles. Next base: position 5,724,627 of record NC_045442.1, on the reverse strand, counting down.
TTGTTGAACTAGCTCTTTAAACCCTTGTGAATTTAGTGAACCACACCCTCCCTCCTGGGTCTGCTTGTCATTGAACCAGAATGTGGCCCTGCACCTGTCCTTTTCCTTCACACAGTCCCATCGGCTGTGAATGGCCAATGGGTTTCAGAGACAGTGACAGGCCTCCTGTACAATTCTCATCTCCCTGGCCACCTACCTCCCATTTATCTCTCAGGAGAATTATATAAGCCAGTAGTTGGGGGAGGAGGAACAAAGGGGACTAATGAAGCCACAGGGGCCTCTCTGGGGCTCTCCTCCAGGTGCCTTCTCAGAGCCACCCAGTCGTCTCCATTTCCACTGGGTCCTTGGTTCTGCTCACCCTCTCTCCTTGGCAAAGAATGAGGACTCGGGGTCAGCCGTGGGTAGGATGACTCACTTGTGCACAGGACTTGATGCTGAGCTCCAAACAGTCAGTACCACGAAATGCACCTGCACTGTCTCCTCCATGCCAGCCACAGAGCCACCCCGGCCGCCAGACTCAGATGCTGCTCCTTTGAGCTTTGAAGGGAAATGCGGGACCCTGCCTTCTTGAGAAAGTGATTCCCTTATCTCCAGCAGAGCTACCAAGGATCCTGTAGGGGTTGGGCGGTCCTCGAAGGGCTCCAGGGGATGTGCTCTGGGCGGCTTGCTCCGCCTCGCAGAAGGAAGCACAGCCAACCACTTGCCTTCTTCTTTAGGGCAAACAGTTTTCAGCCTTCTCCTTCAGGCTGCCTCGGTGGGGACGCTGGCAGCACAGAAGGCTCAGGGAGGGCTCCCAGCCTTGGCCAATCCCTGAGAGGGCAGGTGGGGCTGGGGCCTGCTCCCCAGCAGGCAGGGAGCGCTGAGACCCCCTCTCCTCCCTGCAGCCCCAGGCCCGCCAGGAGGAGCAGGTCCGAGTAGTGCGCCAGTTTCACTTCCACGGCTGGCCTGAGATCGGGATTCCCGCCGAGGGCAAAGGCATGATCGACCTCATCGCAGCCGTGCAGAAGCAGCAGCAGCAGACGGGCAACCACCCCATCACCGTGCACTGCAGGTGAGCCCCCAGCCCGAAACCCTCCAGGTGGGGTGGACACAGGCTGCACGCCCCCAGTACCCGCAGCTGTGAGCAGCAGAGCCTTGTCGCTGCCCTGGCCATGGTATTCCCTGGAGTCTCCTCTCTACCTCTCCTTACACACATGCACACACGGCTTCACTTAAGTACATACATGTCATCGTATCATACCTAAGATGCATGCATGTCATCTTAACATACATGCAGAATGCACTTCAGAGGGAGGAGTTGGGAAACCACTCAAACACACATTTCCATGTGCTTTTGAAGTCATCAAAAATTGCCAGGCAGAGCTCGGAGGAGCACACTCCTGGACTTCAAGTTCCTGGGCAGGTTTTGAGAGACTGCCTGGCTGGGCTGCTGTGCCTACACCCGCCCTCTCCTGTTGGCTGGGATTCCTGGCCATATGAGGAGTCCCAGCTGGGATTGTAGCCACGCTGGTCCTGTAGCCTCAGCCTGGCTCCCAAGTCAGGCCCAAAGGCAGAGGGACACCCGGGGCACGTGGGACACCACTTAATCCGCAGATGAAGGCGTGAAACACAGCATTCCCGAGGGCAGATGCACAAATCTGGCCAAGCCCACGGGCCGCCCACTCGCCTGCCGTCTGTGCCTCTGTGGTTCTGATCCTGCTGCACACCTCTGCTGGCAGGGACCTTGACACCTGGCAAGATTCTTCCAAGCAGGAGCTTGGGGTGTTCTATCCTTGGGTGGTGCTGATGTGCTCCTAAAACTGCAGTTCCATTTCTTGTCTCATACCAGTGGTGCCCACCCTTTGTGACTGCCTTTCACCCCCACCCACTGTCCCACCCCTCATAGCTGGCAGAGCTCTCTCCCTGCCTGGACCGCCGGGGTGCACTCCTGGCCTGGCCAGTAGGTGGAGCACACACCTCGGTTTTTGGTTTTCCTGGAGCCTTCCAAGTAGTCATTTAGGATAAACTCGAAATGAGTTCCATGGGGCACAGGAGATGCAGAGGTGAACAAGATCCCACCTGTGGGAAGGCAGATGTGGGACCGATCATTGCAGCAGGACAGAAGCCTTGGAATAAGCCCACACGTGAGATGATGGAGCGTGGAGGGCAGCCAGGCATCTCCAGAAGACCTGCTGGAAGAGGCCGGTCCACCCCACCTCCTCCAGCCCAGTACACCTGGGCTCTCCTACCAGGGCCTGGGCTCTGCTCTTGTGGGGTTTGTCAGCAAATGACCATGGTAAATGGAGGTGACTCAAATCGGCCTTGCTGGGTAGTGTCAGTTGACTGTTTCTGCTTTTGAATGTCCTTAAACCGCCCCTCCCTTTCAGCATCACCCGTTTCAGAAGACACCCCCGGCACAGTAAGGAAGGGGTGTGCCAGGATTACCTCCTCCCTAGCCCTGAGCTGGGAGGGTTTGCATTTCTGACAAGTTCCCAGGTGCCAACTGTGCTGCTGGTCCAGGGACCACACTTTGAGAACCATTGCTCTACACAAGGAAGAGGGGAAATGGTGACACTTGCTTAAAAACTTGTCACTGGTCCTGACTCAATTTATAAAATATTGGTCCACTGTAATTAGGGAGGTGTTTTAGGAATTTTACATTTGCTAAATCTTGCTCAGAAGCTAAGCTACATACAAATGATCAAAAAAAAAATTCAGTCAAACTGAGATCATTTTCAGCGATTGTTGCTTCAGTGCTGATATGCAGGGGTTGGTTGTCAGCTCTCTGTTTCTCATCCCCAAGTGCAAGTCGGATGATCTGCATTAAGCACTTTTTCTCTGCAGTGCCGGAGCTGGGCGAACAGGTACATTCATAGCTCTCAGCAACATTTTGGAGCGAGTAAAAGCCGAGGGACTTTTAGATGTATTTCAAGCTGTGAAGAGTTTACGACTTCAGAGACCACATATGGTGCAAACCCTGGTAAGAATCTGAATAAGGATGTTACCGGAAGAGTGGAGAATTATTTCATGTCGTATTTGATACATGTTTCATTAAAGGACCTTAAGTACATGGAGGAGGTGGGAAGGTAAAATTCCCAGGGAAAAGAGCCAGCTGCAATGTTTCGCAGTAAACCTCTGCAGAGCCCTCCTTCCTTGGGTTCTCTGACTTGGGTGTCTTCTGGGCAAGACCCAGGAGGAGGGGCCTGTCCACCAGTTTCAATGTCTGAGACCACTTGGAGAGACGCACTGAGGATAGGAGCTTTTGTGTCAAAGTGAACCATTCTGCGAGATTCCTGTGTGCACTGAAAAACATACTCTTATCAAGTTCAAAAGCAGCACTGAAATTTGAAATCCTGGTACTTCTCATTTCAATGCTATACTCGTCCATGTGGCTTGTTTTCCCTGACTGGGTCTCACTCAACCTCCAGATGCTGTCCGGGGCTGCAGGAATCCCTGTAATGTATGAATACTTTTCCCCGTACATTCTCTTTCATTTCGAAGACTCCTGCTTTCTGGTTTTCAGAAGCGATTCCTCCTCACCAAATACGACTATAGTTCCTGCCACTCACCCAGCGAGTACAATTTTAAAGCCTGTTACAACGCATCATTTTCCCCAAAGCTTCCCACTTCAGACTTGTTCTCCCTGCCTGCTCACTCTCCACGCTAACAATCCTGGCTCACCCAGCCCCCTGTGCATAGAGAGGAGGGAAGGAGGCCCTTCCACACCCCCCTCACAGCAAAGCACAGCCAGAGTGAGGACACCTGAGCTGAGGGCGGGTCTGTCCATCCACACCGCGATTGGGCTGGAGCGCGGTGCTCCACCCTGACTGCACAGGAGACCCACCTGGGGGCGTTTACCGTCTTCCATTGCCCACGCCGCCCTCAAACCAATTAGGTGGAATCTCTGGGGGTGGGATCCATATATTGAAAGACACCCCCTACAATGTGGTCTCAAAATGAATACAGGTTTGAGAGCCAGTGGACTAGAAAGCTGGGTGCCTCCTGGGTCCCTCTCCCTCCTAAGTCTCTGCCGTCTCTGCCGGGCTGGATACCTGGGCGGCTGAAAAAGCTGGGAGAAGCAAGGCACCTGGGGCTCTCCTGCTGGTCCCGGAGCCCTGGCCCCAGCACTGCCAAGTCCTTGAGGACTCTGGGAAGAGGCTGGAGGCCTGATTCATCCTCCTGGAGGTCATGCCTGCCTCTGATAGTCCACGCTGCAGAAATACACAAACTACAACAGTTTTGCAAGTGGATAAAATGACAGACCATGCCCAAGAGAGGTTTTTAATCAAAATAACAATAGTAATTAATAAACACTTAACAGGAGTCCCGGTGCAGCCGCTCACGCCCATAATCCCAGAACTTTGGGAGGCCGAGGAGGGTGGATCACTTGATCTCAGGAGTTCGAGACCAGCCTGGGCAACATGGTGAAATCCTGTCTCTACTAAACATACAAAAATTAGCTGGGCATGGTGGCACATGCATGTAACTCCAACTACTTAGGAGGCTGAGGCAGGAGAACTGCTTAAGCCAGGGCGGTAGAGGTTGCAGTGAGCCAAGATCGCGCCACCGCACTCCAGCCTGGGCGGCAGAGTGAGACTCCATCTCAAAAAAATAAAAATATAAATATAAATAAATAAAATGAAAAAGACTTAACAAGAACCCCTCGAAAAGAAATCCAGTTTTGAAATTATGAGCCAGTCTCTCTGGTTTCTTTCCTGTCGCTAATTTTACGCAGGATTCCCCAGGCAGTGCAAACAGCTTTCGTCCTGCCTGCCCAGCCACCTCAGTATGAAAGAGACAGCAGGTGTCCCTGCAGAGATTCGGCTTCCACTGTCCTCCAGATTCACAGCTGGACTCCCTCGGGGCTCTGTGAACTTGGACAAGCTCCTTCCACTTTCTGGGCTTCAGTTCCTTTCTGTGAAAAATAGGGGTGATGGTGTGTTAGAATGGTTAGATGGTGTGTTAGAATCACTGTGTGAAATTTGCTTTAACTGGCCTGGCGCGGTGGCTCAAGCCTGTAATCCCAGCACTTTGGGAGGCCGAGACGGGCGAATCACGAGGTCAGGAGATCGAGACCATCCTGGCTAACACAGTGAAACCCCGTCTCTACTAAAAATACAAAAACTAGCTGGGCGAGGTGGCGGGCGCCTGTAGTCTCAGCTACTCGGGAGGCTGAGGCAGGAGAATGGCGTAAACCCGGGAGGCGGAGCTTGCAGTGAGCTGAGATCCGGCCACTGCACTCCAGTCCGGGCAACAGAGCGAGACTCCGCCTCAAAAAAAAAAAAAGAAAAAGAAATTTGCTTTAAGTACATCAGGGGCTCTACTAGTGCCTGGCCTCTGGGACATGTAGCAAAGACCATCTCTCTAAGCAGCAGCATACAGCGTTTCCCTAGCCTTTTTGGGGACTCACAGCTCTCATTAATCTGCCTGGTCTGGTCAATATATTCTATTTTCGAGACCAACTAGCATCCAGGTGTCCTCCCGTCTCAGGTCTGCTCTTCCTGACCCCAGCTTGCCCCTCCATGCTCCCTGACTGGGAAGCTGCCCTCAGATGTTGTGTGACTGTCATCTGTGCTCTCTTGCCTGCTAACAGCTTGACAGAGCACTTTGTAACCTGACTTTCAGAGTCAGGGTCTAGTCCAATGCCCAGCCCATGGCGAGGGCTCCAGAGCAAGTGGTGAACCAGCAAACGAATGAGGGAGAAGTGAGTCACTAAATAACCATCAGGTGTTGGGCGCAGTGCGACCCGGTGCCTTACAGGCGTCTTTCCCATTTCATCTTCACCATCTGCTTGCCCTTGTGCCTGCTTCTGTTCACAAGGAGTGTTCTGCAGGCACCTCCAGTTAGGACGGTTGAGAAGCCTGCCCGAGATTTTCAGGTATGAAGTGTCAGAATGAGATTCAAACTCTATCTGACTCCAGAAGGGAAGGGCTTAGCTAGTACTCTATGCTGCCAGACCTCACATTTGGCAGGGATATTTTGGCAAAAAAAAACACAGGCGCAAAAACATCATTGAATAAAGAGATGATGGCTGACATGCAGGTTGATTTAGCCCTGCAGGTGGGCACAGTGGCCCCAGAACCAGTTTCCAATTGCTGAGCACTCAGGGAAGACTTGCTTCCAGCATCCTAGGTAGCCTTTGGTTGGAACTGACATTCCAAAGGCCACAAGTACATCTGTTTCCCTGGAGTCTGTGGCTTGACCAGAAATGTCTGTCTGTGATCTGAGGTGTGGCTTGTATCATCCCAGCACACTCCAAAGTACACTTCATCCATCACTGGCCCCAGTCACTTGTACTCAAGACGACATGGGATGGTCAGCAGTTAGCTGTTGTGTTTGCTATGAAAACAGAGTAATTAGTGATCATCTCCATTTCCATCCCAGACTGAGCCAGCTTTGATATTCAGTCGTTGTTTTAAGTTGATATTCGGTTGATGTTGCTTTAAGTTGGAAAAGTTGATGTTGCTTTAAGCTGTTTGCCTCTTTAAAGAGAGCCTGTATATTTATTGAGAATTCCTTCTAGGAATTCAATTCCCTTTCCTTCTGAAGGCTGGGTGATCAGCTGCGTGTCTTAGGAGCCAGAAGTGAGGACCCTACAGTCTGGTCTTGGCTCTTCCAACAACTTCATGCAAATTTAGGAGCCAAGTTTCAGGCTCACCTTTTCCTTCTCTGGAAAACCCAGCTCCTTCCTATCCTGGCCAGACCGGGACTCAGGAAGGGCTAAGCTAGCTGTTTGGCATCTTTCCATCCAAAAGCATTTAGATATTTGTTCACCGTGTGCTAAGAAGAGCCCAAGTCGAATGTGTTGGAAAGAAGCAGGGAGGTGCTGAGGACAGCTCTTGGCCTCTCCAGTTTCCCAAGCCCCTATCCCAGCCCCAAGCTCAAATATCCCACTCAGGGGTCTGGGAGGACCAGCCTATATATAAAACAGTGTCCCTTTTGTATAGTAAATTTAGGCTTTAAAATAATCTAGATGTGCGTTTTATTTAACTTTTATAGACTGCTTTCTTACTTTATGAAATTTATCTGGCAATGTTAGTACTCTGATTTTCTCTCTCTCTCTCTCTCTTTTTTTTTTTTTTGAGACAGGGTCTCTCACTGTGTTACCTAGGCTGGAGTGCAGAGGTGCAGTGGCACAATCTTGGCTCACCGCAATCTGCCTCCTGGGCTCAAGGAATCCTCCCATCTCGGCTTCCCGAGTAGCTGGGACTACGGGTGTGCACCACTATGCCCAGCTAATTTTTCTATCTTTTTTGATAGAGATGGGGTTTCACCATGTTGCCCAGGCTGGTCTTAAACTCCTGGGCTCAAGTGATCCTCCTGCCTCAGGCTCTGAAAGTGCTGGTATTATAGACGTTGAGTCATTGCACCTGGCCTGGTTCTTTTTTTTTTTTCAATTCAAAAATAGTTGTTTTCCAGTTTCAATGTGAAAGCTACAGACATTTTACTCAGCCCATTAAATACACTAACTTGAAATGTTAATACACTAACTGACACATTCGATGTAGGAAAATAGCTTTATTTGGAATTCTGTATGTGCCTAAAAACCAATTATGATGTGCATAAAGGTATATGGTATTTTAATGAATAGTCACACTTATTGATGCCTTGTTTTTGAGTATCTCTCCTGATTAAATTAATCAAATATATTTTTGGGAATAACATTTTAATGTGTCCTTGTTTGTCTTTTCAGGAACAGTATGAATTCTGCTACAAAGTGGTACAAGATTTTATTGATATATTTTCTGACTATGCTAATTTCAAATGAAGATTCCTGCCTTAAAATATTTTTTAATTTAATGGTCAGTATATTTTGTAAAAATCATGTTAATTTATTTCATAGTTGACATTAATATCTTCCCTAATTTCTTTGTATATATTTTGTTATGCCTTAAAGGCCACCTGCTATAAAGTTGTTAAATCTTAAATATGCTTTTTAAAAATTGGAATAATGTATTAAGGTCAAATAATATCCCATAAAATATATATTTCTGCTAATATTAGTAAATATATTAATTTTTCATTAGATTCATATCATTTAATTTCACACATTCAACACCTTTAAATGTTGTAATCTTAATATGCGAAGTGTGCCCCTGCAAGATACTAAACACAAAGCTCATATTAAGAAAACATTCGAGGACTCAGAAGTCAGCTGAAAATGCACTTTCCTAACACTGATTTCACAACCCCGAACAGCAGCATTTTTGGAAGGCAACCTGTTTGTGATGATACAATGTAAATGGGGACTTCTGTAAAGTTCTCAGTTCCGGCCCATGTGGTTTATCTTTACATTTTAAAGATCAAAAAGTCTTTACAACCTGAATCCAGGTCTAAAACACACTAGAGTAGCCGGTGAATATAAGTAATATTTTAAAATGCTGTGTCTACACCATCAAGACTGTGTCTACACCATCTTGGCTGGATGAGAAGAGATATAAATGCCAGGTGGTCCCGTGGACCTGTGGCCTTGGGTACAACAAAACCAGCCATCGGAGCTGCACCCCGAAGCACCACCTGCTGTCTGGCCCAGACAACCCTCAGAAAATCAAACCAGCTGCCTCTCCCATTCTCCCCTCCCGTTCTGCCACAGCAGCCTGTGCTGGTCCAGTGCTATGCCTGGAGGCTCAACACGAAACGTCCCATCCAAACATTCAGATGAACTGAGCATCTCACACATGTAATACAGAGGAGCACACATTGGGATAGAAACAGTAGAATAACCACAGGCAATTAAACTTTAAATTTTCTGAGCAACATTTTGGTATTTAGACATTTCTTGTAAAAAGCTAAGATTGTTTATAAGAAAAGAATCCCTAAAATCTAGATTTATACCATTTTTTTAAAGTCCCACCTTTCAATGTTTAATAAAAGAAAAAGAGAAATCCTTAATCTAAAAGCTAAATTATTTTTGAATGGAAATACTACTGAGACCATTGACCCTGGATAACAGTAACGATCCCATTGCCAGATAAGATTGGCTGATGGGGGGAAAAAAAGAATGGGTGTAAATGTACCAACATTGAATTTTATAGCAGTTATCTTTCTATGGCCATTAGGTACCTAGCAGATGAGCACAATATAAACAAAAAGATATCTGGCCTACCTTACTACTAAAAGCATTTAACACATGCATTTTTGGTACGTTTTTTGTTTTCTAAAAGCTATATAAAGGCCTTATTTGACATTTTCACCGATAACTGATCACACCCTCGTGTTGCAGTGTCCGCCTCTATTCATTGATGGTGTGTGCAAATGCAACCCAGGACATATTATTGTTCCATAATAGGCTCACAGGGAATCAGGCTTCTCACCCACTCCATGGCTTCGAGCCCCATCCAAGGGCAAGACTTGGTGCCCAGCTGGAAGGACGAAAGCACACGGTGACTGCCATCCTCACCAGCTGCACGCCTGGGCTGCACACTGCTGAATGTGCTCTTCTTCTCTGTACAAGGATACAGCATCTCGGTGGAAGAGGAAAATGGAGCTTTTTGAGGTTCACCAGGTCCCTTTTGTTTTCATCGTTAAAATTCCAAACCCAAAGCCTTTTTTTGACTGAAGGAGAAGAGAGGGAAGTAAGTTTCTGTTCAGCACCTGAACCTAGAAACAGAGCCAGCTTGCTACAATGAAGGTGACATTTCTCTGGTCATTTATTTGAGAGTTCGAAGTCAAAGTAGAGGGGCACAGGCTTTGGTTCATGTCTAGGAGCCCTCTGTCAGAATCCTTGAAGCCCTTTAATGGTCTAACTGGCATCTCTTGTATCAAGAAGTACCTTTAAGTTAGACCTTTCCAGGGTGCCCTCAGGAAAGGGCCCTGCTCACGTTTTTTCCTGTCCCCTTAGACCAACCCCAGGTGTCCGCTGCAGGGGTTCTGCCTGTTCCCAAGCCTTTTCCATTCCAGGAACAAAGGAGAAGCCACTTTCCCCAGGACAAAGGACTCTCCCTTCCGCTGTCTGGAGCAGCATTCTCCTTTAGAGGGGAAGTCATTACAGTCTCATGGCCTCTACCAAGGTCCCAGTTCACACAATCGCCTGGGCCTTAGAGCAACTCACGCTGGGGGAGTCAACCCCTGGGGGACTCCGTATCTTCTCTGTGCAACCTGGAAAGTTCATCTCTTCTTTCCTTCGGTCAAAGAAAGTCCATTGTACATAACAAAACAGCCCCAAACAGCCCAGTGCCGACACCGTTGTTCCTTTCACATTTTCCTTTGTTGCATGCAGTTGGGTTCAAATGCCAAATAGTGATTAGAAGACGACCATTCTGATCTGTGTGTGATCTGGTCACTGTGTGACTGCCTTTACGGTTTCTCTCCATGTGCTATACGAGTGAAGAATGCATACCGGTGTTTCAAAAGGTATTTTTATGTGTTTTTAGACACTTTTTAAAATGAGCCTGACACCTGTGTTTCAGCATTTGGAGACATATCCATGTTATTCTTTTAAGTGTATGATTACGGATACTTTTTCGTTTGTTTGTTTAACCAAGTTGTGTTTAATTTATGTGCAATCTTTATAATATATGTATGTTATTACAGTTTCAACTATCATATTTTCTTTGATTACATTTATAATTTGATCTTGCTCTGATTATAATGCCAGTGAATGTTGCTGAATTCTTTGTATATGCAAATTGCAAGATTTAAACCATTCTGATGCAAGGATAAACCTTTACTTTGACTACCAGCTTGTGTCTTTTTCTTCAGATCTCTTACTTTTATTCCTGTGCAAAAAAAAAAAAAAAAAAAAAAATTGCCTGCTATAAGATGGGGTTTGCTGTTGTGGGCTCTTTTGATACTGGTTTCTCCTTATGAGTCTGTGGGTCCCAATGTCCCATCCTAGACAAGCAGCGTCCACTCTGCTGTGGATGTGGTCTTGGCCCTTCCCCTGGGGTAAGCAGACCTGAACATATGAAGGTGCCGGCACAGCTGGACACAGTGGGGAGGGGCAGAGGGATCCAAGGAAAAGGAAGTATGGAAGAGGCATAAAGAAAGTCACCAACGGGGCATTCACCAGGGGCCATTGAACCCAAATAGCACTGCCTGAGACCAATGCCTCAGAAGGAGCTGAGGTCTGCAAAAGTACACTTGCCAGACCAGCCTCAAAAGCAGCTCCTATCAACAGAAACACACAGATAGGACACTGAGTGCTGAGGGACCTCAGGAGAGACAGGCAGGTTGCCAATCGCAGCAACGAGTGTGTGTGTGTCTCAGCAAGTCACTCAGAGGAGCATTACTGAGACCACACTGGGAACTCCACTCTGCAGAGATGCACAAGGGGTCTCCCCACATCTTATGCATGAAGGAGCAGGATGCTGAGCACTGACCCACAGCTCTCATCCACCAGGTGAAAGGTTGGTTCCAGGGCTGCCAGCTGCCTGGCACATGCATGCCCCACTTGTGAGCCTACTGTTGCCAAAATCAGAGGATCGCCCAGGGACAGTGACACACAACATCCAGGCATCTGCTGTGGTCACCAAGCTCCCAAGCTTGGCCTCTAATGGCTTGCATATTGGGCATGGCAGCTGTGTGTCAGTGGGGAGCAATGTTTGTCCCAGGGGGGCCTCGGGCCATCTTCTGGGTTGCTGGGAGGGCAGCTCCAGGGCTCAAGACAGCCATGCCCCAGCCGGCTCTCACACTGCCACTTCCACATTCAGTGCCCACAGCTGGTCTCCCACTTGGCCCAGGGTCTAACAGAGCCAACTGCCTCTTGTCTCAAAGGATGGGGCAATACCAGCAATATAGGGAGACATGTTCGTTACAAACATTCAAACCAAACAAATACACCAAGAGCATTTAGCCCGTTTCCCAACTCCTCTCCCCATTTCATTCCATTGATAACTTTGGAGTACATCTCCAGACAACACTCTGCAATTTAAATCTGTATAGTTCCAGAAACATACACATTGTTTGCTTTTATGAACAACAGTCAAACTCCTGGTATATCATCAAATCCAGGACTACCATTGTCAAAATCACTTTATGTTCTGCTAAGAAAGCAAGAATACTGCCATTTATTCCTGTAAGATCCCACCAATTTTGTGATAATCCTGATGTTAAGGAGGTTAATATGTGAAAGCACTGTATGTTACAGGTGACTAAATCTGCCACATAGGGGCAGTTTTGCAGATGGCCCTCTTTGGTCAACATCGTGCCTGGCCATGTTGGCACTTACAGAGCTTCCTACTTCTGTGTAGTGGCTGCTTGGCGTTCCACAGTATAAATACAACGCAGTCTGTGGAGTCACCTCCACCTCCCCAGCGACAGGCATTAACTTGTTTCCACGCTGCAATTCTATATTTCAATTGTATAATGAATACTCCTGCATTTGTGTATGTTTGCTAATGTGCAAACTAGTTCTATGGGAGAATTCCCTAGAAGTGAAGTTTCCAGGTCAAAGGGCATGCACATTTTAAATTTAAGTAGAAAACACCAAATTGTCACTTCCAAAGGATCTTCCCAGGCACCAACTCACCAACAGGGCACGATGGCGCTGTCTCCCTAGAAGTCACTCACCCAGGACATTAGCAAACCTTTTAGATTTTGCACACCCGAGAGGCAAAAAAAAAAAAAAAAAAAAAAAAATCAGACTTCATGTGAATTTGCATGTCCCAGAGTTCTATTGGGTTGAGCATGTTTTCATACATGCGTTATTTGTGTTTCATCAGTGAAGCGCCATTCAGAGTTTCATCCGTTTTCCTCATTGTGCCAATTGAGTTTTCCTTGTTGGTTTATTGTCAATCTTTTATTATTATTATTATCTTGTTTATTGTCAGTCTTTTGAAAACACGGGTACTAACCCTTAGTTTTTCCTATTATAACTGTGCCCCTTCTGTTCCTTTATCAGAGCGTCTCTGACAGCTGTTTAATGCACTTGCCAGGAAGCAGCACCAAGTAATGCACCGACACTGTCACCCAGCATGTTGTGGCAACATCCTAGTCTCATCTCAAATAAGACTCTGGGCTTCTTCCAGGGATCACACCAAGTTTCAAGAAACACTTCACAGGATCAGGTTCCCCTCCAGAATTCTAGGCTCAAGGAGCCCATCTGTGCCTTAGAAACCAAAACCTGTTTCCCTCTTGCATATGGACCAGCAGCCTTTGCTATAAGCACTCAGAGGCCCCCGGCAGAGGCTGGACCGAGGTGTGAGCTTCACATTTGGCTCTGCTCTGGATACTGAGGTTACATGACAGTGCCCTCCTTCTGAAAGTAACACATCCCCACTCCATCCGGAAAAGCCCCATGGATGAAAGTTATGTCATCCTGATGTGGCTGCGTTGCCACCTGCAGGAGTGTCTGCCAATGACCGAGCACCTGGAGGTTTGCGTCACTGAGAGGCCAGCGTGTGGCTGAGGTGTGGGGTTGCCGCTCCTTTCCCAACCACTGAATCCTGTCTGAGGTTGCCTAGGGCATCCTGCCCTCACTGATAGCTCTTTCCTGAGCAAAACTTCCCTCAAAGATGCAAACGGACACCATTCAGAACAGAGGCCAACAAACACAACAGCGGTTCTTTGGGGCCCTTTTGTGGTGAGCACTAATGCTTGTGATTAGAGAGGATGTCTGAATGAGCACGGAAAATCCCAGTGGTTTTTCAGTAATCACTATTAAGATGAAAGCATAATAAGCACATTATAACAATTAGCCCAGAACAACTGTGACAGTAACGATCAACATATTCACTTCATTCCTCTTTTCTTATTTTCAAAATATGTATTTTAGGTTTATAAAGTGAGCCATATACACAAATAGTTCTCATTCCATGAGCACCTATGTGCTGGGCCCTTTATATGGGTATTATCTGCACAATATGCCCTCAAGGGCTGAGAAACAGAGGCTTCCAGAGGACATGAAACTAGACCAAAGTTATGTTGGAGGTGGTAGAAGAGACAGAATTCCAACCCAGGACACCCCTATGCTGCTGTGGCCCTTCTAAATTCAGTCACTCTGCGTAACTTGCCCTTTCTTTGAGTTGTTATTAAACAACACTGTGGCACATTAAAAATACTTGAGAAAGCCAGGCATGGTGGCTCATGCCTGTAATCCCAGAACTTTGGGAGGCCAAGCTGGGCAGGCCAGGAGTTCAAGACCAGGCTGGGAAATAGAGCAAAATCTTGTCTCTACTAAAAATGAAAAAATTAACCAGCATGGTTGCAAGCGCTTCTAATCCCGGCTATTCAAGAGACTGAGGCACGAGAATTGCTTGAACCCAGGAGGCAGAGGTTGCAGTGAGTAGATATCGCACCACTGCACTCCAGCATGAGAGGCAGAGTGAGACCCTGTTTCCAAAAAAAAAAAAAAAAAAGAGAAAATCACCGTGTAATTGATTAAAATGTGCAGGTGGGTTTAATACAACTCCAGAGATGCAGAATTCCTAGTTTAATATCATTTTCCTCAGCATGAGAATCATGTTGAGCCTCCTCCTCTCCAGACACCAAATGAGCTGATACTCTGGAGACGGAGCATGATTGCTTGGTGTGATGGAGCCACGGAGGTTTGTAGTGTAAGAAAAAGGGCTGCAGGTGATTTGCTCCAGGTAGAGGGACCCCAGTCCCACCCCACTGTCAGGAGTCTCTTTCGTGTGGTTCTTGCTTGAGGAGGTCAGTAATACCCTCTCAGTTCTGTGGTCACTTTCCCTAGGAAACTTGTAGCCAGTATGCATTCAAAACGGATCAGTACAAAAGCACCACGTACCCATCCACCTGTTAGGGAAAGGCTCAGCGCTGGGGAAGCTCTGAGGACACATAAATATGGCAGAGGACACCCCCTCCCTGCCCCCAAGGAGGTCAGCACTGCCCATGGGGGATACACATCCTCTACCTTTCTATTCTCTTGATAGCCAATATCTTACATTTTGTAATTATAAACAGAGCCTTGATTTTTAATGGTCTTACCACCTATATTTCCATCTCTAAACAACAGTTTATTTTTTGCCCATTTTTGAGCATTTTATAAATGAAATTAACTTTAGGTATTAAGATGCATGTTCTGAACATACAACAGTACCACACTGATTCAAATAGAAACAGTTCATGTTATGTTTACTAATATTTCAAGTAAAATAATGTAATTACAAGTAGGATGTACTGTTTCTTCAAATCACGCAGCTCTCAGTAGAGTCTGTTTATAGCAAAGATGCTTCACATTGGAAACCAACACTGACCGGCAAATAGAATCCACCAGAAAGCTGGGCACTCAAGATGTAACAGGCATGCTATCCATCGCAAGCCTGGTTAGTGAGGGGCTGTATCGCCCAGCATTACTACCTAAGAAGCAACCTGAAAACCTCAGTGATAGGCAACAGGGGCCCACTTTGGGCATTTTCGCAGCCATTGTCATAAAAAGTTTACATTCAAAAACTGGTCTCACCACTTCACTGCTCTTGCCACAAGCACAGAGCACCATTATCTCCGGCAATTCCCAAGACCCTCACTTGCCCTGCACCTTGCATTTCTTCGGCTCTGTATGACAATCACATCTCAAAAGCTTCTAGCTGCAGAAGTTACTCCAGTGGGAATACTCCAAGTATGCCTCGTCCTTGCTTGCCTTGGCTTCTGCATAAGATTAGTAAGAAGCAAAACATGGCCAGGACTCCAGGGAAATGAATGGACGAAAACCAAGAAAGCCAGATGGCATAACCAGATAGCAAAACCAAGACAGCATGGGCCACTCTGATGCTCAAGCCACCACCCACAGTCATTAACCGGGGCAGGGCGGGGGTGGTGCGTTTTATGAATGGACTTGATGCCTTCCATAATTCCCTCGTCTTCATAATCATGAACCGAGAGACATACTTTGGGTTCTCCTCTCTGGGATGAATGATGTGCAGATCTGTGTGGCCCAAGGTTGGATACTAGGGCCATCTGGCCCCTTTGGAATTCTGGGAGGTCCTCTCTTGCCAGGTGCTATTCCTCTGCCCTAATGGAATGTGGCATCACGGGGCTGGGCTGACGTCAGATCCACTCTTCTTGGTGGATACGACCTTCAGTTTTATAGATCAAGAGGGCCTCATCCTAGAATATGTCTTTAAGTGATTTTTTTTCTTTTTTCTTTTCTTTTTTTTTTTTTTTTTTTGAGACACAGTCTCATTCTGTTGCCAGGCTGGAGTGCTGTGGTGCAATCTCAGCTCACTGCGACCTCTACCTCCTGGGTTCAAGCGATTCTCCTGCCTCAGCCTCCCGAGCAGCTGGGATTATAGGTGCCCGCCACTACGCCTGGCTTTGTATTTTTAGTAGAGACGGGGTTTCATTATGTTGGCCAGGATGATCTCAATCTCTTGACCTCATGATCTGCCCACCTCAGCCTCCCAAAGTGCTAGGATTACAGGCATGAGCCACTGCACCCAGCTTAAGTGAATGATTTTAAACCATATCCCTTTTCAAGACACAGAAGTGCAATGCCTTAAAATCCAAGGCCCGTTTCCCTCTTGCTTTGATCAGTGAGCACATCCCTTAGTTCTCAGGAACCCAGGGGCTAAGAGGTTGGGAAGAGAACTGCCATTAGAAGCCCAAATTGTTTACATGACATCTGGGGTCAGCTAGAAATTGACAAGGCAGCTCTGTGATGCTCGCTGGGCTTATCCACGTTCACATCTGGGGACTGGCTGGTAGTTAGGTAACCGCAACTAGCCTGGGCTGGGAGGCCGGGTAGCTCAGCGGTCTTCGCATGGCTGCCATCTTCCAGCAGGCTGGTGTGGGTGAAGGCAGGCACAGACGGTGCGCACACGTGGCCCACTAGTTCCCCGACCAACCTGGAATCCAAAGGAAGAGGCAGGCAAGCAAAGTGGCTGTACAGAGGAAAGGCAGAGGTGCTTCTGAGAGGGGTATCAGACTGTGCTCAGGGATCCTCAGGGGCCACCTAGCGCTGTGTTACTTCTAAAGCAACGCTTTCCTGGAGTAACAGAGGGCGGGCCCAGGGCCAAATGGTCGGCTAGATTCTGAAACACAAAGAGCTACCACGAGACTAGTTTTATTACACTAAATATTCTTCATTAGGTTTTTATCGTTGCCAACCTAATTCCATATAAACATATATTTTATGTATATATTTACACAAATATGTACTTATATATTTATAACATTTTATATACATATTTATGTATAAATATGGATATACAATATTTATATATTTATACAGAACTTAGGTTGCCAATTATGAAAACCTAGTGAATAATATTTAACATATTATATATTTTATATATAGTCATGAATATTTAATATCTTTATATTACATTATATACGTTATATTAAATATATAATTTGTTAAGCATATATTTGTATTAGACTATATCTATAACTATCATATTCATATATAAATACATATGTTTATATATAAATATAGGCAACTTTTCCCCTAAGTTGCTGCTAGAGTTGTTTTTGGCTCTAGGAGACATGGAAGCAAGCAGGCAGATGAGGGGCTGAGGAGTAAGTGATTCAGTTCAGCACAAGCTGCTTCCCTCCAACCTGGTGGAATGTAGGAATTCGCTGATACACAGTCATGCCCCTCCTCCCTCCCAACATCAAAACTGACAGTGCTGCCTGGCCTGACCCATCTCCCATTGCTCATATCAGCCTGGCCTGGATCTGAGACCCCTGCCCAAGAGGGGCCTTGGATATGACTGCATTTCTCCTTTTTCAGACCCCACACAAGAAACAAGAAAAACCTGGAGCTGTGTCCGCTCCTGACTACTCCTTTCCCAGAGTTCTAGGCCTCTCGAAGTCTGAGGCCATGCTGGGGTGAGAGGAAGATGGCACCGTGTGGAGACCTTCTGAGCACGGGGGCCAGGCACACAATCTACTTGAGTTTTCTTCTTTTGTCCTCACAATGCTATGAGGCAAGAAATTGCCATGTTCACTCTCCCAGCTAGGGAAACAGACTCAGAAAGGCCAAGCGATGGACCCAAGTCATGCAGCCAGCAAGCGGCAGGGCTGGGATTGGAAGTCTGGCCTCGCAGCTTCCAAAGTCCTGCGGTGCACGATCCTGCCTGGGGCTGGGAGGGGAGAGGGGGTCCGCGGCCCGGGGAGCCCAAAGCCCGAGGGGAAATACACCCTCGGCTTCCCATTATGTTGCAAGGGGCTGCTAATTTCAATGTGATATGTCCTAGGAGGCATATATGTTAAATCACTCATTTCTCTAGATCAGGGAGATTTTCGATTTTAGGATTTGCAAACGAAGGCCCTCAGCCCAAATGGGCCCGCAGTCTGATTTTTGTTTGTGTTAAAAGACGTTTTCTTAAAAGACGGACTCTCACTCTGTCTCCCAGGCTGGAGTACAGTGGCACAATCTCAGCTCACTGCACCCTCCGCCTCCCAGGTTCAAGTGATTCTCCTGCCTCAGTCTCCTGAGTAGCTGGGATTTCAGGGGCCCACCACCATGCCTGGCTAATTTTTGTATTTTTGGTGGAGACTGGGTTTTGCCATGTTGGCCAGGCTTGAACTCCTAGCCTCAAGTGATCTGCCCGCCTCAGCCTCCCAAAGTGAGGATTACAGGTGTGAGCCACCATGCTTGGCCCTACAGCCTGTTTTTATAAGCCATTTTTTTGACACGCCTTTTTGCTTATGTGTCGCTTACGACTGCTTCTGTGCAAGAAGGCAAAGAAACATTATTTAACTAAGAGTTGAGTAACCAAATTTCAGGGTTATCCAAACTGAATATGGCCTCTGCAGGAGAAAAGAATATGTGTGATGTGGCAGCTGCAATCTGATACCATATTAGCAGTGTCTTTTTTTTTTTTTTCTTTTGAGACAGTCTCACAGCAGAGATGAGTCAGCATAACAGTCAGTACAGCCCCCAAACCCGGACAAATTTACTCCCTGGTCCTTGAGTCCTTGACAGAAAAAGTTTGCTAATTGCTGACCTGGATTAAAATCTACAGAACCTTTTCTGTGCAGGAATGTGCTTCCCCACGTCCCGGCCATGCCTGGTCCCAGCGCCACCTGTTTTAGCCAGACCTGTGTCTGGGCCAAGCTCAGCAAAGTTCTGTGATCTGATGTCATTTAAAGACACTGTTGACTGGGCATGGTGGCTCACGCCTGTAATCCCAGCACTTTGGGAGGCCAAGGTGGGTGGATCACCTGAGGTCGGGAGTTCAAGACCAGCCTGGCCAACATGGTGTCTCTCCTAAAAAATTACAAATGTTAGCTGGGTGTGTCCAGTGCATGCCTGTAATCCCAGCTCCTCAGAGGCTGAGGCAGCAGAATCGCCTGAACCTTGGAGGTAGAGGTTGCCCTGAGCCAAGACTGTGCCACTATACTTCAATCTGGGCAACAGAGTGAGGCTGTCTCAAAAGATTAAAAAAAAAAAAAAAAAAGGACACTGCTAATGTGGTATCAGATTGCAGCTGCCACATCACACATATTCTTTTCCCCTGCAGAGGCCGTATTCAGTTTGGATAACCCTGAAATTTGGTTACTCGACTCTTTTTTTTTTTTTTTAATTTTTAAAAAAATTTTAATAGAGATAGGGTCTCACTATGTTGCCCAGGCTGGTCTCAAACTCCTGGGCTCAATTAATCCACCCACCTCAGCCTCCCAAAGTGCTGGGATTACAGGAGTGAGCCACTGCACCCAACCTCCAAACTCCTCAACATCACATCCCACGGGAGTGCCCTCCTCACTTCTCACATGAGGTGCATTTTTACGGCTCGCTTCTTCACCAGAAATCCCCACCTCTGGCCATCCTCAGACACTGCCCGCGGCATCCCTGCAGTACTGCCTGGCGTACTGGCCCATCACAGCTTTGGTACATACTTGAAGCGGACCTTCTCCTCCACGTCCAGGGGCGGATCCTGTGTGATGAGGCTCACCAGCTCCTCCATGCACTGCTGCCTGCACAGGAAATCCAGCAGCTTCTGGTTCGGAGCCTTACACTCCTGCAAGATGTCATCTTCATCCATTAACTCCTGCAGCGTCACATGCTCCTTGTCCAGCAGCTTGTCAACGTGGGACGTGGTGTTCAAGTCAAACTTCCAGAACATCGTGATGGCCGCGGAGCTTGTCAAGGCTTTTTTTTTTTTTCCCCTCCAAAATCAGAACTTGCAAGATAGGGCAGTTAGAGGTGACTTGTGGACAGTCCTGTTTCTAGCCACAGAGAAGATGGAAGGCTGGGTGGATTACAAGAGACCATCAACGAAATAGGATCCTGTTAGAAGACTTTTTCTAGTAGGATCATTTAAAACAACCGGATTAATCCAAAAGACCAAAGCTTCTATGGAAATCTCTTGTTTAAATCATGTATTCAGGCAAAATAGAAAAACATTTGTGGTTTTTTTCTTGGAGTATATGCAGCTTTAAGAAAATTTGTTTCATTCAGTGGAAGATTTATAATCTCTTTACCTGCCCTGCGGGCCGGGCGTTGCGGCAGCTCCTCGGAGGCCCGGGTGGAGGCCCGAGCGGAGGCCAGGGCGCTGGTGGAGGCACAGCCCGGGCGGCCTCGGGCGGGCCGCACACACATGGGCCCGGCCCCGGGCGCAGCGCCTGCGGACACCGGCGCGGCCGGCCGGCGGCTGGAGACCGACTCCGGGCCGCGGGCGGCACTGGGATCGCTCCAAAATGGCGGCGGCAGCACACTCGACTGGCGGCGGCGGGACACTCGACTCTTAGTTAAATAATGTTTCTTTGCATTGTTCCTGTTCTGGGTAGTTTTCAATATGTGGGCTCAATGAAGACATACACATATTACTCAGGATTTTTTTTTTTTTTTTTTTTGAGACAGAGTCTTGCCCTGTTGACGAAGCTGGAGTGCAGTGATACAATCATAGCTCACTGTAGCCTTGAACTCCTGGGCTCCCACATCAGCCTCCCAAATAGCTGGGACTACAAGTATGTGCCACGATGCCCAGCTAATTTTTTTTTTTTTTATTTTATAGAAATGGGGTCTCGCTACATTGCCGAGGCTGATCTTGAATTCCTGGCCTCAAGCGATCCTCTGGCCTTGGCCTCCCAATGTGCTGGGATTACAGGTGTGAGCCACTGCTCCTGGTTGTTCAGGACTGTTATGTTCCAGATTCTTCCTTCACCTCCATAGAGAAATCCCTGGTGATAAAGAATTTATGAGCCAAGGGAAATATCTTAGAGTTTTAGGCATCTAATAAATATATTCATCTTCTGATGATGATGATAATTAGCATGTATTGATGCTTACCAAGCTCTGGGTAAAATGCTAAGTGTTTCACACATATTGCGTCATTTAATCTTCTCAACAATGTTATGTGCTCAGGTACTAGACAGCCTCATTTTACAGATGGGAAACTGTAGCAAAGTTGAAAGACTGTCCAAGTTCACACAGCAGCAAATTAGACAAGCTGGATTTGTACCTATGCATTTGACTCCAAAGTCTGAACTCTCTCTAGGAATTTACACTCTGCAAGGGTGTGGAACGCATACCAGACATCACATAAATTTTGCAAATGATAAATAAGCACCTGCCCTAACCCCAAGCAGACAGACAAGGGCCAGGATGGATTTGAGAACACTCTGACCTGTGAGAGAGGTGGACAGGCCTGCACCAGCTGTATTTCTGTAGTGACATACACAGGAGTATCACGCAGGGAGCCTGTCCAGTCACAGAGGCCTTGGACTGTACTGTCCACAGTTTTTGTTTGTTCTGCAGGTGACATTGAGAGCTCCCCTTGGGAGGCTGGGGTAGGGATGCTCCTTAGGAACCCCACTGGAGAGATGAGTCAAGCAGGTGTCCAAATCCAATGACCTGGCTCAGGGCTTGACATCACAGATGCTTGAGATGTGGCTGATGAGCAGGAAGCTGATTGGGGCCCTTGCAGGGCAACACACAACAAACCAATCAAATCTCCTTCCTGAAATCACTGTGCGCACTGCGGGAGGGGTTTCCTGCCAACACATCACGGGTATTATTTGCTCCCTCATGAAGAGCAATAGCAATGAAATCCACATTTCCAGATTATGGAGTGCTGTGTGCCTGCATGGCAGTCCGTGCCAGGAATACCAGGATGGGGGTTTGGTGACTGTGTCCTGGAGATGCCTTGGGGTCTGGGAGCATCTGCACAGCACTGAAATCAGTTTCTCCAGCTGTAACCAGAGTGCCAGATTCCTGCAGCTCATCTAGAGGACCTTTGCAGGAAACCCAGCAAACGGTAGGATCCCAGCCACACGAAATCGTTTAGTTATGTAGCTACAGTTGAGTTTATGGAGTCGCCGTTTGCCATGTTGACTCTCAATGACAGCCCAGGATGTGGGCTGGGGCCTGACCCCTCTTCCCTGACCAAACTGACCACTGAGCATGGCTCTTCCTCCCTTCCTCCTCAGCCTCTCCAGATGGTGAGGAGCCCTAGATGCACCCACCTGCAAACTTTTATCTCACTACAACAGAAAGACCTCTTCTTCAGGACTAACTGACCTACCGCAGGCTCCTGCCCTTGGAACTTGCCAGCAAATTCACTCGCAGGATCCATGTCAAATCAGGGTTGCCAGAGGAAAGTCAGGTCATGTATTTTCATCTGCTGACTTGGGGCTGCCCTGGGTCAAATCCCCGTCCCTCAACTCAGTACCTCTGTTCCAACAAAGCAGACACGGCTGCGGTTGCAGGTAGTTCTCGAAATACAGCAGGCCATTCCTGCAGGACTAAAAGTGGCTCCGATGACTTATTGGCCAAGAGAGAAAATGACCATCCAGTCAAGTCGTAGAAATGAAAATGGAACGTAATGAACCAGTCTCTCTTACACTGGCCTGTCTGCCCCACCCACACTTAGTTTCTTTCCCCACTCTCCCCATAATAAAAGTACCATGGGTTTTAAGACCATTTCATCACACACTTTGTTGGGCATCTCCTGTGGCCGGTCACTGGGATACAGTAACCAGGAAATACATAGTCGGCCCTCATGAATGAACAAAACTCACAACCCCAGGAGGGGAGCCAGAAACTCAATTAGTGGTTTGGTTTCCACAATGCTACGTGCTACAAAGAGGTACAGAACAATTCCAGGCAAACTACGAACCTGCCCCAGCCTGGAGGACACGCATGGGGTGAGGTAGCCCACAGGCAGGAAGCCGCCCTTAAGCTGAGCTCAGGACTGGATGCAATGATCTTGGTGGGGCCGGAGTGAAAGTTCCAGGCAGCGAAAACAGCAGGGAGTGTGTGCTGGTTGGGGATGCCTGCCAAAGGGAGGCAGGAGACAGTGGCTACAGTTGAGTAAGAAAGCCCAGGAGAGGCTGGGGGACCAGATCGCACAGGCCCTGGGAGGCGAAAAAGTAAAAACAGCTTCTATTTATTGGGAACGTCCTATCACACGGAAATTCACTTGGAAACTGAAGCTCAGAGAAGTTACCATGCTATGGTGGGAATGGGTGGGTATTTGTTCTCAAATGTAGTCAGCCCAGGGCAATGGGCAGTATTTCTCAGCTCCCTCCCTCCCCACCATACAAAGTGAAGGAGGGTTGTGTACAAGTGGTGTTCATCTATTAAACACAGCGGTAGCCCTTGAATGAACGTTTCTAATCCATCAACAGCCCTGTAAAATGAAAACCACTCTTAGCGTGCGCTTGAAATACTGTACTTACCAGGGTGAGAAAAGGTGCTGACACGCTTCAGCAAGATTTCTGGTTAGAACTGAACTCTGAAGGATTTTTCTACTAAACAAAATATTCCACTCCAGAGGCATATGGCTGGATACAATTTTTCTCTATGTGAGGTTCATAATTACTACTAAGTCTGAAGTGTTAGAACAACTTGATCATAGCAACATTCCTACTAAAGGTTTTGAAGTTGGCCTACCTAGAAGGAAGCATTTATTGCCTCACACCTTCTAAAGTGCCTCCGCTAAGAGCCGCTCCATGAGCCACTCTTCCTTGAATACCCTCCCCCGTTCTGCCCTGGCGCAATCCCCGTACTCTTTGCAGCCCTGTGAAGCCCTTAGATGTCCCCTCCCTGCCCTTCTCTTCCCTCCCTCAAGCAGAATGTCATTCTCCCTTATGATCATGGACGGTGCTGTTATAACACTATCATGGCAGCCAATACCGCACAAGTCAGTACCACTGATTTCTGCATTCATTCAGCAAATATTCATGTCACGTGGCTCCCCGCCAGACACTGAGGAGACAAGCGTGGAGATGGGGGTACACTGACCACACAGGGCACTTGCTGGGGGACAGCTACCCTGTCTGGTGTGCTATCCTCACCTGCACCTGGCAAAGTAGGTGAACGGGGAGTCCAGACAGGTGACCTGGGGGATGGTGGGCTATTCTGATTTGGGGAACACAGAGAGGACAGGGGACAAACTGGAAAGTAAATGGAGATGAACAACAGTTATGTCTACAGGCCTGAAGCTGGAGAAAGATGTCTGAGCTTCAGAGATTTTGGAGGCAGCAGCTCACAAGGAAGTGATCCTGAAATCGTGGCTGAAGGGCTGAGTGCTCAGTCCCTCCAAGGACAATGATGCTTTTCAGAGTACTTCCTATACCGGGTGGTATCGGGCTGCCAGATAGAGTCAGAAAGAGAACAGGCAGGAGCAGAATCAGTAAACTTCTGAAGCTTTCAGCGACAGGGAAGCTGGAGAAGATGAGGAGCCAGGTTGAGGTCATGATGCACCACAGCCCGGGACCCTGAGATTCCACGGGTGAATGTCTCAGGTGACAGCAGTCCTAGTTAGAAAAGTATTCCCGAGAGACAAAGGCAAGCCACGAGTCACTCCTTACAGAAAGTCACTCTTGGTCCCTAAAGATGTGCTCACAAGTCATTCTCCAAAGCACTTTATTTTCAGAAAGGAAAGGACACTAAAAATAGGACTGGCCTGTGCAGATGTGCAATCGCCTTAACGTGGGGACCAAATGCCTCCGGGCCTAGCCATTGGAGACAGATCTTAAAAGCTCCATTCATCGGTGCACTCACCCTCTCATTCATGTTTACCAAGTGCCTGCTCAGTGCTGGGACAGACAAGCATAGATGTTCCTGCCATCATGCCCTGGAGGACACAGGCAAACATTTAAACAATGACACAGTGTGGCAAGGGTCACAGTTAAGGCTGCTGTAGGGTGGCTGTGGGTGATGATAGACCTCAAGGCTTCATTCCGCAAAGCTGAGAGCAAAGCATGGTCCAAACTCCTTCCCAAAGCCCCCAGTGCTCAACTGTTCTCAGTCCAGGAGCCCAGCAGTGCTCCCAGTGGAGTTTACGAGGCCGATTCAGACCCAGCAAATCCAAAGTTTTCTTCCCTTAAGCAGATTGACAGTCTTACTTACAGAATTCACTTGGAATTTATGACAAAAACTGTACTAGAACTTATCACAAAACTAACTTTATTATATTTTTCCCAGTTCGATTTTTTTTGTTAAACATCTTCACTGTCCCGGTGACTTCTGGTTCTTATTTTCTTGACGCACACAATGTCCTCAGCCTGTGTGGGAAGAAATAAAAAAGAACTCTTAAGTAATTTAAACACCCATTTTTGTAATCGACCTCCTCTGCAATACCTCAAAGGCTTACTAGGTATTATGCTGGTCCTTAGTTGTAGAAAATGAATGTTGAGGCTGGAAATATGTTTTAAAATATATTCCATTAACGTTGTTTTTCTTGACTTGAACTGCTTTTATTATGCAGGTTTTTTACACTTAAATAATGTGATCTTTTCATACAAAAGTTCCTAATGCATTTTAAGCTAATACATAATAAAACAAAATTTCTTCATCAATGCACACATTTTCACAAACTAAAAAATGTCACTCAGAAAAAGTGAATCCAACCAGGACTAAGTCTTTTGGGTCTTCTAAACCAAGCAGCTCCCATAGACAGAACTATCCCCAACTTGCATGCAGGGGACCTGCCTTGGCCTTCACTCTTACAGGAGTTCTCGCCTCTTGGCTAAGGGGGAGGGACCATGGTGAAAAGCATGGCTATCAGCTTCTTACTGGAAAAAATCTGTTATATATGCATTTTCTAGGACTACCGACACCCACCGAAGAACTCGGCAATAGAGGAGCATGTATGTGTTGGGCGTCTCCTGGGTGCTTGTGTGTGAGAAGAGGCTGGAACGCCCCTGGCAGAACACACCGGGCCTGGCTCAGCCTTGGGCCTGGTTGCTCTGTGTTCAGGAATCATCCTAGTTAAAAGATTTGCTTTCACCCTTCTTTTGTTTCATTCTGATGAAGCAGCACCTTCCAGACTGTGAATTTGGTGAGCGCCTAGAGCCTGTGTTTTATTGTAAGACTGGACGGGTGAATGTGCTCACCCACATCAGCTGTTGCATCCCTGGTGTCCCTGTGGTCTCTAGGACCTTGTCTGGCACTGTCAGATGTCTTCTGCTTCCAGCCTGCCCCAGAAGTAGTCTCTGACTTAGGACACCTGTGTGGGCATCAGTGTCCTTGTTGAGCCTCCCCTCTTCCCTCTCTGGAACAGTCTATGGGCATCTCCCCACTAGGACTTCCTGCCCACCATCCAGACACACAAGCCCTCTGCCTCCACTGCCTGCCTGGCTATGCAGCAGGTATGGGGGAATCTTTCCTCTTCTTGGCAGTTGAAGCTTCCTAATTTGTGCTGAAGGTCTGTCTGGACAGCTGTACTTGCCAGAATTCTGTATCTGAAGAGGTTATTGCTATATCAGTTTCGTTTGCTGAACTCAGAATATGGTAGTTTTAGGTCCAAATTTTGTGTGTGCTAAGAATTAAATTTATACCACTCACAAACAGGGAGCAATTCAACCTATTTTTATTTTAGCTAAACCAAGTATTCCCCAGAAGAACACTAATGGAATCTAATCATTCTTATCGATTTGTCCACATGCTTGTAATTATGTGTGGCTAAACTTGATGTGATTTCAGTAGCACTTAAAGTTCATTAGCTTAGATAGTCTCTGGCTGGAGGAGGGTTGGAGGGCAGAAGCACTCCCCACTGATCAGGAATTCTCACATAGTCAGCGTGTGTCTCAGGGCCACCCCAACCTCTGTTCCTTCTACCTTTCCAAAGAATTCCTTGGACATTTTTCTGTTTCAATAGTTTTTTTTTTTGGAAAAGAACTTTTCTGTTTCAATAGGTGTTTTTGAACTACAGAAAGGCTGAAGACATCTACCTGCAATTGTATCATGAGGTACATCATAAGCAGTCAATTAGCCACTAGACAAATTCCTTTTCTTTCTGAAGAAAGTCTTCATAATGTGAATTTGCTATTTGAAGTGGAATCCCCAAAGCAGACACAACAAAATATAACTAAAATGACAAAATGTATGTCTTAGGATAATGCTCCTTCCATGAATGTAACTGGGAGCTGGCAGAGTGCTGTTGAAAATAATGCTTTTTGTTTGCCTTTGCAACCTTGGGCAAAACATACATCAAGGCCGGGCGCGGTGGCTCAAGCCTGTAATCCCAGCACTTTGGGAGGCCGAGACGGGCGGATCACAAGGTCAGGAGATCGAGACCATCCTGGCTCACACGGTGAAACCCCATCTCTACTAAAAAATACAAAAAATTAGTCTAGTCGGGCGAGGTGGCGGCGCCTGTAGTCCCAGCTACTCGGGAGGCTGAGGCAGGAGAATGGCATGAACCTGGGAGGCGGAGCTTGCAGTGAGCCAAGATCTCACCACTGCACTCCAGCCCAGGCGACAGAGCAAGACTCCATCTCAAAACAAAAACAAAAAAAAAACATACATCAAAACAGTCTCTTTTAAAAACAGAAAACAGTAAATGGCTTACCTTCTTTGGATTTTCTGCACACCTCTTGAAACTCCGCGTTACTCTCTGTGCAGATTCGTTCTCCAAAGTGCTTGCTGCAGACTGGCTTTTCGTCTTTCTTGATCTCAAACACATGGAGTCTGAATTTCCTGCTTCTCCTTTCCCTTCCTGATTCTGCATGAGAACCCCTGCGCTCTTCTGCCCTCTGCTCTCCTCTGCCACCTTAGGCTGGGAGCTCTTATTCTGTCTCACAGACCTCAAGCACCTTTTGTTTTCACTGACTTTGCCTCTAGGTACGGCTTTCCGAGCTCCATCATCTGGATTCTGAATGCCCATCTCTCGGGAGCTCTTCATGGGCTTCATTTCGTTTCTGTTTATTTCTATTCTTTCTGCTAACACCAGGACCTCAGTTATTTGCTGTTCTACATCAGTCTTATTTTGGCGTCTGGAGCGCAGGGATATTCCCTAAAGAAATGAGAAGACATCCACAGAATTCCAATAATTAGTAAAACAAACTTCAAAATTCAACAGGGAGAACAATCAACAACAGTAAACTAAAAGGAGAAATCATTTGAAAATTACACACTGATGAATTTTCTAAGAAACCTGTTGTCTAAGATAGTCAAGGTAATGCCTTGGTACTTTGTTCCTATGGAGAAATGACTGTCTCTGCTGACAAATTATAAATAAGACATTCAGGATAAATTTCAGTAACAATGCCTAATAAGACATATATCAAATCTAATTTTTACAGTTTATAGAAATAAGCTCCATTATTCGTTCATTTACAGAGAGTAAATGAATTCCTATTCCTTTAACCATCACTGGTTATTACCACATGGTAATTTCTGGAGTTTCCCCAAAGTTCTCTGGATGCAGTAGGAACCTCTCTAACAGTCTGGACAGTTTCCCCCTTCTGAAGAATACACACTCCCTATCGATATTGTTCTGATAGTTAAAATAGTGACATAGATATTATTTTTAACCCAGTCCTGGTCTTGGTATCTGGAACACAGAACTGAACAACCCACCTATCTTCTGATCAATTTGTTAAACATTTGAAGATGAACATTACTCATTTGGCTCTTGAGATACTCTTCTAAGTTTGCATTAATCATTTTATCATTTTTGACTAGTTCTTTTCCCAAATTAGTCTGTTCCCTCTATAGGTCCCAAGAAGATTCTTTACCATGGCCTACAGTTATTCACTGTGTTAAATGGAACCCGTTTGAGAAATGATAACCACTTACGACGTCAGGTTACATGCAAAGTATAACACAGAAACTGACAACTATCCAAGATGATATTGGGTGATGCTGTAATACTTCCTCTCACCTTATTTTCAGGGACCGAGTCTTGTAATTTGTGTTCCTCTTTGTTGGTTTTCATGTTGTTGCTGTTCAGCTCTTCCACAGGTTCAATTCTTTTTGCAGAAGTCCTCAAACTTCTCTTCATGATGACCATGGGTTCTGGTGATTTGCCTCTCGCCCTGGGAGCAACCCTCTGCTTCTTGCTGGCCGGCAGCTCCTCCGCGATTTCCTCCGGCGCAGGCATGCAGCGCAGCCTCTTGGTTCCTGTGGCGCTTCGGTCTTTGCCACCTCCCCTCTCGAAGGGCAGTGGGGGCAGGGAAGTGTTGCTTTTGCTTTGTGATTTTACAGGGTCTGTGGTACTTACCAGGTCTCCCACGGGTTCTACTTTAGGGGCCCGAAGAACTCTTCTGGATGTTTTTAGAGGTTTTCCACTGTCAGGTGTTTTCTTTGGAGCGCTTGTAAAGCTATCAGCAGCACCATTTGCCAGTTCCTCAGTGTGGCCTGGTGTTTGAGACAGCTCTTGGAAGCTGGCCAGATCTTCTAGGGGTTGGGCTTTTTCCTTAGGTGCTCTTGGCCGTCTCCTGCTGCCAATTACATCTTCTGCGTCCAGCTTCTGCTTTACAGGTTGCTTAAATGCTTTCAAGCCTTTGTCCTCACCTACCGGCTCTTTGTCGGTGTGTGCGGTCTCCCCTGATGTTTGTGTGAGACTGCCGACTGCTAACAGCTCCTCCTTCACTGCTACTTTCTGGGCACGTGTCCTGGGCCGTCTCTTTGAACTTGTTGAGGTGTCTACTAGTTCTGGTGATGATTTGCAGGGTATTTTAGCGGTTTTGTCATCAGTCATTGATTCTTCAGTGTGACCTGGTGCTGGGTCTTTGAAATCAGCCAGGTCTAGGGCTTGGGCATTTCCCCTGGGTGCTCTTGGCCGTCTCCTGCTGCCAGTTACACTTGCTGCTGGAGCCAGTGTCTGTTTTGCAGATTCCTTCAATGCTTTGATGCCTTTATCTTCACCTACCGGTTCTTTGTCTGCATCCGTGGTTTCCCCTGATGTTTGTGTGAACCTGACTGCTGAAGGCTCTTCTTTTACTTGTACCTTCTGCACACGTGTCCTGAGATGCCTCTTTGTGCTTGCTGTGGTGTCTACTACTTCTACTGGGGGAGATTTACAGGGTATTTTAGTGGCTTTGCCAGCAGTCAGTGGTTCCTGAGTGTGACCTGATGTTTCAGAGAGCTCCTTGAAGCCGGCCAGGTCTTCTAGGGGTTGGGCCTTTTCCTTAGGTGCTCTTGGCCTTCTCCTGCTGGGTTCCTCTTCTACTGGGTTCGGTTTCTTCTTTGCATGTTGCTTAAATACTTTGATGCCTTCATCACCACTTGCTAAGTCTTTGTGTGTGTGTGTGCTTTGCCCTGATGTTTGTGTGAGCCTCTCAAGTGCTGAGAGCTCTTCTTTCACTTCTTTCCTGAGACGTGTCTTGGGGTATCTCTTTGTGCTCGTGGCAGTGTCTGCTGGTTCTGCTGGGGGGGATTTACAGGGAATTGTTGTGTTTTTGTCAACAGTCATTGACTCTTCAGTGTGACCTGGTGCTGGGAAGAGCTCTTTGAAGTCAGTCAGGTCTTCTAGAGCATTGGCCTTTTCCTTACGAGTTTTCAGCTGCCTCTTGCTACCAGTTACGTTTGCTGCTGGGTCCAGGATCTGCTTTGGAGACTCCTTAAATGCTTTGATGCTCTTACTATCTCCTGTTGGCTGTGTGTGTGTTTGCGTAGTCTTCCCTGACGTCCGTGTGAGCTTGTTGACTGCTAGGGGCTCTTCTTTCATGTCCACTTTCACCAGGGATATCTTGAGCCTTTGCTTGGAGCTTCTTGAGGTTTTGAATGACTCTGGCTGTGGAGATTTGCATGATACTTCTGTCATTTTGTCATCAGTCATTAATTCCTCAGTGTGACCTGGTGTTTGGAAGAGCTCTTTGAAGCCAGCGAGGTCCTCTAGAGCCTCGGCCTTTTCCTTAGGAGTTTGTGGCCGTCTCTTGCTGCCAGGTAAATTTCCTGGCAGGTCCAGATTCTGCACTCGAATTTCCATAAATGTGTTATTTTTCTCATCACTTACTGCTGGTTTGGGTGTGTCCATGGCTTTGCCTGCTGACGGCATTAGTTTCCTGAGTGCTAAAAATTCTTCCTCTACGTCTGCTTTCCTGAGACTTCTCTTGGGCTGTTGCTTTGTGCTTGCTGGGGTGTCTGCTGGGTCTGGTTGTGGAGATTTGCAGGGCATTTTGGTAGTTTCCTCATCAGTCGTGGGCATGTCAGTGCCTGACGTCTGGAAGAGCTCTTTGAAGCCAGTCAGATCTTCCAGAGGCTGGGCCTTTTCCTTAGGAGTTTGTGGCCGTCTCTTGCTGCGAGGTAAATTTCCTGGCAGGTCCAATTTCTGCACTGGAGTTCCCAGAAATGCTTTCATGTCTTTCTCATCGCCTCCTGATGGTTTGGGCGTGTGCATGGCTTTCCCTACTGACGGTGTTAGCTTCCTGAGTGCTAAGAATTCTTTCTCTACGTTTGCTTTCCTGAGACTCCTCTTGGACTGTGGCTTAAAGATTGTTGGGGTGTCCACTGGGTCTGGTTGCGGAGATCTGCAGGCTATTTTGGTAGTTTTCTCATGAGTCGTGGGCTTGTCAGTGCATATTGGTGTCTGGAAGAGCTCTTTCAAGCCGGCCAGGTCTTCTAGGGGTTGGGCTTTTCCCTTAGGAGTTCTCGGCTGCCTCTTGCTACCAGTTACACTTGCTGCTGGGTCCAGTCTCTGTTTTGCAGTTTCCTTAAATGCTTTGATGCTTTTATCCTCACCTTCTGCTACTTTGTCTGTGTGTGTGGTCTGTGTGAGCTTCTTCAGGGCTGAGAGCTCTTTCTCTACATCCCTTTTCCCCAAAGGTGTTTTGGGCCGCCTTCTTGTGCTTGTTGGGGTGTCCACTGATTCTGGTGGTGGAGATTTGCAGGCTATTTTGGTAGTTTTGTCATCAGTCGTTGATTCCTCAGTGTGACCTGGTGTCTGGAAGAGCTCTTTGAAGCCAGCCAGGTCTTCTAGTGATTGGGCCTCTTCCTTAGGTGTTCTTGGCCACCCCTTCATCCCAGTTCCATAGTTCGCTGGGTCCAGCATCTGCTTTGCAGATTCCTTAAACATTTTGACGCTCTTTCCATCTCCTGCTGTCTCTCTGTGTGTCTGCGTGGTCTTCCCTGACATCTGTGTGAG
The DNA here is from genome assembly GCF_002776525.5 of Piliocolobus tephrosceles. Classification (NCBI taxonomy): domain Eukaryota; kingdom Metazoa; phylum Chordata; class Mammalia; order Primates; family Cercopithecidae; genus Piliocolobus; species Piliocolobus tephrosceles. The sequence continues at coordinate 5,692,489 of NC_045442.1, read as the reverse complement.
TTTGCCAACTGGAAGGACCTCTTCTTTCACGCCTACTTTCCCCAAGGATGTCTTGAGTCGTCGCTTGGAGCTTGTTGGGGTTTTGACTGGGTCTGGTTTTGGAGATTTGCAGTATACTTCTGTGATTTTGTCGTCAGTCATTGATTTCTCAGTGTGACTTGGTGTCTGGAAGAGCTCTTTGAAGCCAGCCAGGTCTTCTAGAGCCTTGGCCTTTTCTTTAGTAGCTTGTGGCCATCTCTTGCTGCCAGGTAAATTTCCTGGCAGGTCCGGTTTCTGCACTGGAGCCCCCACAAATGTGTTGATGACTTTCTCTTCACCTACTGCTGGTTTAGGCGTGTGCATGGCTTTGCCTGCTGATGGCGTTAGTTCCCTGAATGCTAAAAATTCTTCCTCTACGTCTGCTTTCTTGAGGCTTCTCTTGGGCCGTAGTTTTCTGCTTGTTGGGGTGTCCACTGGGTCCGGTTGTGGAGATTTGCAGAGTATTTTGGTAGTTTTCTCATCAGTGGTGGGGTTATCAGTGCATGGTGTCTGGAAAAGCTCTCTGAAGCCAGTCAGGTCTTCTAGAGCCTGGGCCTTTTCCTTAGGAGTTTGTAGCTGTCTCTTGCTGCCAGGTAAATTTTCTGGCGGGTCCAGTTTCTGCACTGGAGTTCCCACAAATTTGTTGATGTCTTTCTCTTCACCTCCTGCTGGTTTGGGTGTGTGCCTGGCTCTGTCTGCTGACGGTGTTTGTTTCCTAAATGCTAAAAATTCTTCTTCAATATCTGCTTTCCTGAGACTTCTCTTGGGCTGTGGCTTGGAGCTTGTTGGGGTGTCCACCGGGTCTGGTTGTGAAGATCTGTAGGATATTTTGGTAGTTTTTTCGTTAGTCATTGATTCCTTAGTGTGACCAGGTGTCTGGAAGAGCTCTTTGAAGCCGGCCAGGTCTTCAGGGACTTCAGACTTTCCCTTAGGAGTTCTCGGCTGCCTCTTGCTGCCAGTTAGACTTGCTGCTGAATCTAAGATCTGCTTTGGAGACTCCATAAATGCTTTGATGCTCTTACCATCTCCTGTTGGCTCTGTGTGTGTGTGTGTAGTCTCCTCTAACGTCTGTGTGAGCTCGCCAACTGCTCGGAGCTCTTCTTTCACGCCCACTTTCCCCAGGGATGTCTTCAGCCGTCCCTTGGAGCTTGCTGGGGTTTTGTCTGGGTCTGGTTGTGAAGATTTGCAGGCTACTTTGGCAGTTTTATCATTAGTCATTGATTCCTCAGTGTGACCTGGTGTCTGGAAGAGCTCTTTAAAGCCAGAGAGGTCCCCTAGAGCCTGGGCCTTTTCCTTGGGAGTTTGTAGCCGTCTCTTGCTGCCAGTTAAGTTCTCTGGGAGGCCCAGTTTCTGCACTGGAGTTCCCACAAATGCGTTGACGTTTTTCTCATCACTTACTGCTGATTTGGGTGCGTGCATGGCTTTGCCTCCTGATGGCGTTCGTTTCTTGAGTGCTAAGAATTCTTCTTCTACGTCCATTTTCCTGAGACTTCTCTTGGATTGTGGCTTGCAGCTTGTTGGTGTGTCCACTGGGTCTGGTTGCGGAGATCTGCAGGCTATTTTGGTAGTTTTCTCATGAGTCGTGGGCTTGTCAGTGCATATTGGTGTCTGGAAGAGCTCTTTCAAGCCAGCCAGGTCTTCTAGGGGTTGGGCTTTTCCCTTAGGAGTTCTCAGCTGCTTCTTACTACCAGTTACACTTGCTGCTGGGTCCAATCTATGTTTTGCAGTTTCCTTAAATGCTTTGATGCTTTTATCCTCACCTCCTGGTACTTTGTCTGTGTGTGTGGTCTGTGTGAGCTTCTTCAGGGCTGAGAGCTCTTTCTGTACATCCTTTTTCCCCAAAGGTGTCTTGGGCTGCCTTCGTGTGCTTGTTGGGGTGTCTGCTAATTCTGGTGGAGAAGATTTGCAGGGCATTTTAGTAGTTTTGCCAGCAGCCACTGCTTCCTCAGTATGAACAGGTGTCTGGAAGAGCTCTTTAAAGCCAGCCAGGTCTTCCAGAGCCTGGGCCTTTTCCTTAGGAGTTTGTGGCCATCTCTTGTTGCCAGTTAAGTTCTCTGTCAGGTCCAGTTTCTGCACTGGAGTTCCCACAAATGTGTTGATGCCTTTCTCTTCACCTACTGCTGGTTTAGGTATGTGCATGGCTTTGCCTGCTGCCAGTGTCAGTTTCCTGAATGCTAAGAATTCTCCCTCTACATCTGCTTTCCTGAGACTTCTCTTGGGCCGTTTCTTGGTGCTTGTTGGGGTGTCCAGTGGATCTGGCTGTGGAGATTTGCAGGATATTTTAGTGGTTTTGCGGGCAGCCACTAATTCCTCAGTAAGAACAGGAGTCTGGAATAGCTCTTTAAAGCCAGCCAGGTCTTCTAGAGCCTGGGACTTTCCCTTGGGAGTTTGCAGCTGTCTCTTGCTGCCAGGTAAAGTTCCTGGCAGGTCCAGTTTCTGCACTGGAGTTCCCATAAAAGCTTTAATATCTTTCTCATCACCTCCTGTTGGTTTGGGTGTGTGCATGGTTTTCCCTGCTGATGGTGTTAGTTTCCTGAGTGCTAAGAATTCTTCCTCTACATCTGCTTTCCTGAGACTTCTCTTAGGCCGTTGCCTTGTGCTTGTTGGAGTGTCCACTGATTCTGGTGGTGGAGATTTGCAGGCTATTTTGGTAGTTTTCTCTTCAGTCATTGATTGCTCAGTGGGACCTGGTGTCTGGAAGAGCTCTTTGAAGCCGGCCAGGTCTTCTAGTGATCGCACCTCTTCCTTAGGCGTTCTTGGCCACTTCTTCATTCCAGTTACACAGGCTGCTGGGTCCAGGATCTGCTTTGGAGACTCCTTAAACATTCTGATGTTCTTGCCATCTTCTGCTGGCTCTCTGTGTGTGTGCGTGGTTTCCCCTGACGTCCGTGTGAGCTTGCCGACTGCTAAGAGCTCTTCTTTCACACCCACTTTCCCCAGGGAAGCCTTCAGCCGTTGTTTTATGTGTGTTGGGGTGTTTATTGGTTCTGGTTGTAATGACTGGCAGGGCATTTTAGTGATTTTGCCCTTCTCACTCTTTGGTGCCTTGGCATGATCTTGGGTTTGGAGGAGATCCTGGCCACATGCCGTGTCTTTCGTGTGTTCTGTATCAGGCAAGCTTTTGAGGTCTGTCAGATCAGACGTTGCTTCACATTTGGGACCCCAAGTTCTTCTTGATCTCTTCACTGCTTTCGTCTTTTCATCATTTTCTTTTAATTCAATATTTTCCTTATATGTCTCAAAAGGTCTTTCTATTTCCTTCATCTCTCCTTCTCTCCTTTGTTGTAGTAGTGTTGCCTTCTGACATCTTTTAAGGATGCGCTCAACAATGTCTGTATTTGTTTCTTTGCTCTTACTTTCTATAGGTAGCTTCTGTATATTTCTGAACTCCATAGACCTTCTTAACTTGTTTACGATGGATACTGTTTTTGAAGGCTCTGTCTCAGTATCTGAAGTTTTTGTCTCCATGGAAGTCATTTTGTAGGTATTCCTGGGAGTTTTTGCTATGTTTCCATTTTCTCTAATAGACTGCCGTCTTAAGGGAGGGCTTGCAGAGCATTTATCAGATGGCTGTTTTGCTGAATTCTGTGCACTGAGGAACGCATTTCCTCCTGAAATAAAAACATATACAATAAATACATTCTATTAGTATCTCATGTCAATCGGGTATTATAGCCTCATAAAATATAGTAAAAAACTAAATATTCAGCTTCGTATTCACTTAACAACAAGGCTACTTATGTGTCTATAAATCTGTTTTATAAGAGCCATGCACAATTAAGAATAATATTATTTGGTGCTACAGTGGGGTCATCATTAAGCAAGTTGGATGCTGAAATGATTATAGAAGGTAAAAATATTGCTTAAGAAGGATCCTCCAAAGGTTGCCATGTCCTGTGTCATTGATGTAAATATAGGCATTTTTTCCTTCAAACATTAGAAACAAACAGCTGTTTCTTGCCTTAAATCACCAATAAAATAACATGGATTACCCTTGTGTGGTTAGGGTCCATATTACACAGGAAATATTTACCTACCACAAACATCTTCAGGGTAGCAAGCTGTTCCCTCTACGACAGGAACACAGTGACCAGTGCCAAATGAGAGATTAGACAGATTCTCATCTCCCATCTCACACTCATCCCGGGCCTGCTCCCACCTAGAAGGTTAGCAGGAATAATTGTACAGTATACAAACTGTTATCTTTCTGTTTTGTAATTGGCAATAATTTTGAATTTGAGTAATTTATATGTAAATATGGTGAGACACCATTGTACTTTTTTGCTATGTCTCCCTGGTTACTTATAATAAAGAAGCCAAAGGTGTACACAGGTCATTTACACACATTAACGGAGTCTTTCTTTCTATGTAAGTCAATGAATGCCAATGTTAGTTCAACTGCTGATTGAAATCTCCCTTTCAATTAGAACAGAGAAGATGGAAATGGTATTTTCTGCCAGGAACATTTCTTTTAGAGAAGCAATATCATACTGCTTCTAAAAAAATAATACTGTATGTTCCTATCCCAAAACATCACAGTGGTAGGAAACAAGGAAACCGACCAAAACTCTCTGAGGTGGGCAGCAGAGGTTCTTCTCCTGAATTAGTTGCTTGAACTTGTTTTCCAAGCAAATTCTCTGAATTTGAAATGGCGACATGACACGTGCTTGTCAACTGTGGTTGCTCCTTCACTGGGGTCTTGAACATTTCAGCTATTCCTGTTACATGAAGATATATGAAAAGTGATTGACATATTGCTAACATGCAAACAACCATCCCAGTCCTCACATGTAACATGCAAATGGTGGGAAATAACAGCAGATTCCTCCCTTGAATTCCTGGTACATAGGCCTCATAAAAAGGGTTGTTCCATCAATAATGTACTCATTTTGTAAAAAAGAAAGCAAAGAGAAGATATGTTATGCTCTTTGCTTTGCTTTTCTTGAAAAGGAAACAAATGAAGTTAGTTGACCTCTGTGGTCCTTCTAACTAGACCCCACACCTGAGCTCTGGAGCACGGAAGCTGGTGATAGGCTCCTGAGACCCACAGGCCTCCCTGCTGGGATCTAGAGGTCAAATGCCTTCATGTTTCTCAAAGTTTGGGTGCTCAGTTCTAGGTTTTAAATACAAATAACATGTGCCCACATTTTAGAAAATGACAAAGAGCTGCCCATTTTTAGTACTGTCAAGTAATAATATATATATTTTAAAAATTTTATATCACCATTCCGTTTGGAATGATAGGAGGCCTCAGCCTCCCAAAGTGCTGGGATTATAGACGTGAGCCACCATGCCGGCCATCCCCACTTTAAATTATACAAGTCAGGCCACAATTTACTGAGAGTGGGAATTGAGTGGAAACATTTCTTCAACAATCGTTTACGGGAATCTTCTCATAGGGCTTTAAGAAAGTTAAGCCACCTAGGAAGTAAATTCTGAAGAAGCAAAATATTGCTCAATAACAACTGGTCCACATCTGGGATAAACTATTAGTGTAGCTGCAGGTAACACTTTAACACCAAAAAAAGTAGTACTGATATAATCTCAGGAAAAAAATAATAACAAGGCAATTTATATAGAAGTTGCAACTTTCTGCAAAACTCTTATCATCTCATGTCCTCCTTACTTGTATCATTCTGGCCTCACTGGATGCAAGTGCTATTTCAACCTCGCAGTCATGCGCAAAATGTTCAGGGGAAGACTTTTCTGAAAACTCCCTTCCAAACCAGTCCATTCACAAAAATCTCCCCTTCTACATAAAATGCCTAGGATTTAGTGTTCAGCAGATGCTAATGTTTTGTAATGAAATTCACTCATACTAACAGGTGAGAACTGCTTGACTCTAGGATACCATCTTAAAAGAAAGAATGGGCCAGGCGTGATGGATGGCTCACGCCTGTAATCCCAGCACTTTGGGAGGCTGAGGTGAGCAGATAACGAGGTCAGGAGATAGAGACCAGCCTGACCAACATGGTGAAACCCCATCTCTACTAAAAATACAAAAATTAGCTGGGTGTGGTGGCACACACCTGTAGTCCCAGCTACTTGGGAGGCTGAGGCAGGAGAATTGCTTGAACCTGGGAGGTGGAGGCTGCAGTGAGCTGAGATCATGCCACTGCACTCCAGCCTGGTGACTGAGAGACTCTGTCTCAAAAAAAAAAAAAATAAATAAAAGAAAAGAAAAACAAAGAATGCTGGGATGCTGGGAACAATCGACTGTCCCACACACTGAGTATTTAGGATTTTGTTTTTCCTAGAAAGTATTTTTGAGGGTTTGTTTTTAACATTTTGTAACACATATATTAGAACATTCATACATGTTGATAATTTACAAGCATACTCATATATACATATCTATATTTTTTGTTTTGGTCTTGTATTTTTGTCTTCTTGGTTTTTTAAAAAAGATTAATGAACTGATCCGAATGTCACTCATCAGAGGGTACGTTGCATCCATTACGGAGGAGTACAACTCTTACAACTCAATCTGCCAGAAAACAAAAATAAGGTTCCCCCTGTTCTCACCACCCTTCCAAATAGTACACGGTAGAAACTACTGGACAAATTATACAACACAAAACCTACAATCGCTCTCCTGCCACCATCCCTATCTGCTACATCATCCCCACTTTATTTTAATTTTTTGAGACGGAGTTTCCCTCTTGTTGCCCAGGCTGGAGTACAGTGTGGCAATCTCGGCTCACCACAACCTCTGTCTCCCGGGTTCAAGTGATTCTCCTGCCTCAGCCTCCCGAGTAGCTGGGACTACAGACATGCACTACCACACCCAGCTAATTTTGTATTTTTAGTAGAGACGGGGTTTCACCATGTTGGCCAGGATGGTCTCAAACTCCTGACCTCAGGTGATCCGCCCACCTCGGCCTCCCAAAGTGCTGGAATTAAACACGTGAGCCACCGTGCTGGCCATTCCCACTTTAAATTACACAAGTCAAGCCACAATTTACCCAGAGTGGGAATCGAGTGGTAACATTTCTTCAACAGTCAATTGTTTATGGGAATCTTCTCATAGGGCTTTCTTTCAAGAAAGTTAAGCTACCTAGAAAGTAAATCCTGAAGAAGCAAAATATTGCTCAAAAACAACTGGTCCACACCTGGGATAAACTATTAGTGTAGCTACAGGTATAACAAGTTAACTCTCTTCACTGTAAAGCACCTTCCAGCTTTCTATGCAGGGTAAAGATATGCATTTGACATTTCCACACCTATTTCACACAGGACACATGATCCCAAAACTTAGTAGAGACTTGTCCTTGCAAGCCAAACCTGCTTTGTCTTCCCTGAACACTAAGACCCCAGAAAGGTGACTCAGTCGTTTTTTATAAACCCTTTCACAGCAGATAAACACAGTTAGCAAAACAAACATTAGCACAGTAAAAAAACAGTAGAGTCAAAAGACTTACAAGATCTAAGGCTATGTTTTTACCTGAAAGATCTTCCTTAAAGTCCATTTTTTGGTTGGAAACGAAGTTGTTGAGCATTCTGTAGGGTCGAGCAGGCACATGTACTTTTTCAGTATGAGCCTTCCCTATTATTATGGTACAAGGAGAGTTTGCATGGCCTGTACTAAATTGACTGTGAACTTCGCCCACAGGCTTCTGTGGAAAACAGGAAGGAGGTAAACAGGACATTAAAGCATGAATCCACACTGAATGCAAGCTTCCATGACACCCGGATGTGTAAAGCAGCATTCAGTGAGGCCCCTACCTTCGGAGTAGCAGGTCTTCTTTGCCTTTTGTTCATTGACCTTTGAGGACCATGTTTTATGAGTTTAGTTTGTGTTTGTTTTGCACCAAGTTTTACTACATCTGCCCATGATTTTGCAACTGTCAAAGGAAAAAGATGATGGAACTTTTCAAAAACTAGCATTCATGAAACAATTCACCTTAATATATGTGTTCTAACGCAAGACTAACCAATCAGATTGGCTTCCGAAGCACCACTTCTTCTTTTGGAACATATCATCTGTAAAATATCATGTTGACTTCGGCTGATAGATGCTCTCTTTGAAGGCAGGTTGCCGCTCTTTCTCCCTCCTCTCTTAGGAACCTCTGTCTGAGATTTGCTGCTGGAAGCAGGGGCTGCTTTGCAGGACCTACGGCGTTGATCATTGGCAACTGGAGTTTTCCTAGGACTAGGAGCTGGAGGGCTTCTAACCAAGCTTTGTGCCTTCACTTCCACATGGATTTCTGAAGTTGACTCTTGTTTTCCTGATGGTTGAGGCTGTTCCTGACAAGACAAAATTGTTGACAAGAAGCCTTAACAAGGATGTAACATCTCTGGAATGACTGATAAAAACTTATTCAATTAAGAATTTCAGCTGTTTAAATCTTGAAGCATCAGATGCTTAAGCCACTGTCTTTCAAGACTATGGTAGAGGTGAGACGTCTCAGTCATTGAAGGAAAAACAGGAAACAGAAGCAAGCGAAGTCTGAAGTGAGGTCATTTCAGGTAGAAAGGTGGAATGAACGTCCTGATCAGTGAAAGACAAGCTGGATCTGATCTCAGTCCCAGTAAATACCAGCCGTGGGCACCCAGGCCCCGGCAGCTCACATGGAAGGAGGGCCGCTTGCCCCTGGGAGCCAGTGTAGAATGGAAAGGGAGCCAGGCATCACTTTCCACTCCTGTTGGGAAGAGAAGAAAAGAAAGACCGCCCAGGCCCCATTATGAAGGTTATGAGCTATAGGGCCATGAGTTCCCAGGGGTGTAAAACCCAGGAAGGACAACACAGCAAAGGAAGAGGTAAGCAAATATTCTCAAAGCTGATGGTGTAAAAGCTAAGATGTGCCATTGATGATTTTCCTTTACACCAGGTAAATGCCTTAACTATAGCCTTGTAACTCTAAAAGAAAGTAAAACAATCCTTGTGGGTCAATGTGGTAATGTATCCAGAATCTTTGTAATTGGTTGTTCTGACGGTGCCTGCAGGTGATTACGCAGTGCTGTAAATGTGTCTGGGAACTTCTGCACGAAAAGGACAACATCAAGGACGCCCCCAACTCGGTCGCATCAGCACCATGGTCAGGGACCCAGGGGCTCCTTTGCTGGTGCCCATATCAATGAGCTTTCATTTTGTCTTTTTAAAATCTTGTTTCTTCAAATAAATAAATAAATAGATAAATAAAGGTCTTCATCATAATTCCACTTGTGTCACTATTTGGAAAGGAATATGTACCCGGTGTGTGAGCCACTGGATGTGAATGGGAATGCTAATTGTTCAACTCACCTTGATGATTTTCTTCAGGACAGGTGGAGTGTGCGTTACCAGAGACTTTCTTTTGGTTGGGGTTTCTCCCCTCTTGAGAGGCGTATTAGGAGGCAAGTTTTCATCAAACAATTCAGGTCTTAGGTGCCCACCAAAGGACACACGCCTTCTTTTCAAAGGTATTCCCTCACTCTCATCTAAAGTAATGAATACAAACGTGGAAAGAGCAATGAAAAAACACACTGAGACTAGTGATTTACTTCACATTAGTATTAAACACGAACCAAGTGAAAAGTCATCGAAACACCACCTACAGCACGCCTCCATTCTTGCAGTCCTGGCGAAGCTAAGCTACTAAGAGTTCCTAAAGGATTGCGGGAGTGGCCACTAAGATGTCAAGTTCCCACTGGACAGTAGAGAGGCCTTCCTTAAAACGCTGAAACATTATGCGCGGACATAGAAAGGAGTCTGCAGCAGTAGCTTTCACCTTGGAGTAGGGGGACGACAGCCGGAGAGAACTCTCTAAAGACATGCACTTGGACCTCACCCTGACCCACCCAGTGACCGGAATGCATGAGCTGTAAAAACTCCTCCAGGTGGTTCTGAGCTCAGTCCCGGCCACACATTTTCCTGAGCCACCAGTTAATGTAAATCCCTTGCCTAAGTGATGCTTCCCCACTAGGAGGCTTGGTGGAACACTGAGACTGATGTTACACGCCTTATTTTATCGATAGCCTCATGCCCCACCGCTATGGCCACCTGCAGAAACAGAGCCTGGAGTACAAATACTGCGTCTATGGCCCAGACAACTTTTCTTCGAATAGCCAATCCCTAGGAGTGTAGGAAGCTCCCAAGGAGCTAGCATATCTGCTGTGAAGGTCCTATCTCTGCCACTGCCTGGGTGGCCTTGGGTTGTCCATTTCCTCATTTGTGACACAGATCTAAAAAGACAACCTAGCCATGGGCACTGCTACTGCACCAAGGATCAAGTGTTCATGTCTGCCAAGCACGTGGAAATCTGCCTGGCATATAGACTCATGGGTACAGTCCAATGTTTACAGCAAATTGTTTGTAGGACACTCTGAAACCAGAGTATCAACACTTGAGAACTATCACTATGTTCAATGATTTCCAGTGATTTATTCCACACGACCAAACTCATATGATACAGTTGATTGTAGTTCAGAACTCCATGTGAAAAGCAATTATGATTATTCTCTTTTCTATTTTGTGATAGATGGAGGATAATCAAATATTTTTGGGGCCACCCTATCTCCTTCAATAACCCCTGCTTCATGCTTCCCTGACAACCTCCATCTCCTCTGTCATTCCTTGTTATAATTACCTAGGCCTTCAGTATTCATCCATCAGCGAAAACAGTGTGCGTGTCTGTCTTCTCCCTGTGCCTTACGCGCTTACATTCTCTCCCACAAAGCTAATCACTACTGAAGGAAGGAAGATCTCACAGCTACATAGTAGTTGTTCATCTTTTAGAAAAAACAAATTTACAATTAAATAAACTTACTAATGGCATCACCAAAGTTGCTGATATCAACTGAACTAAGACCGGGTAACCCAGAGCACATCTGTCCAGCGGTAGTGTCCAATTTCTCAGGCTTGTTGAGGGAATCCTTTTGGATCTTCCTTTCAACTTGAGTGAGCCACAGAGTTAAAAATGGCTCATTGTGAATTTTAGTTTCTGTAGGCGGAACTTCCACATCTGTAGGAATACTTTCTCTGGTTTTGGAAGAGAGATTTTCTGGCTTAGCGGCAGAGTCAGCTGTGTCTTCAACTTTAGCTGGTGTTTGATTTCTAGTTGAAAGCTTCCTGGGAGTAAGAGTTTTATCACCAGCCTTGAAGCCTTCACTTTTACCCAGATGCACAGATTCTCTTCTCCCAGCAGTATATAGGTCTTTGTTCTTATGTTTTTGTGGAGAATTTTGTTGCTGTGAATATTGTACAGGGGTCTTCATTTTAGCTGGTTCATAGAGAGGAAAGCTGGTGCCCACAGCCTTGCTGGGAGTCTGAACAGACTCCACGTCTCTTCTCTTCCCCTTGTTCTGGTCAAGCTCTTGTTCAGGTGAAGCAGGCTCTGCCATAGCGTGGCCGCTTCCACCAGATTTCAGTCTTGACTTACATGAGACCAACAGTTGGGTCTCCCCCTGTAAACCATCAGCACTTTCTTTTTCTGTTGTGTAATCAGTTTGTAATCCAGATTTTCTACACTGTAGAAAATTTTCTTTTTGTGATTTTACATCCAACTCTTTCTTCATCGACTCATAAAGCTTCCTAAAGGGAGATTCATTTTTTTTGCTACTGTCAAGACATTGTGTAGTGGGAATAGACTTCAATTCGCCATAATGGCTCACTAATTTTACCCTGGAAATTTCTTTAAAATCCGCGGAAATGGGATCAGCTGCATTTCTGACATTATATCCAGCATGTTCTGAGGAACGAACATTAGGTGTTCCCTGAGCAACACCACTGTCTTTTGAGTCATCGGCGGTACTGTCTTCTTTGACATTCTTGTTATGTACCTGAGGACTTCCTGAAACTTTTCCTTCAATGATTTTTGAATAGGCCTTGGAATCTTGAGCTTTCTCATCTTGGCAATGAATTATGAAATAAGAAACAGAAGTTCAACATTTTCTCAATGATTAACATTTGTGGAATTCAATATTTTAATTGTTTCAGGTTGTCTTAAAGTTAGCTTTTACTTGGCCTACAAATTATTTAATGCCTAAAACTTGCAAGTCTTATACTAGAATTATGATTCAAATAAATAAATCACATTAGCTCCAATAACCAGTATGAAATATCACATGCTATCTAACTATTGAGAACTGAGTTGACAGCTGAACAGGCAATTTTCTCATATCTAGAGTCTCTCTTAAGCACAGCATACCATCAGCCGCCAAGGGAAAACAGTTAGGCATCTGTCTGTTGTTGACATGTTAAATGACACCTCCTCCACTTCTGACAGGCTAGACATTTAGCACTTGCATTCTTGCCGCCCCTTCTTTGCCAATATGCTTCGCAAAGACCTGATTTTCCAGGATTCTGGAACAAAACCCAACCACTACTCACCAGGGTCAGGAGAGAAGCTAGATCTTGAGACACGACGTGCTGGCTCCTATAAGTTGGGAAAATAAGAACAGTTATTTGCAGGCCTTTCTAAATACTGACAGTCACAACAGTGAAAATGTTGATTGTTTTCTGGCTGGGCGCAATGGCTCATGCCTGTAATCCCACCACTTTGGGAGGCCAAGGTGGGCAGATCACTTGAGGTCAGGAGTTTGAGAACAGCCTGGCCAATATGGTGAAACCTCATCTTTACTAAAAATACAAAAAATCAGCTGGATTGGTGACAGGTGCCTGTAGTCCCAACTACTCAAATGGCCGAGGCAGAAGTGCTGGAACCCAGGAGGCGGAGATTGCAGTGAGCAGAGATTGCACCACTGCACTCTAGCCTGGGCAACAGGGTGAGATTCTGTCTCAAAAAAAAAAAAAACAATAAAAACAATAAAAAGTTGTTTTCTTTACCAAACCACTCCTATATGACTTTTAAAAACTGAGAAATGAGCTCAAGTCAATTGGGAGCCAGTGGTCAGGATAAAAGTACTTCTTAGCTGACTCGTTAAAAAATAGTGAGTGATTAATAGGAAACAAACTTGAGGCTTAAAATTACTAAAATCAAACCTCGGTGCGTCGTTATAACTTTCTTTAAAGTTATTTCCCAACATCCTATTGCGGAAGAACCAAAGTCAATATTAAACATCACCTACACTGAAGATCTGTAACCCCCCATGAGCTCAGAACTACTGACTGCTTCATCAGTTTTCTCAGAAATGGACCATAGGACCTGTGGATGAACTGAGGCTCCACTTGGCATGTGGGCCTTCTTGGCTGGTGGATACTTAGGGTGGATCTGAGAGCCTGGATTTACCCTAAGTAAATTCATGGCACAGGCACACATGGTACATTCACAGGTTCTGCAACCTCACAGCCTGGGAGCAAGTGCAGCGCCCTCACCTGGCTCCCCAGAGACAGCGCCCTCACTTTCCTTCATATGGAATTATTTCTGGAAGGGTGGAAGAACTAAAGAATAACACATATATAAAACTTTTATAAAAGTCTGATGTCCCAAAGGAAGAAGAGCTTATCATCTGGATTACTAAGAAAATACCTAAAAAATATTACCAAAGTCAAGGAATCTAACTTCCTTAATCAATTTCAAGTTTCCTGATACATAACGCCTTGCTTCTAAAACTATCTATGTGAGGAATGTTTTTTTATTTCCAATCTGAAGTGGAACAAGAATCTTATGACTAAATGATATAAATGAACTATTAATAAAATTATGAATACGTATATAATCTCACTTTTGTTGGATGATTATATTCAATAGCCAAAAAATTGCTGTCGAATTGCTGTCATATTTCCTACATACTCCATTTCAGTACATACCGTATCACAGACCACTAACAGAACAAACAGTTCCTAGACTGTTGAGGGGCACATAGCTAACCCATAGTTCAACTGGCTTTTGGTTTATTTACTCCCATAGACTAGCAAGTTGCCTGGCGGCTGCAGCGTGGGAAGCCTCAGAAACTGGCTTCCAGCACAGGAACTGATGACCACCAGGCTCAACATTAAGGCTGTTCCTCTAGGGAAGAAGCAGTACTTTAAATGGTAGAAATGGGCTGGACATGGTGGCTCAAGACTGTAATCCCAACACTTTGGGAGGCCCACGTGGGTGGATCACGAGGTCAGGAGTTCAAGACCAGCCTGGCAAATATGGTGAAACACCATCTCCACCAAAAATACAAAAATTAGCCAGGTGTGGTGGTGTGAACCTGTAGTCCCAGCTACTCGGGAGGCTGAGGCAGGAGAATCGCTTGAACCCAGGAGGCAGAGGTTGCAAGATCACACCACTGCGCTCCAGCCTGGGTGACAGAGTGAGACTCCATCTCAAAAAAAAAAAAAAAGGCAGAAATGTTGAAATTCAAGAGTACCTATTACTAATTTCAGGCACCTAAGATGACTCTCCTAAGCCAAGATATTCCAAGGAGCTCATCTGAAACTAGCTTTAGGAGCACTCTAAAATGTAGAAAAAATATGAACTCTCAGGGCTTATCCTAAGCCTAAATCCCACTAAATTTCCAAGCACATGGTGACAATTGTTTTAATAAGCTGTACAACTAAAATACCTCTTCCACACTAATATACTCAAACTATCTAAATTTCCAAGCATGTGCTGACAATTATGTTTTCATAAGCTGTACAATTTGAATACCTGTTCCACACTGATATACTCAAACTATAGGATTCTTTCACATGACAAAGCACAGGACCCCTCTTCTTGTTTCATGGGTCGTCTATCAAAATAGAGAAGCATCTTTGGCACTTACGATTTTCATAATGTGATTATTTCAGACACATAAAGATGGATGAGTACAATGACTGGGAGACAAAACGAGCCACCAGATAAAGCAATTCCCAAATGTTACCTCTATGTGTTGGAGTTATCCTAATCATGGGCTTGCAAAAAACTCACAACATACTCTAGTAGACTTATTGGCCAAAAGTGTAAAACCAACTTAGTACCCTGATTTTGAACAACAAAGAGGAAATATTGTTTTAGATTACTTCAATATGTCTAAGTTCAACTTATTTTAATACTTTAGTTACATTTTCCTACTATAACCAGTAACCACCCTCTTTGTAACTGATTTCAAGTAAGAAATCATCAAAGCATACATAAATGATTTCATATCATCAAAAAGAATCAGAGCCCAAACTTGGATATTTCCCATCACCTGTTCACGTACTTTTCTTGGAAATTCAGTTGACTTCCTTCCATTCTGAAAACTTTCATTTTCATACCTGCAGTGCATAGAACGACAGACACAGATCCTGATTAAAAATTTATACCCTGGGGAGGAAGTCTCCATATCCACTTAATGTCCAAGGATCAAGGAACAAACTTTGGGTTTAGTTCAAGACATCATCTTATATAAAGAAATAAATTTAGAGTTAGAAAAGTGCTCTTACACTAAAAACTAGGGTTAGTTGCATCAAGTTTGTTTTGAAACACCACTGTCAGAGGTTGGGGACCCAGATTAACCTCTGATCACTGACGACTAGCCCAGGTATGATTTGACAATATTCCCAAGCACCTTCTATGACAGAAGCTAATGCACATGAGAGCAAAGTCAAGTTTCTTCTAGTTTAAGTCCATGGAAATCATCTGATGGCTTGGAAGGCCAGCCAGGAAGCCTGTAGGTAACTGAATCTTTCTCACGTTGTGAAGTCACATACTTCAGGGTAAATAAAAAGCTACGCTTACACTACAGGGTAACTACAAAGCTGTATCTTAGAACACTATGATCACTTCAGTTTCCCACATACTCAGTCTGTATCTGAACAAGACAGGTACATCTTAGGAAGATCACATTTAGCAAGGTACATAATTATCCTGGCAAGCTTCAGTGATCAAGTCATAGAAGCAATCCTTTACTTTGCATAATGAAAATTTTTGGCCTCAGTGAAATGAACTGATTTGAATTTACAGGCAACCTAAGTAAGATCTGAAGCAGTCAGACATCTGAAATTGTTTCCATGGTAGAGAGTTCGGAATCAAGTCTCTCTTTCTAAGATTCACTTTCTGATCTTTGTTGGATGTCTTTAATCATCTGAATTTATCTCAATTTGGATAATATCTTGTTTTGGAAAAATAGTTCAGCTCTCCAATACACATCAAAAGTTTCCTACCTATAGGTCGGGCGTGGTGGCTCATGCCTGTAATCTCAGCACTTTGGGAGGCTGAAGCGAGTGGATCACTTGAGGTCAAGAGTTCGAGACCAGCCTGGCCATCATGGTGAAACACCATCTCTATTAAAAATTACGAAAATTAGCCGGGTGTTGTGGTACACGCCTGTAATCCCAGCTACTTGGGAGGCTGAGGCACAAGAATCACTTGAACCCGGAAGGCGGAGGTTGCAGTGAGCCAAGATCACACCACTGCACTCCAGCTTGGGTGACAGAGAAAGACTCTGTCTCAAAAACAAACAAACAAACAAACAAAAAAAACTTCCTACATAGAAGTCTGTATTAAATAAAAATACTCTTTAAAAATGAAGGCAAACGTCCAAGAAGCACAGTAAAGTAAATGACCAGAGAATTTAAGTGGTGCATTAAAAAAACAACTATCTAATACGAATGAAGACAATAACAGAGACAGAGATCCATTTAGCAAAATGGATTTTTAAATGACCCAACTAATATGTTGTCTACAAGAGACACAATTTTGATTCAAAGACACAATCCTTTAAAATAAAAGCATGGGAAAAGATATACCATGCAAACAGCAAGCAGAGGGGAAGAGGAGTGCTGTATTAACATGAGACAAAATGACCTCAGACAAAAATTATTCATAGAGAAAAAGGACATTTTACATAAGGATCAATCCAGCAAGAAGATATTCCAGTTAAACACTAGAGTTCACCTGACAACAGGTTCCAAGAGACAACTTAAAATAAATCATAATAATTATGAAAAGTTAAAATTAAGGGGGTGGAAAAAGTTATACTACACAAGCACTAACCAAATGGAAATTAGTTTAGCCATATTCATCATCCAAAGGAAACATTAAGCAGAAAAGAAAGCATTGCTAAAAATAGAGGACATCTCTAAATGACAAAGAGTTCTATGCACCAAGAAGACATAATTCTAAGTTTGTACACCATAGTACAGCCTCAAAATATACAAAGCAAAAACTGATAGAGATAAAAACAAATCAATCAATCAATCCCCAGTAGGTGATTTGAACATATCTCTTAGAATAATAGTAAGGGAAAATTTATTAGAATATAGAAGATTTGAATCTAATGGGAGTGTGTGTATCTGTGTGTGTGTGTGTGAGTGATATATATATATATATATACACACACACACACATATATAAATAAAATATCTGAGACACTGTAGAATAGTTTTCAATTACGCAAGGCAGATTAGTAAAATAATTAACCATATCTGCTCATAAAGCAAACCCTGACACATTTCAAAGACTGGACATTAGTCAAATGTCCATCAAGAATAAACGAATTCTGTATAGTTATGTATATTATTGTATATATTAAACATATTTTTTTCAGTGAAATACTTATGCCATGAGAAGGAACAAACTACAGAGATGTCCAACATGCTATGAATCTCACACACATAAAAGCACAAGCCAGGCACAAATGTATACATTCTTATATCACTGTTAAGGACTTTCATAAGAACAGTTTCATAAGAACGGTTTCATAAAAACTGTAGTGTGTTCAGAGATCCACGTTTAGGCAGTGAAACTCGAGACGTTTGATATCCTAAAAGCCAAAACGGTGGTTTACTTGCTGAGGGAAGGAAGTCGTGATTAGAAAACAGCATTTTAAAATGCTTCTGGAAATGTTCTATATGAGCTGGCGGTATATTAGTCTGCTAGGGCCACCGTAATAAAGTCCCACAGACTGAACGCCTTTAACAACAGACATGCCCTTCTCAGTGCTGGAGGCCAGAAGTCTGAGAGCAAGGTGTCAGCTGGATTGGACTTCTCTGCGCCTCTCTCCTTGACTTGCAGATGGCTGCCTTCTTGCTGCCTCTTCACGTGGGCTTTCCTCTGTGCATGTGTTCCCTAATCTCCTCTTATAATGACACAAATCATCAGATTAGGGCCCATACTAATGGCCTCAAAAACTCTTCATTGTCTTTTTAAATGCCCTCTTTCCAAATACAGCCTAAGGTATGAGGGGTTAAGAATTCAAAATATAAATTTTGGGAGAGCACAAATCCGTCCTATTATAATAGGTGGTTATCAAAAGGGTGTTCGCATGATAAGTTGACCTGTCCATCTTGTTCTGTACCTTTTTCTCTGAGTGTATTTTGCTTTAAAATAAAAAAGAATAGAAAAATCTCATGCAGTTTCACAACACTTGGAAGAAAATAACAAACTCCTTTAGGACAAGGTCAACCTTTCTCTGCATAATTATTTGCACCCAAATCCTTGAATTCCATCACATTTTGTCCCAATTAGTCATCTTCCTAGATCCATATCCTCTTAAATTAAGATTAGTGTTGAGAATGAAAACCTGAAATAGTTTGACATCCATGAACATTAAAGAAGAATGACAGTTGACTACGACACTAGTTTACAGTTAATCAGAAGATGACATTTACTGTTAGACCAATCAGCTTTTACCTACCTGAAAGATCGATCAATAATAGTTATTACATCTCCATGTTTTAGCTGTACAGGCTCATCAATAACAGACCCATTTACTTGTGTTGGATTTGTGGAACTGAAATTATGTAATATTGCCTACAAGTGAAGAGAAGGGGAAAATATGTAACTAATGAACAGATTGAAAGTGAACTAAAAGCTTTAAAAGTAGATCTCCAAAAAACCACTCACCTCCTGCTCAATGATTTCAATTTTGCAATGCTGTTTTGACACAACAGGAAGCTGGATACGGATGTCACATTCAATACCCCTTCATGCAAAAGAAGAAGGTTTTTTTGGTTGTTACAACTTTTTAAAACATTACCTCAATTTCCCAAAATAAAACACAATTTGACTAGAATGTTTGATCTGTAAACATAATTGACATAAAGGAGTAACAAAATGGTCAATGTAAACGATCTTGCATTTTGCAAAGAACTTTTGGAAGTATTAATCATGTAACTATTACATCTTTAAAACAGAGAGTACGTGAAAATAAGGGAAAACACTAGAATACAAATGGAATTACCTTTTATATAAAAAGCTATACTTAAAAGACACAAATAAAGGAGTACTTACATCAATTTTGGAAAATGACTATTTTTAATACTCTGTGCTTTCTCAAAAACGTTTGTTTGTAATGTTAAATATGTTTAGAGGTTTAATCATCCCCAAATGTGCTTATTTGATGCTAGCACTTTTGTGCATCAGTTTCTTCACATACAATAGAGTACATCGTGATGTTCAAACAATTAAATGGTTGTGCATGTCACTAATTTGCCTAGCACATAGTAAATACTCATTATGGGTGAGCTTTGCATTGTTGTTTTAAAACTACACTGAATTTACGGACAGATTCAAAAGTCTCTAAATAAAAATACTAACTTGTGCGCAACAAAAAAAAATCTAAATTCAACTTGTTTTTCCACAGAAAGCTAACACCATGGCAAAGTAGCGGAAGAGACAATTCCTAAACCTACACAAACTAATAATCAGAACAGTTCATTAGTAGGTTCCTGGAGTCTTCAGTGTTCCTGTTCTAGCCCGTGATCTTAAAAATTTGAACAAATTATGCAATGGCCTGTTCTCCATCTGAACCTTTGGAGTCTAAGAATCTCTCTTCCTACCCAGGTCATGTGACCAAACACTTACGAATTAGTTTCTAAATTATAAAATCTTGCATGAAAATATATTCAAGGACTACTGTATGAAAAGCAAAAGGATTGCCACTTGAGATGAAATGTTTATATTTTTCCTTTCCAAGAGAAAGGTATCTTTGGAAAGTGAAAAGCTTCCTTAACCCCAAATAAAATAATTTGACTTTAAGGTAACAGGACATCTGAGCAAAGGAGAGACTATCGCCTACAACTGAGAATTTGGCAGGAGGACGACTATAGGTGGATGGGTGTTTCTGAGCTTTGGCACTGTTGACATCTTGGGTCAGATACTTCTGTATTGTGGGGGCTGCCCTGAGCCTGGTAGGCTGTCCACCCTCACCTCTCCTTCGCGATGACAGCGCATGTCCCCTTCCTGTATTGTGACATGGAAATTCAAATGGCTCCTGGAAGGTAAGATGACCCTCCTGTGAGAACCACTGCTCTCAAGCGATTGCAAATCTGTGGCTCCAGCCGGTGTTTCTAGTGACCCTTGCCAGAATGCTAGGTATTGATCACACCCCCTGTGTAGTAACAAGACAGTCCTTGCCTTTGGGGAGCTCAGCCTAGTGGGAGACAAACCCACAACTTACCCATGAAGCTGTGGGGTTGGAAACACAAGTTTTCATGCAAGGCTTCCTCGGAGGTGACATTTCACCTGATGCCTGAATGATGGAAATCACACAAGTTTGGGGAAGGGGAGAACTTTCCCATCGTAAACTTCCAAGTGTGTAAGAAGTACCAAGGTGAACAAGGGCTTGGAATGCCTTAGGCGGGAGGAACAAGGTAGGGATGGGGTTGGGAGGATGGGGTGAGGCTGGGATGAGATTCAGGGCCCAGGCCACACAGGAAGTGACCCCTTCTCAGACCTCTAGTGGGACATATGTCAGAGGCTGGTAGGGGCACTGGTAGCATTGTGCCTGTTATACAGGGACAGTGTTATTACCACCACCAAACGGGACAGCAACATAAGAGGAAACGTTCTCAAATTCCAGGCAGTAAGACTTTCTGTCCCATTTTCCTATTGCCGCAAAGAGCCAAGAGGCAAGTGTATGGCTTCCTTCCTCCATTCTCTCAGGGTCCCCAGTGGCCAGTGATGTCCGCTGTGGAGGGACCCGGGGGCGCACAGCGTCTTCAGACGCCTGCCTGAAGCCAGTGAGGTATGAAGATCATCTACATCTTTATCGCAAGATTAGAAAATCGATTTTTTAAATTGGCTTGATTTTTAAAACCACTTAAACATACAAACACTAGCATCAAACTTAAATTTGGCAAAACAAACAAAACACAACTGTGTCAACGTAGTAACGAATGGGAGAAGCACCAAGGAAAAGTGACAGCAGGACCCAATCCTAGAGCGCGTTTCTGGACCGTGTACTGTGACTAAGATATTTTCCTCTTTCTCAGCTAAAACGTCCGTGCGCGCCCGCGGGGCTCACCTTCCAAACAAGCAGGTACTGAGGCTCAGGGGAAAGTGGGGACCGTCGACCCCGCTCCTTTTGATAGTAACCAGGCGTCTCGTGGGCCCCATTTTCTAAACAAGAAGTTGAGTAAAATCCGCAGAGGAAGGCCAGGTACCGAAAGGTTTGCGGAAGCAAATTTACAACTCTTCCACTGCAAAAGAGGTGCGGGTTACTCTGATAGCAAAGGAGCTAAGAGCCGCGTGCCCAGTCCACCTATCCCCGGCCACACAGGCGCACACCGCAGCTAGCCAGCGGGGACCCCAGGACAATCCGACCGCAGCCCCCGGCGCCCCAAAGTCCCGCGGCCGGGGTGCTGTCGCCAGCGCCTGCGCCTCCCGGGAGCTTCCACCCAGACGCCCTAGCCAGAGCCCAGGAGCAGTCGGGCCCAGGCCGTGCGTCCGTCCCCTGCCCGTCCCCTGTCCGTCCCCTGCCCGTCCCCGCAGGGTTCCCCGCGGCTCAGCCCTCGACCCCGGACAGCTCCCAGGAATCCCGGCCGCAGCCCACCTGGGACGATTCGGCCCCCAAGGCCACTTGTCAAACCACTGCTAGTCAAGTTGCACCCAAAGTCCGCCGCAGGAGGAGCCGGCGCCGCGCTCACCTTCGCCTGGTAAGCTGCGCCCGCCACGCGCCGCACACACCGGGCCGCAGCCCGCCGGCCCGCGCTCGCTCCGCCCCGGCCTGCGGTCCCCGCTGCTCCCGCCGCCGCCCCTGACGGGGACCCGGTGGCCCTACAGGTTACGTCCCCGGGCGCCCGGCTCTAGGGGCTCCCGCCGAGTCCTCCCGCCCGCCCGCCCGCCACTTCCTTCCTCCAAACCGGCGAGCCCGCCCAATTCAAACGAAAACGGAGATTCAAATTCTGGCGCTAAGCGCTGCGATTGAACGGGAAAGCGCGGCATGGAACCAATAGGAAGGGCGCCAGGGAGTGGGCGGGGAGGGGGGGGCGGAAACCGGGCTCCTGGGGCGGGGCTGGCGCATCCGCGGGCGAGCCATTCGTTCATCCCGAGGAAAATACCTGGGTGCAGCCCGGGGGAGGGCGGCTGGCGGAGGGCAGAGGTGGAACACGCTCCCACCGAGATAACCCGTCCTGCCATCCTTTTCTTAAAGGACCAAACACCTGGGACACTATAACGTTACTCATTGCCAAGAGATTTAAAACTGTTAAAAATTGCAAACAGGCGGGACACGGTGGCTCACGCCGGTAATCCCCGCACTTTGGGGAGCTGAAGCAGGAGGATCCCTTAAGCCCTGGAGTTCCGAATCAGCCTGGGGCACCTAGAGAGAACCAATCTCTACAAAAAATTAGCCAGGCATGGTGGGGCGCCCGTAGTTCTAGCTACTGGGACAGTTGAGGTGGGAGGATCACTTGAGCCCGGGTGGTCCAGGCTGCAGTGAGCTGAGATCGCGCCACTGCACTCCAGCCTGGGCGACAGAGCAAAGCCCTCTCTCAAAAAAAATTGAAACCTTCCTCTTCAGTGCATACATCTTACCAAACACAACCAATTATATGGTGTGGTGTGTTTGGTGTGTCTTTTCCAGCTATACGTGTATTCTCTTTTTCAAAAGCACAGAATAAAGATCATAACATACACAACACGGTTCTATACTTTGTGTTCTCTGCTTTTAAATATCCTGAGGCTATCTCCACCGAGCACATTCTCGCTTTTACTCTCTGTTTGATGGCTGCAGAGCACTTGGCTTTGGGAAACCATAATTTACTTAATCTTTACTATTGCCACATATTTAGGTTTACAATGTTTTGTTATTAGAAAACATTCTTCAATTAAAATATCTTGTGCAGGCCAAGATGGGTGAATCCTAAAATAATTACACACAGGATTCTATGGGTGGCTTCAGTTGCACTGGTGGCCATGTGGGCTCAGTGGGCCACCTGGGGTGAAGTGAATGGAGCTCAAACATGGTTTTGGTGACAACCTCCATCTCACCTCCTCCAGCTCCCCAGCAACCCTCGGAGCTTGGCTTCCTTGATCAGGAGCAAGCGTTCTCACTGTGTGGAGCGGACCCCTAAGGGCTTCCTATTCCTTTCAGGGGAGTCCATGAGGTCAAAACCATGTCTCTAATGACCCTCAGTGTTACTTGCCCTTCTCATTCTCATGCTCCCAAGAGTGTGGGGTGAGGTTCTGCAAATACAGAAACAGTGAGGAGACTCCCACTGTCTCCGTTTCAACCAGGTATTACAGAGATTTGCAAAAATGTGAAATAAAGCGCTGTTTTCATTTTGTTGTTGTTTTGGATAATGCAGATTTTTTTCCATAAAGGTAAGTTACTGGTGTTAGCATGAAATAGGTGCATCACTATCTTAAAATGAATCAATAAATGAATACTTTTAAATTCCTCAGCCTTAACTTAAAATATATAAATATAGCTAGATATAACCCATCCACATTCACAAAACTTCCTGGTGGTTCTCAGTAATTCTTAAGAGTGTAAACAGGCCACAAGATTGAAAAGACCTCTGCTCTAGAGCAACTACAAAGATATCAGCTGCTGATGGAAACAGAGAAACTGGGAAAGAAACATAAAAGCATAGCACAGCAACTCTAAATTGTATGGGCCAAGTCTGATGTAGAAAAATTCAACGCAAGGATACTATTACATAAACGTTTTAGGGGGCATGAGTTTCCATGTTCTCCCCGTTAAATGATCAAAGCTCACCACTGCATAACCCCATAAAATACAACTTTTCTCATCCTAATAACTGCTTGTTTCCAGAGACAGTTCTTCCACCCTCATGGATGCAGCCTAATTAGAACTAGAAGGTACTAGGCCAGGTGCAGTGGCTCATGCTTGTAATCCCAACATTTTGGGAGGCCAAGGTGGGTGGATCACTTAAGGCCGGAAGTTCGAAACCAGCCTGGCCAACGTGGTGAAACCCTGTCTCCACTGAAAATGCAAAAATTAGCCCAGTATGGTACACCACCAAGCTACTCAAGAGGTTAAGTCAGGAGAATCTCTTGAACCCAGGAGACAGAGGTTGCAGTGAGCCAAGATCACACCACTGCACTCCAGCCTGAGCGACAGAGTGAGACTCTGCCTCAAAAAAGAACTAAGAGATGCTACAATATTTGTCCAATAATCCAAACACTAGTGAACACAGAGCACCAATTCTCAAGAGACAGCAGGAAATTAAAGGAAAGATACAGGGGAATGGTCAGAGAGTGGATCTTAGATCCATAGGAGAGCCTATCTCCAAACTGTTTTATGATAGATTTTGCAGTGGGGCTTTCTGTTGAATTTTAAACTTGGCCCAAAGCCTAAGACTTCATAATAAACACAGATCTCTGGACTGTGAGGAGAGCCCTATGCCTCCCGTTCCCAGGCTGGCCTCTGGCTCTATGTCTCCCTCCAGTGTGATCAGCGTCTCTAATGGGGTGTGGAACAAAAGCTTGTGGCTAAAGCACCAGAGACCCAAGATGTGCAGGAAGAGACTTTCCAGGGGTTATGTGGATCTGGGGAGTCTCAGGGAATCCATTTCCAGATCCTCACAATTCACACTCTCTCATGCCCAAAATCAGTCAGCCAGAGGACAGGTCTCCAAAGGAGTCCATGCCCCAGGGCCCTTCTCACCCTTCTCACTCCCAGGCTGCAGATCTCATCTGCCTGAAACTTACAATGCACATTGCCGCAGGCAACCAATAAAGGAAATATCCAACAATTCCCTTAACTGTGTCCATCCATCTGATTAGAGTGTATACTTACAATAAAATTTGATCTTAGGTTTCATGAAAATGTAATTTGAAACATTGCAAACATGAATTTAAAAATATTCATTTATTGATCCATTTTAAGATAGTGATAGTGTTGTTTCATCAACTGTTTTAGTAAGTGATTTGTTTTTCTAAGACCACCAGAGCGAGCGCAAAAGAACCAGCGGGTAGGCAAGTGTAGGAGCAAAACTGCAAGTTTATTTTTGGTAACCTAAGGTGTGGGGAAGAGGTCTGTCCGCCTCCGGCAAAGAAGGCCGGCAGAGTCCCCCGGTGGGGCTCTCGGACTGAGTTCCGGCAGTCCCGACATCCCGACAGCAGTGGGGCTGGGAAGTCCGTGTGGGACCCTGGCCAAGAGCAGCTTTTCTAGGAGTGGGCGGGCAATAGGCGGGGCAGGGGCGTGTCCGGGGGCGTTCCACAGGTGCGACCAGGTAAATCTCGGTCTCTTCGGATTGACGTCACCTGGCGCATGCCCAGTTGGTCTGCACCTTCCCGGGTGCCAGCTGCATTTTCGCGCGCGGGAAGAGTTGGTGGTGAAGAAGAACCCGGAAGTGCACCATCTTGCCTCGGTTCGTCCAAACAGTAAGTACGTATATAAATACCTGTGTAATATGTATGTGTGTGTATACATAAAAAAGAAAAGACGCTAGGCAAGGTGGTTCACGCCTGTAATCCCAGCACTTTGGGAGGCCCAGGCAGGAGTTGAAGCCAGGAGTTGGAGATCAGCCTGGGCAACATAGCAAGACCCTCCGTCTCTACGAAAAATTAAAAAAACAATTAGCCAGGCTGGTGGCGTGGGCCTGTAGTCCCAACACCCTAGGAGGCTGAGGCAGAAGGATCGCCTGAGCACAGGGAGTGGAGGCTGCAGTGAGCTGAGATCGCGCCACTGCACTCCAGCCTGAGCGACACAGTGAGACCTTGTCTTATAAATAAATAAATAAGAGAAGGCAACGAAGAGTTTCAGATAAGTAGAACAGAAGTATATAAAAGACCCTTTAATACAAAAGCATGTGAGTTGCCTTAGGATAAATTCGGAGAGGAAAGTGAAGTAGAAACACGCAAAAAGGAGTCATGCGGGGAGCTACCTTGGAAGACTTTCCATCAGCCTGGGTGAGTCTCGGAGGGGAGGCCCTGCCGGCAAGGGCGGTGTCTTTAGCTCTGGCTCCTGTCCTGTTTGTGAGTTTCCCTCCTGACCTGAGGCTCCTTCCAGCATCACAGCTCCCAGCAAGCGGCCCGGGTGGACGCCCTCGGCTTGTGGGGGGCGCGGGTTTTAAAGTTCATAATCCCTGACCCCGCCCCCATCCCCCGGGGCGGGAAGATGGAGGCTCAGTTCGTGGACACCCTGGGCTCGGCCTCCTGGGCGACTGGCGCCCCCAGAAGTGTCTGTCGCCGCCCCCAAACGCTGTTAATCTGGGTGGGGTCTCATCCAGACACCCCCAGAACTGTGTGCTTCAGGTGCCCCAGAGCCCACGCGAAGGCCTGAATTCCGGTGGTTCACCTGGCTCACTGCCCAGGCCCTGGGACTCTAGAGTGGCTGCAGAGAGGGGCGCTGCACCAATCAAGAAAGCACCAGGGTCACAGAACTTCACTATCCCTGCCCCTGCCCCATCTCTTCATCACTGTCCCCAAGCGCCCCCCATTTCCAATTAGTGGAGATAAAGACCCTAACTTAGGGGTACAGGGCGGGGATGGGGGAGGCCGGAAATTGCCTCCCTGGAGAGAAGCAGAGGACTGAGGGCCTTGTGAATGGAGCCATGGCACTCTCTCTAGCTCAAAATTTAGCGGGGAGAGGGTCGGGGAGGGGGGCGGGGGGTGGGGCTGCGGTGCACACATCTTTGAGACCCTGGAGTGTGCGGTTGTTGTCAGCTCCAGCCCTGAAACCCGGGGACATACAATACCCAGCAGCATCTGCCTGGCTTCGACCCGGGCCCAAAGCTGAGCTCACTACCTGGAGTCCAAGCTCCTGTCCACCCCATGTCCTTGGTTCCCTGGGCAGTGTCCAAGTGACCCACACCCCAGGTCAGAAGCTGGGCTCTTCCTATCCTTCCTTTCACTAATATGGGGGCATAGGGTCGGGGGTGACCAGAGATCTGAGGGTTACTCCTTGCTGACACCCCAGTTTCTGTGCCTACTCAGTCCCCTGAGCCTTTGTACCTGGCCTGTCTGGGAGGTGGCCTCCATCAGGGCAACTCTTCTGAAGCACAAATGGACCCAACACCTCTTTCCCACATCAAATTCTGCTAGCGTTTCCATTCCCTAAGTCTCAATAATGAGGATGATGTGATCCAACGCCTTGCTGACCTCTGGGACCTCAACTTAGGCACCTCTGTAGAGCCATCACCATAGACAAAGTGAGCTGCCAATTAACTCCTAGGCTTACTCCCTTTTAATTGCCTTTAGAATAGAATTCAAACTCCTGGTCAACCCTTGGAGGCCATGTGTGCCCTTGGGTCTCCTGCCTCCTGGCCCCTCTTGATCTCTCCCTGGGCTCAGGTAGCCTGGGCTGCTTCTTTCCTAGAGGGTCCAAAGCTCTTTTCTTTTCTTTCTTTTTTTTTTTTTTTTTTTTTTCTGATGGAATCTTTTTCTGTAGCCCAGGCTGGAGTGCAGTGGTGCGATCTCAGCTCACAGCAACCTCCACCTCCCAGGTTCAAGAGATTCTCCTGCCTCAGCCTCCCGAGTAGCTGGGGTCACAGGTGTGAACCACCATGCCCCGCTAATTTTTGTATTTCTGGAAGAGACACGGTTTCACCATGTTGGCCAGGCTGGTCTCAAACTCCTGACCTCACATGATCCGCCCACCTCAGCCTCCCAAAGTGCTGGGATTACAGGTGTGAGCCACCGTGCCTGGCCCAAAGCTCTTGGCCCCCGGACAAAAGGGAACTAGGCAACTGATCTCAACTCTCCACCTTTAGAGTAAAAATTGAAACACAACATCTTGTCGAAAAACAAATGAAATTTGGAAAAACTTGTTTTAATTTAATAAGATACTACTACATGTTTTCGTTATATGGTATTTGGAAAATATTCTACAAATGTAAAAGGAAGAGAAAGTCACCCAGAGATGCAGAACAATAGGATCATACTTTTAATGACTATTTTGAATAATCAACATAACATATATATGCATATAAACACCATTTTAATTCTTGTTTTTATTTAGCTTTATAAGATAAATATGTACTCATTTTGAGCGAACATCACTTTAATAATCTTCCCTATTTTCCTATGTTCAAATAATAAGTTTTTTCCCTAATATTTTATTATTAGCAAAAAGGCTGTGGTGAACATCCTACGAGAAGTCTTGTTTTGATATTACAGATTGTGTGCTTAGTACAGGTCTCCCAAAACCTAATTGCTGGATCAAGCAACGTTTGCTGCTTCATGACATCAAACTGCTTGCCTCTCGAAAGGGCTGTGACATTTTCTCCATTCAGTTCAATGCCTGGGAATGCCTATTCACTACCAGTCCTTTGGATTCTCACGGGAAAAGTCTCTGCTAATTTGGTAAGACAAACAGGGAATATTGTTTCAATATGATTTTAAAATTAATAGGAAGGTTGAACACTTTTTGTCTTCTTAAACTTCCCCCTTTTTGTCTTTTGGTCAAAAATATTTGGGGCTATTTGCCTAATTCTTTGTGAATGTCTTAGAGTTTTCCTTATTAACTTATTTAATGAGTGTATATACCCTTGTTCTGCGGAGTGACTCATTTTGAAAATCAGTCATCACACTGAAAACTATTTAAAGCTACTTTACTGGATTACTTGGGAAAATGTGGGTAAGGACATTGCTCTAGCTCATAAAGCAAATTCCATTTCTTACTGACATACGTAGTGGGAGTAGAAATGAGAGGAGTGAGGTTTCAAAGCCACCTTCAAAGATGATCCAAAAGCCAATAGTAAGAATTCCAGAAAAGAATCACTGGAGTATAAAATGGAAAAGAAAAAGTAAAATAAGGTTAGAAGGGATATTGGGTTACACATTGATTCCTGTGCAGGAAGGGCTTCAGTTCAACTGGGGAGATTAGTATATCCACAGTAAATTACCACACAGGACTATACCAGCAAACCGAGATATTCAAAAGATGATTAATGAAGTCATTGAAATAAAGCTATAATTACAAGCAATTAATAATCTATTACAAAAGTTTATTCTTTCCAATGCTAAATGTTTGAGTAACCAAGAATTTGAAACTTCCAAGACTGTGGGCCTCATGATTCTTGGACTCCCTGGGGCAGAGGGCACCTGCGTCCAGCACGTTGTAATTCTCCCTCCTTCGGGTGAGGAGTGTCTCATTATTGAAGCGCCTCTGGAAAGGAGATATCACAGACCATTTTTTAGCATCTGCTTCTTTAAAAATAAAACGGAAACTATATGAGTTTGAATTTAGAGATTTATACTACTTGAGGACAGAATGTCAACGATAATGACCAATATCCTAATTATTGGTTCAGACAAATTTCTATGTTATAATATAAAAATCAGTTTCGCTTCAACAAGATCTTTAGAGATGACTAATAATAAATGGAACCCAGGTGCCAAGATAACATTCTGCATAAGGGAGACAGGAGAGTGGGGGGTAGAGAATTAGAGAAAGGAAAGCCAAGGAAAGACAGTGCTGTCTGGATCATACAAGCATTTGGAGTCAAAAAATATGAAAACTACTTTCTTTTATTGAGAACTTCCCATTAGAAGGATGTTCCTCACTTGGAAACTGAGTCTTACAGAAGTTACCAAGTCACATGGTCAATATTTAGCCCTGGATCTTAAATGTACAATTAGCTTTTTCCAAAATTCATCACCAAGATGGAGATCAAGATTCCAGTGCCCTTTCAAGTTCACTGAATTGAAGTTTCACGTATGTCTCTGTTCATGTCAAGGAAGTCCAAGCGGATGGTATTGTCTCAGATGGCTCAGAAGTTCATGTTTCCTGGAAAATCGTAGTAGAATTCCTTCTCCAAAATGTCCTGGAAATAATGGCAGAAATGCAACTGAGCCCGCTGCAGGGGATTATCAAGAAAATCCTAGGGTAATATTAGTGAACTCTAATGGAGAAAAAAGTTTCTTTTCTATAAACAATGTCTTGAGAATAGCAAAAATGAAAGAAAGAAAGAAAGAGAGAGAGAGAGAAAGAAAGGAAGAAAGGAAGAAAGAAAGGAGGAGAGAAAGAGAGAAAAAGAAAGAAAGAAAAGAAAGAGAGAGAGAGAGAAAGAAAAAAGAAAAGAAAGAATCTTTAGGGAGCTTTGTAAGTCAATCTTTAGGGAGCTTCGTAAGTCAATAAAGGAAGAATTTGATGTAAATTTTTTTAAATGTTCTAAAGAATAGTACAAAATTGGGATCACGAATTCATTATTCGACAGTAAAAGAAAGGGCTGATGTTACAGAGAGAGACACAACTATCAGTCTCACTTAAATAAGACCATTAGATCAAAGACACTCAATGAAACGCTGGATGTGAATTTAGGTCAGTGTAGTCACCACTATCCTAGCAGACATTAAAACAAGTCTGTTCTGCCTTTTCAGATTCTGCCAAATCAGTCATTCATAAAGCTGTCAATTCACACTTGTGTGAGAGCTGTGGCCACAACACTGGCCTCTACAGAGACTGTAACTTCATGCTAACAAGTACCTTTGGCATCAGCCACCAAAATTTAACTATTCAGCTTTCTTGCTTTCTTTCTTTTTTTGAGACGGAGTTTCACTCTTGTTGTCCAGGCTGGAGTGCAATGGCACGATCTCGGCTCACTGCAACCTCCCCCTCCCAGGTTCAAGCGATTCTCCTGCCTCAGCCTCCCGAGTTGCTGGGATTACAGGCATGTGCCAACACGACTGGCAAATTTTGTATTTTTAGTAGAGACAGGGTTTCTCCATGTTGGTCAGGCTGATCTCGAACTCCCTACCTCATATGATCTGACCGCCTCAGCCTCCCAAAATGTTGGGATTACAGGCGTGAGCCGCCATGGCCAGCCTTCAGCTTTCTTTTAAACTAGCTACATCAAATATTCCCCGAGAAGAACAGTGACTGAATTTAATCAGGTACTATAGATTTATTCAAATGATAGAGGATACAGGAGTAGCTAAATTTGATATGACTTTAGTACCACTTTTATTTCTTTAGATATTTATGATTGAGTGAGGGTTAAAGGACACAAGTACTTCCCACTGAATAGGAGATTTTACATAGTGTTATTTGCATTATGGAAGCATAAAACTTTTGTTCACTCTACTGTTAAACAAACTCATTTGAAATCCAGACATAATCACTCTTCTGCTTTATTAAATTTTGTTGAATTAAAGAGAGACTGAAGACACCTACCTATGTTAGTAGGAGGCATAACATAATGAGTAACCCCAAACTTCTGCTGCTTTATGAATAAAGTCTTCATAATATGAATTTACTCTTTGAGATGGAGTTCTTGAGACAGATATAAAAAAGTAGCTACAAACAAAAAGTATATGGCTTAGATTAATACTTCGTTCATTAGTATAACTGGGAACAGGTAATGTGATACTATAGTGTGTTTTGAGGTCCCTGCAACATGGTGCAAAAAATTTCAAAATATTCCTTGCTCAAAAAAAAAAAAAAAAATAGCAAATTACTTACCTTCTTTGGATTTTAGGAACATGACTTGCTGTTCTGAACTCCTTAGTGCTTGGACTCAGTCTACATTGTTTGCCCTGAGACTCTACCTCTCAAACATATGAAAGATATATTTTGAGGCGGGGCACAGTGGCTCATGCCTGTAATCCCAGCACTTTGGGAGGCCGAGGTGGTTGGATCACGAGGTCAGGAATTCAAGACCAGACTGACCAATATGGTGAAACCCCTTCTCTACTAAAAATACAAAAATAAGTTGGGTGTAGTGGCACACGCCCGTAGTCCCAGCTACTCGGGAGGCTGAGGCAGGAGAATTACTTGAACCTGGGAAGCAGTGGTTGCAGTGAGCCAAGGTCATGCCACTGCACTCCAGCCTGGGTGACAGAGCGAGACTCCATCAAAAAAAAAAGAAAAGAAAAGAGAGAGAGAGGAAGGAAGGAAGGAAGGAAGATTTTGAGTTACTTCTTTGATACATTTTGAGTTATTTCTTCTCTGTTTTTGTTGTTGTTGTTTTTCTTTTTTGAGTTGGAGTCTCGCTCTGTCCTCCTGGGCTGGAGTGCAATGGTGCGATCTCTGCTCACTGCAACCTCCGCCTCCTGGGTTCAAGTGATTCTCCTGCCTCAGCCTCCCAAGTAGCTGGGATTACAGGTGCCCGCTGCTAAGCCCAGCTAATTTTTTTTTTCTTTTTGTATTTTTAGTGGAGATAGGGTTTCACTTTTTTTTTTTTTTTTTTGAGACTGAATCTTGCTCTGTTGCCCAGGCTGGAGTGCAGTGGCACAATTTCGGCTCACTGCAACCTCTGGCTCCTGAGTTCAAGCAATTCTCCTGCCTCTGCCTCCTGAGTAGCTAGGAGTATAGGCGTGAGCCACCACACACGGCATATATATATATATATATATAGAGAGAGTAATATATAGTATTACTATATATATAATATATATATTATGTGTGTGTATATATATATATAGTAATTTTAGTAGAATCGGGTTTTCACCATGTTGGCCAGGCTGGTCTCAAACTCCTGACCTCAAGCAATCCATCCGCCTTGGCCTCCCAAAGTGCTGGGATTACAGGCGTGAGCCACCACGCCCAGCCTTCTTCCTGGCTTTTAATCTGGTCTCTTGTGAGGAGGTTGCCCACACTTTTCTTCCCAGCTTTCCTATCTGTTACGTAAGTCAGGGACAATGTATAGTTCCTTCCAGACTTCCATATTCTACTTTCATTGATCTTGGACCTAGAAGTCGGTTTTGTAGCTCCATTTTTGGAGTTTTCTTTTTTTCATGATCTTCTTTCCATTTTCATCTCCTTTAAATTGTTTTCTACTAATATAGGAAAACTAGGGGTATATTGTTCTTTATTGTTTATGTTTCTTGTTCTTGGACACGAAGCCATTCCCTAGGGAAATCAGAAGACATCTATAAAATTCCAATAATGAGGAAAACAAATCTCAAAATTCAACTAAAAGTAAACTCAAAAAGACATGCATTTAAAAATATTAGGCTGATTAATTGTTTAAGATGTCAGTAATCTAAGATATCCAATATGATGCTTTGCCAATTTATGAACAAGAAAAATCTGATTATAACAGCTTACGTTACAGCAAAATGCCCCATTACACAGGCATCGAATGAATTTCAAACACATAAGACAGATTAGTAAAAACTGCAGCCATATCAGATCGCAAAGCAAATGCCAACACATTGCAACAACTAGAAGCTATTGAAATGTCCATCCAGAATGATAAAATTGTGTATAATTATGTATATTATTTATTTCTCTTTCTTTTTATTTTTTTCCAGAGACAAGGTCTTGCTCTGTCACCCAGGCTGGTGTGCCTTGGTACAATCATAGCCCACTGCAACCTCAAACTCCTGGGCTCAAACGATCCTCCCACCTCAGCCTCTGAGGAGCTGGGACCACAAGTACACACCCTCAGGACTGGCTAATTTTTAAATGTTTTGTAGAGATGGAGTCTCACTGTGCTGCCCAGGCTGGTCTTGAGCCCTGGGCCTCAAGTGATCCTCCCATCCTTGGCCTCCCAAAGTGTTGGGATTACAGGCATGAGCCACTGCACCTGGCAGGTATATTATTTCAATCAAATAGTTAATGTAAACAAATGACAACTACAGTCAATATTTTATGATTCTCGTAAAGACTAGAGACATCAGACATAATTACATACTTTATTATTTAATTTTTATGAAGTTTAGTAATGTCAGACAAAATATAGTGTTCAAAAATGCATGTTTAAAAATAAAACTCAGGCTGGGCACGGTGGCTCACATCTGTAATCCCAGCAGCTTGGGAGGCTGAGGCAGGAGGATCACTTGAGGTCAGGGGTTTGAGACCAGCCTGGCCAACATGGTGAAATCCCGTCTGTACTAAAAATACAAAAATTATCCAGCTGTGGTGGCGGGCGTCTATAGTCCCAGCTACAGGGGAGGCTAATGTTCTCTGCAGGAAATGCATGAGGGGAGAAGAAAAGGCACACACACAATACCTTTAAGGGTAAACAAGCTTTACCCCATGTAAATGGCAATGCAAATATAATAAGGAAATGGTATAATAAGCAAAGATATAATAAGAAAATCAATATAATAAGCAGATTCATATAATAAGCAAATTGCAATGAAAAGAGGTGAAGCGAAAAGATATTTACACTCACCAGACTGTGGAGGATTCACCACCAAACTGGGAAGCAACATCCTGGGCTCCAGAGTCGGCCACTCATCTGTGCAGCAAGGAGGAGTCTCATGAAGCTTCCGCATAGTCTGGGACCCTAGCTCTTTTTGTAACGAGTTGTTTGGCAGAGGTTCACTTACGAGGGCCCTTCGTGACGGGGCTCAAAGAACACAAAAAGGTCGACTTGTTTTTGCAATTATCTATTGTTTTTCGATAACTAACGTATAGGAATAGACTGAAATAGGGATTTCTCTGAAACAGTGCTAGACGAACCCCTCAAGGAGCTTACGCAACCTCTTCCGGGACTTGGTGACCATTGTTTCTGTCCACATCCAATTGAGTTCGCATGTAATATTTAACTATTCCTCCACAAGGCTGAGGCAGAGAATCGCTTGAACCCAGGAGTTTCAGTGAGCCGAGATCATGCCACTGCACTCCAGGCTGGGTGACAGAGTGAGACTCAAATAATAATAATAATTATAATTAAGAACAATTTAAGGCTGGGCGCAGTGGCTCACACCTGTAATCCCAGCACTTTGGGAGGACGAGGCGGGCAGAGATCGAGACCATTCTGGCTAACACGGTGAAACCCCGTCTCTACTAAAAATATAAAAATTAGCCGGGCGTAGTGGGCAGGTGCCTGTAGTCCCAGCTACTCGGGAGGCTGAGGCAGGAGAATGAGGTGAACCCGGGAGGCGGAGCTTGCAGTGAGCCGAGATCATGCACTGCACTCCAGCCTGGGTGACAGAGTGAGACTCCGTCACACAAAAATAAATAAATAAATAAAAATAAAACTCAAAGTATTTTTTACAATGTTATAAAAGCCACAGTGAGAGACTCTGTGATGAGAGAAAGAAGTCGTGGTTAGAAGATAGGATGGAAGAAGCCTCTGGAAGAAATGTTCTATTTCATGACTTGGTTTAGTTACATGAGTGTTTGCTTCCTGATAATTGAAACTCTAAGACTCATGCAGAGTTTTACATTCAGCCTTTTCCACAAAGTGAGTTCTTTTAGGACCAGATCACCTCTTTGGCCTGGTTATCTGTACTCAAATCCTTGAATTTGATATTTAAGTCCAAGTTCTCATTTTTTGAATGGATCCAAATTATACCACAGTGGCATAAAATTTTTTTGAGCTGAAGACATTTGAGAATCAACAAATGCAGACAGAAGCTTTGTCTGAATTACGCCCTATCCTCACCCTATTATCAGACTGTTAAGTTTACAGATAAGCCCGTATCTTCAGCTATTGACTAGCCGCTTTCTTTGGGCCCTTCTGAGAATGGATATTAACAAACAAAATGAATACACTTTGTCTTTTCTCTTGTTTATCTCTCTTTTTAATCTGGTTTTTGTCATTTATTTTATTTTTTAAGTCAGGGTCTCACTCTGTCACCCAGAGTGGAGTGCAGTGGTGAGATTTCAGCTCACTGCAACCTTCATCTTCTGGGCCCAAGTTCAGCCTCCTGAGTAGCTGGGACTATAGGTGCACGCCATCATTGCCATCATGCTTGGCTAATTTTTGCATTTTTTTTTTCCAGAGACAGCGATTCACCATATTGCCCAGGCTGGTCTCCAACTTCTGGGCTTAAGCAATCCACCCACCTCCGTCTCCCAAAGTGCTAGGGTTACAGGTGTGAGCCACAGTGCCAGGCCAGTCTTTTGTCATTTTAATTTGCAAGACTCCGAACACTGATTCTAAGAGGCTAGAGGAAAAATTATTTCTTTCTGACAAATTCTAGGTCTATGTGCTGTTCCATGTGGAAAATGTATTGAGAATTACAATCCGAAACATGTTAACATTCATCAACATTAAAGAGGGATCACTGTTGAACTGTTTCAACGGTTTATGATAAATCACAACATGACATTAATTGTTTGCAAAATTAGCTTTTACCTACCTGAAAGATTGATCAACAGTAGTTATTATATTTCCATGTTTTAGCTGTACAGGCTCATTAATATCAAACCCGATTAACTATGTTGGATTTGTGAAGTGGAAATGAAATAAAATGGCCTATAAGTAGAAAGAAGAGAACAACTGGTAACTAATCAATAGGTAGAAAGTGAAAGGAAAAACTTTAAAAATGGGCTTTCAAAAGCCCTGCTCTTTCATCTACATTTTGCAATGTTGATGTGTTGCTACAGGAAGCTGGCTGCAGATGTCACATTCCACTCCCCTTATTTCAAAAGAATGGAGATTTTTGTCTGGTTATAGCACCTTCTAAACCAATTACATGAATTTTTATTTTATTTCTTTCTTTTCTTTTTTTTTTTTCCAAGACAGAGTTTCATTCTCGTTGCCCAGGCTGGAGTGCAATGGCACGCTCTTGGCTCACCGCAACTTCTGCCTCCTGGTTTCAAGTGATTCTCCTGCCTCAGCCTCCCAAGTAGCTGGGATTATAGGCATGTGCCACCATGCCTGGCTAATTTTGTATTTTTTTAAGTAGAGACAGGGTTTCTCCATGTTGGTCAGGCTGGTTTCGAACTCTCGACCTCAGGTGATCTGCCCACCTCCGCCTCCCAAAGTGCTGGAATTACAGGGGTGAGCCACCGCGCCTAGCCTTGCATGAATTTTTCAAACAAACAAACAAACAACAAATTCACTAGAATTTTTTTTTTTTTTTTTGAGATGGAGTTTCACTCGCGTTGCTCAGGCTGGAGTGCAATGGCGCAATCTCAGCTTACTACAACCTCTGCCTCCTGGATTCAAGTAATTCTCCTGCCTCAGCCTCCAGAGTAGCTGGAATTACACGCACCTGCTACCATCTCTGGCTAATTTATTTATTTATTTATTTATTTTATTTTTAGTAGAGATGGGGTTTCGCCATGTTGTACAAGCTAGTCTCAAACTCCTGATCTCTGGTGATCCACCTGCCTTGGCCTCCCAGGGTGCTGGGATTAGAGGCGTGAGCCACTGCGCCAGACCTGAAAAAAAAATAACATTGACTAGTATGTTTGAACAGTAAATATAATGA
This sequence comes from Piliocolobus tephrosceles, assembly GCF_002776525.5. Taxonomy (NCBI): domain Eukaryota; kingdom Metazoa; phylum Chordata; class Mammalia; order Primates; family Cercopithecidae; genus Piliocolobus; species Piliocolobus tephrosceles. The sequence goes on along the minus strand of NC_045442.1, from coordinate 5,655,386 downwards.
TATAAATGAATAACTTATTGGGCAATATAAGTGATTTTTCATTTTGCTAATGACTTTTGTAAATATTATATAAGTAACTATTTTAAACATTAGAAACTAAGAGTACTTAAAAATCACAATAAAATACAAAAATACAAAGTTGAATTGCCTTTTATGAAAACAGCTATGCTAAATGACAAATAAGGCGTACTTGAGGTCAGTGTGGAGAAAGATAAATTATTGTTAATACTTTCCGCTTTTGTCCTCAAAACCACTGTGGGTTTAAAGTTTAAGTTATCTCTACAAGTGCTGTTTTTTATGCTAGCATTTTACTATGCTATCTTCTAAAGATATATACTATGTATCTTCTTTTTTTGTAAAAGATACTATGTATCTTCTTTTACAAAAAACAGGATCAATTAGTACCTCAAAGTATTGTTCAAATAAATGAGTTATTCATGTCCTTCTTGTCCCGGCACCTAGTAAATGCCCTTGTATGGTAGCCTGCGATTATTGTTTAAACCCACACTGACAACCTCTATAGTCTCCTAACTTTTAAGTTACTATTCTGTTAGGTCTGAGAACATGTTACCTAGATTAATCTCCTCTTTCCACAAAGAGATAACAGTAGCAGTTCCACCAGAAGAGAAAATTCCTAAGATCACATTAAACTCACTAAAAGAGTTTATAGTAAGGTTCCTTGTGTCTTTGGTGTTCCTGTTCCATCCTGTGATTTTTTTTTTTTTTTTTGGTGACAGAGTCTCGCACTATCATCCGGGCTGAGTGCAATGCCGTGATCTCGGCTCACTGCAACCTCTGCCTCCTGGGTTCATGAGATTCTCCTGCGTCAGCTTCCTTAGTAGCTGGGATTACAGGTGCACGCCACCACGCTCGGCTATTTTTTTTGTATTTTTAGTAGAGATGGGGTTTCACTATGCTGGCCAGACTGGTCTTGAACTCCTGACCTCAGGTGATCCACCCACCTCGACCTCCCAAAGTACTGGGATTACAGGCGTGAGCCACCGTGCCGGCCCATCTTGTGATTTTAAAAGTTTGAGGAAACTGGCCGGGCACGGTGGCTCACACCTGTAATCCCAGCACTTTGGGAGGCCAAGGCAGGAGGATCACCTGAGGTCAGGAGTTTGAGACCAGCCTGGCCAACATGGTGAAACCCCATCTCTACTAAAAATACAAAATTAGTGGGGTGTGGTGGTGGGTGCCTATAATCCCAGTTACTGGGGAGGCTAAGACAGGAGAATTGCTTGAACCTGGGAGGGAAAGTTGCAGTGAGCCAAAATCACGCCACTACGCTCCAGCATGGCAACAAGACCAAAACTCCATCTCAAAAAAAAAAAAGAAAAAAGAAAAAAAAAAATTTGAGGAAACTGTATAATCTCTTCTCTGTAAAAATCTTGGGATTAGAAGAATGTCTCCTCCTAACCGTGTCACCCGACCAAACACTTCAAAATTGGTTTCTAAATTATAAAATCTTGAATAGAAATATACTAAAGTGTCACTGTATAATAACTAAAATGATTACCATTTGAGACCAAAATGTGTTGTTGTTGTTTTCCAAGAGGAAGGAAGCTAGAGAAAATGAACAGCTTTTTGAAACCCAGGGAGATAATTTAATTTTTAGGTATCAGAACATGTCAGCAAAAAAGAGACTGTCTCAATAGAACTGAGAAATCGTTTGGAAGGGGTCATTATACATCAGTGCTTCTTAACCTCTGTGTTATTGACATTTCCCGCCAAGCAATGCCTCACTGTGGGGGGCAGTCTTATGCATTGCTGGGCACTTAGCATCCCTGACCTCTGCTTGCTGAAGACAGTGGCCAGACTCTACCTCATCCTGACAAAGAAAAAAATCTACTGTCCTTGCAAATAAATGTCTCCTGGTGGGCAATATGGCCCTTGGTTAGGAACCAGTGTCGTCTACTGATTTCAAACCCAAGTCTCCAGCTCACATTTCTGCTGGACAGTTAGTTACCAGAATGCTGAGTACTGATCATGTCTTATGTGCCGAACACCAAACCTGGCCCTGCATACACAGGAACAAGACGGTGCTTGCCCTTGGGGAACTGAATCTGGTGGGAGAAACAAACCCAAAATTCATTCCTGATGTTGTATGTTAAGAAAGACAAGTTTTCATTCAATGGTTCATCTAAGTTAACATTTATTTTGCTTCTATTTTTTGTTTTTATTTTTTTTGAGAAAGAATGTTTACTCCGTTGCCCAGGCTGGAGGGCAGTGGTGTGATCTCAGCTCACTGCAACCTCTGCCTCCTGGGTTCAGGCGATTCTCCTGCCTCTGCCTCCCAAGTAAGTGGGATAATAGGCACACACCACCACACCTAGCTAATTTTTGCATTTTTAGTAGAGATGTGGATTCATCATGTTGGCCAGGCTGGTCTTGAACTCCTAACCTCAAATGATCCACCTGCCTCAGCTTCCCAAAGTGCTGGAATGGATTATAGGCATGAGACACAGTACTTGGCCTTATTTTATTTTTATGAATGGGATCTTGCTTTTTTACCCAGGCCGAACTCAAAATTCTCTGGGGTCAAGGGATCCTACAGCCTCAACCTCCCCAGTAGGAGCTACAGCTGTGCAGATGTGAGGTGGCATTTCACTGAAATCTGAAGAATGGAAATAAATCACTCAAGTAGGATGGTGGGGAGAACTTTCCAGTAACGAAGTTCCAACAGTGTAAAAGTGCTAAGGTGAACAAGGGCTTGGAATGCCTTGGGTGGGAGGAACAAGGTAGGGGATGGAGTTGGGTGGATGAGGCAGGGCCAGGATGGGCTTCAGGCCTGGACCACACAGGGAGGGACCCCTTCTCAGGCCTCTGGAGGGACACACGTTAAGAGACTGACAGCAGTGCTGTTAGTGACTGTGCCTGTTATACAGGGACAGGGTTATTACCATCACCAAGCAGGAAGGCAAGAGAAGAGGAAACCTTCCCAAATCACAAAGAAGGGACTTGTCCTCCCATTTTCGTATTCCACAAAGAGCTGAGAGCCATTGAAGGCCTCCTCTCTTCATTCTCGTAGCGGCCCAGAGTAGCCAGTGGTGCCCGATGAGGGAAGATTCAGGTGAATACATTGTCCTCTGAAGCCGCCTATAGCCAATTAGGTTTAAACTTATCTACCTCTTTTTCCATTGCAAGATTTTTTTTAAATCAAATCAATTTTAAAATTTTGGCTTGATTTAAACAATCATACACAGAGGGTGGGGAAAAAAAGAAATAAAACTTTGTAACTATAAGCATTATTTTAAAAATTCTATTTGGTCCTAAACACTCTCTTGATTCTGGTGATGGTTTCAAGAACATTCAACTTTATTAAATTTTACCCTTTGAACACATACAAAGTTTTCTGTATTCCAGTTAGACCTTAATAAAATTGTGCTTAAAAAACCAAACAAACCAAAACCAAAACAAACAACAACAACAAAAAAAACAGACAAAAAACAAAACAAAACCAACCACCCTGTGCATGCCATTTGGTAGGCTTTGGGAAATACGCATGGTCGACTCATAGCCATTAATCTATTAAGTCAGAGGATGTGTACATGTAAAATTGTTATGTGTATTCTTAAATTGCCATCTTCTATGTTTGAGCTAATTTTTCTCTTTCACCAATAAGAAACCAGAGTATCATTTTTTTTCCATTGAAAGACTCAAGTGTTGCTGGGCACAGTGGCTCACGCCTGTAATCCCAGCACTTTGGGAGACCGAGGCAGGCGGATCACGAGGTCAGGAGATCCAGACCATCCTGGCTAACAAGGTGAGATCCCATCTCTACCAAAAATACAGAAAATTAGCCGGGTGTGGTGGTGGGTGCCTGTAATCCTAGCTACTTGGGAGGCTGAGGCAGGAGAATGGTGTGAACCCGAGAGGCAGAGCTTGCAGTGAGCTGAGATCGCGCCACTGCACTCCAGCCTGGGCAACAGAGCGAGACTCTGTCTCAAAAAAAAAAAAAAAGGAAAAAAGAAAATAAAAAAAAAGAAACACTTAAGCACTCAAGTGTCTGGGATGTTGCCTCCATCCAGGCAAATTTTATAAAGCACCTATGGACCTGCACCTTTGATCCACCTTGAATTCTGATAGCGCTTCCTCATTCTGTGTGTCTCACCTCTGAAGAGGCTGGGATGTGGTCCTGCTGACGTCTGGTACCTCAACATAGGTGCCTCTGTACAGTGAGCATAGACTCAGTGAATGCCCGCAAATCTACACCAGGCCACGTTGCTTCCCAGTTTACTCCATTCAGAGGCTTCCAACTGATTTTATTTTATTTACATATTTATTTTTTGGAGACAGAGTCTCACTCTGTTGCCCAGACTAGAGTGCAGTGGTGCAATCTCGGCTCACTGCAACCTCTGCCTCCCAGGTTCAAGCGATTATCCTGCCTCAGCCTCTCAAGTAGCTGAGACTACAGGTGTGTGCCACCACACCTGGTTAATTTTTGTATTTTTAGTAGAGACAGGGTTTCACCATATTGGCCAGGATGGTCTCGATCTCTTGACTTCATGATCCGCCCGCCTTGGACTCCCAAAGTGCTGGGATTACAGGTGTGAGCCACTGTGCCTGGCCAAAAACACAATCCCAGTTGCTTTTGGAATAGCATCCGAACTCCTGTCTGGCCCTCTGAGGCCGTGGCCTTCCTGCCTCCAGGCCTCTTGATCTGTTGATCCAGTCCCTGTGCTCAATTCCCTGGGCTTCTTCCTTCCTGGAGGTGCCAAGCTCCTTGTGCCTCAGGGCTGTTGATTCTGCTGTTTCTTACACTGGAATCCTTCCTGGAGGAGGGAGAGGAGGTGAGCTTTGTGACCGGATGAGCCACTCCTGGAGCAGGTATTGTGAAGCCTCCAGAAGAGGAAGCAACCTGGATGTGCCCTGACTGGTGAAGACCTGCTCCAGCCACAGGGGTTTCTGCATCAGCCCACCTGCCCATGCACAGATTAACCACATGGACAAAAGGGAACCAGGGCATAGATCTCAACTCTCCAACTTTAGAAAAAGGCACTGAAAAAAACATGACAAAATTTACATAAACTATGGGCTTATGAGTATATAGGCACATCTGCTTTTATTAAAAAGAAGCTACAGGAAGATAAACCATACAATGTAAATATGGAGAAGGGAGGGGATAGGGATAGAAGCGCAATTTCTCTGAACTGTCTTCTTTGATGGACTTGACATTTGAACCCTTTGAATATTTACATCAATATAAAACCAATTGAATCAATAAAGATGAAAAGAGGAAGCCCTAAAAGTAGAAATTAAAATAAAACTGTGTATCACGCAGCAAAATAGCTGCATAGAGAGGAATAATTTAGTCATTTTAAACACACCAGTGTAAGGAGACTTCTCTAGATAGACATTCTCTGAGGATAAAATGAACTGAAACCAAGATTAATCAGTTTCCAAAAATTGCATTGGTAGTGATATTGATGTTTTTCTGAACCTATATATTATGACAGGTTGAGGCAAATAAGTGATTATTGAAATCACTAGGAATAGGACTTTTTTAGCCTAAGAATAAAGCAATATGAAGTCAAAAAGTTGTGTTTTGTGACCACTGTGCAAAAGCAGAAGGAGGTCCCCACCCCAAATTTGGTTTGGGTAGCAGGACTGATGGTGCCACACATCCACCCAGAGGGTATGGGAAGGGTTATTACTCACATAATTGAGCTCTTTGAGCGGACAGACAGGCCTCCCAGGTGGGTGTGAAATGGTCTGAGAGAGCAGGGAAGGATCTGGCTTGTGGTTAGGGCTGGGGCCTGTTGAGAGCTGGTGGCTTCAGGAAGCTGAAGCTTATCAGTTTGCGCAGATGTGGGGTTGGGGAGTGGGGAGAGGGAAGGGTGAGGCTTTAAAGTCACCATGAATCAAACATCAAACATCAAAAATGGAGTCTGATTCCTTATGGTATTCAGTAAACTCTGTACTGAGAATGTCAGGATGAAGTCATGGTGTATTATCTTTCAAAATTTAAAATAAAATAGATTTCCTTATATATCCACTGAAAAGACCTTGAATTTACCCCATAGTTATGAGTGTCCTTACATTCTAGATTATGACCTTGAAAACCATTTTCCATTAAAAGAAGTCAAGTTTCCTTGTAGAAATGGTGGATTTCAGATGCAGAGCAGGAAACCTACAGGATGGTCCTGGAGCATTTTGTCACATTAACAAGCAAGGATGCTATAAAAAACAAAACAAAACAAAACCTACTGTGATCATGTCTGAAGGACCCAGGAGCCAATCTGAAGAGACCCTCCTCTGCTTAACATTGGGAAGCTGTGATCTTCGGTAAAAATAATGTCTGCCATAATTCGAAACACATCAAACATGTTTAAATTCCTCAAATTCACGATGATACTTTTCAAAAAGGAAGAATGGAAGAAAGAAGGGAGGAAGAGAAGTTCATTGTGTACCTTTGGACCATGCAGGGTGATATGGTTTGGATCTGTGTCCCTGCCCAAATCTCATGTCAAATTGTCACCCCCATGTTGGAGGTGGTGACTGGTGAGGAGTGATTGGATCTTGCAGCAGCTTCTTATGGTTGAACACCATCCCTCTTGGTGCTGTCATTGCGCAGTGAGCTCTCCTGAAATCTGGTTGTTTAACAGTGTGTGGTGCCTCATCCCCTCTCTTCCTCCTACTCCAGCCATGGGAAGTGCCTTGCTGCACCTTTGCCTTCTGCCATGAGTGGAAGCTTCCTGAGGCCTCCCCAGAAGCAGAAGCCGCTATGCTTCCTGTACAACCAGCACAACTATGAGTCAATTAAACCCTTTTTCTTTATAAATTACTCAGTTTCAGGTATTTCTTTATAGCAATGCAAGAATGGACCAACACAAAAGGAAATCAGCCATTTTGGCAAAAAAAAAAAGGGACAGGACCAACCTTTCATGTGCTCATGGTGTTGGGACTGGACCCCAGTGTAACCACATAGTTGATCCTCAGGGAGTTTCTCTCTATAGAAGTATTGAGTAAATGAATGGAGAAGGAAAATGGATGTAGAATATCGTAACTATGTACAGCCTTAATGAAAAAATAAATCTAGGCAATTGTATAACTCAAAGACTGTTCACAGCACAAAAGGAGACAGGACGTGGCATGCACCCTGCAGGAAGTGTCCACCTTGGTCTCTGAGTAGTCTGGAAAAAAATCACCCTGAAGGATCTGCCAGTTTACAAGAACCACGGGGAACAGGGAAACTGGGAAACTTCACTAGTGGAGTATCGTAAACAAAATCCAGAATGTGGGTGACTCTACAGGATGAAGAATGTGATTTCTTCAAAACACTGCAAGGAAACAAAAAAAGAGGGCAAGGGAACCAACTTTTTAATGTTATTTTAAGACGGCGTCTTGCTCTGTCGCTCAGGATAGAATGCAGTGGCACAATCTCAACTCACTGCAACCTCTGCCTCCCAGGTTCAAGCGATCCTCTTGCCTTAGTCTCTGGCGCAGCTGGGATCACAGGCATCTGCCACCGTGCCCAGCTAATTTCTGTATTTTTAGTAGAGACAGGGTTTCTCCATGTTGGCCAGGTTGGTCTTGAACTCCCGACCTCAAATGATCTGCCCACCTTGGCCTCCCAACGTGTTGGGATTACAGGCATGAGCCACCATGCCTGGCCAAGAACCAACATATTTTAAAGCAGATCAAAGGACTTAGACTCACTTTCCTCCCACCAAAAACTTTAAAACTGGACAACATACCTTAGGCAGAACTTTTCCGGTATTCTACTACAGCCAGCACAAGGCTGCCATCCTTGAGAGAAGGGAGGCATATAACCTGAGCTCCTCCTTCCCCTCACTCCCAGATTTCAGTTAGGGTGCAGGGAGGTGAGACCACATAGAGAGGAATGGCCTCTTTGCTCTAAGAAGGCGAAGATTGGAGTTTGTGACTGTGGAGAAAGGTGGGTTTGTGGGTGAAGCTGTGTGGGAGGAAGCTGCACAGGGCAGGGGCAGGCGGTGGTCTGCCAGAGAGGTGCTGTCAGTCCTTAGCCAAGGGCTGCATTTGGAAAGTCCAAGGAAAGGCTCTGCAAGGAGATTCTGCAGGAAACAGCCGCTGAGAGAAAAATCTGCCCACCTGGATTTTTATATACAAGAGATATGGTTTGGCTGTGTCTCCACCCAAATCTCCTCTTGAATTGCAGCTCCCATAATTCCCACGTCTTGTGGGAGGGACCCAGTGGGTGTTAATTGAATCATGGGGGTGGTTTCCCCCATACTGTTCTCCCGGTAGTAAGTCTCACAAGATCTGATGGTTTTATAAGGGGAAACCCCTTTCGCTTGGTTCTCATTCTGTCTTGCCTACTGCCATGCAAGAATGCCTTCTGCCTTCTGCCTTCTGCCTTCTGCCATGGTCGTGAGACCTCCCCAGCCATGTGGAACTGAGTCTATTAAACCTCTTTTTCTTTATAAATTACTGAGTCTCGGGTATGTCTTTATTAACAGCATGAAAACAGACTAATGCACCAAAGAACATGTCTTGTTAAAATAAGGGTGAAATTAAGGCACTTTCAGAGAAATAAAAACAGAACTCATTCCTATCACATCAGGGAAATGCCTTTTAAATCCACAATTAGAAAGTCACACCCACCTTGATGGTTCAGACAAAATAGATGGCAAACAGCAAATGGGGAGGAGGTGGGGCCAGTGAAACTCTCATACTTGGCTGATGGGAACATTAATGGTACAACTGTGCTGTGAAAACTCTAGGCAGTTTCTTACAAAGTTAAATAGACATCTTTCCTGTGATCCAGCAATTCCACTATGAGGCATTTGCTGAAGAGAAAATGAAGGCATGTTGCCACAAGAGACTTGGATAAGCAACTTTACGCACTCTATCCAAAACTTGGGAACAATCCAAATAGCCATCAACAGGATATTTCCTAACAGAATAAATGACAAAATAAATGGCATTATATTCAGATGGTGAAATACTACAAAGGAATGAACAAAAATTACATGCACATAATATTGGTATGTGCAACACTGTGGATGAATCTCAAAAACATTATATAGGCTGAAGGAAGTGTGGCAGATAAAAGAATGTATTGTTTAATTCTATTTATGTGAATTTCCAAAACAGGCAAAAGTATTCTATGATAATGGAAACCAGATCAGTTGTTTCCTCTGGGCTGGGTTCATGGGGAGAGGGGAGGGAATTTTCAGAGGTGATAGAAACTTCCATGTTTTGATTGATGTGTTGATCACACAGGTGGTTCACATTTGCCAAAACTCTTAGAACTATACACTTCAGATCTGTTCATTTTACTATGCGTACATTTTTTACCTTAATTAAAGAAACTTGAAAAACCAACCAGATACAATTTATGGGGCTTATTGGGACTTGAATTGGAAAAATCAACTGTTAACTACACTTTTATGAAGCAGTTGGAGAAATTTGAACATTGAAATTTGATGGCATCCAGGAAATACTTTTTGGTGTGATGATTGTATTATTAGTGTGGCAATGGCATTGTTATATTAAAAAGAGTCTTTATCTGTTAGTGACACACCCTGGAATATTTATGGAGGAAGAGAGATGATTTCTCACATTTGCTAAAAAATAACCCCTCAGGGGCGGGGTACAGTGTCCCTGAAGTGTCCTGGTGGCAGGGGTTAATAGGTGACACCTAGCTATGAACATCAGTCTCTGAAGCTAGGTGATGGGTACACGGGGTTTGTGTATTTTCTTTTCTTTTCTTTTTTTGAGATGGAGTCTCTCTCTGTCGCCTAAACTGGAGTGCAGTGACTCGATCTCGGCTCACTGCAACCTCCGTCTCCTGCTTCCGTCTCCCCAGCAGCTGGGATTGCAGGACCGTGCTACCATGCCCAGCTAATTTTTGCATTTCTAGTAGAGATGAGGTTTCACCATGTAGGCCAGGCTGGTCTCGAACTTTCGACCTCAAGTGATCCACCCGCCTCCGCCTTCCAAAGTGCTGGGATTGCAGGCGTGAGCCACCGCGCCCGGCCAGTTTGTGATTCTTTCTACTTATGTGTATGTTAAAAATTTTGCACTAGAACAAGGTTTTACAATTAAGTGTTTCAGCCATGAAGAACTTTAGTCAGTCGTGGCGGGCATGGGGTTCTGTGGCAGGGGTGCAGCTGGCAGGTAGAGATGCCAGGCCCTGGTGCCGGGGCGCGCCCTACGCCTGGGGTGCCCGTGGAGACCCGCGTCCTGGGGAGTTCCTGGGTCCCGAGAGCCTCAAGGCCCCTGGCTCTGGGCGGCCTCAGCGTTGTGGTGTCCCCCTCCGGCTTTCCGCACAGACAGGACGACCCCGCGTCCGGTGACAGCCCCACCCCGTTAGAAAAGGAACTTCCCTCTACGTTTAAAGTACACCAATTGCCAACATTGCAAACAAAAGTCTAGCTTTCTGGCTTCTCTTGAAAGAGCAAAGGATCAGGTCACCCTCCCAGGCCCAGACTCCACGGTCGGCTACCGCCGAGCGGCCCACAGAGGAGGATCGGGCGCCCGCGCCCCTCCACGCGGCGCCCCCAGCTCGCGTCCCCGAAGTGCCCCCTCCGAAGCGCCCCCTCCGAAGCGCGCCCTCCAAAGCGCCCTTAACCCACGTTCCCGCCCGCGCCCCCGCAGTGCCCCCTCCGCAGCACCCCCAGACCATGTCCCCGGCCCGCGCCCCCAGCTGGCGCCCCGCGGCGCCCCCGCATGTCCGTCACAGGAGGGGAGCCCACGAGGCCCTGGAGCGCGGTGGCTGGGCCCGTAGCGCCACCTGGCGGCGGATCAGGGCCTCCGCGCCCTTGCGTCCCTGGAAGTGGGAGGAGAAGGGGCAGGGGGCTCCACCCTGTACCACCATCCCCAGCGCGCTCCCGAGGCCGTTCCCCAAGGATGCGCGGGCCCGAGGGGAGGGCGACGCGGCCCGCGCGGCGCGTTCCTGGCCGCCTGGAGTCCGGAAACGGCGAATCCCACTCGTAGCGGACTCAGGCGAGGCGCAGCGGGACGGGATCCGTGGGACCGGAAACAGAGGTCACCCGGAAGCCCAGAACCAGCGAGTGCGTGGTGCAGTGTTCGCTTCCCAAACGTTGTGGGACAAACGCCTTTCAACTGTTTCTGGACGCCCGTGGGCCGGCGTTACCCTGTTGAGCTATTCCTTTCGGTTAGCTTAGTATTGTTAGTACTGTTATTATTTGGAAACTTTAGCCTACAACGATATATTTCTTAATTTCGAAAATGAAGACTTATCTGCCCAATCAGCCACTCTGTTTCAGGCATTCACCTCTGGTCCGTTTGATCTCAGGCAGCGTGCTGAAAAGGATGAACCGGGCAGCTGGAGTTGTCCAGGGGCACGGAGCCTGCGGGGCGCACGGAGGGGTCTCGAGCGCGTGGCCCTGCGCGTCCCGGGGGCGCCCGCTGTCCACAGCCGCCTCGGTAGCTCCGCCACCACCCCTGGGAGATGGAACAGCGGGTGTGTGGGGAGGAACGAACCCGGTTTTGGTGAAGTTCTAGTTCCAGGCTGCTAGAAACGTTCTTCAGGTCAACTCCGGAGAAGATTGGACTGGGAGAGGTCTGCAGGAGGCTGGAGTCTGTTTTCAGGAGCTTAATGGGTGACTAACCCGCAGTGTTACAATTTTTATTGCGGGCCGGTCCTAGCTCAGGCACTCTGCTGAGCTTTGCGGGTTTCTCCTAGTCCTACTCAACCACCGTGTGCCCCAAGCTCTTCCCATCCAGGCCAGGACCAGGGTGAGGCCAGCAGGGAACCTGAGGTCCAGAACTTAAGGAAGCGCTCACTCTCAGGCCTGACTCTCCACCAGCACAACCCCCAGAGTGGATGCCTCCTTAGATGTTGCACCCCAGGTGCCTGTCTCACCTGGTCCGGATCCCACCTTGCGAAGGAGGAATCCAGAGGTCAGAGAGGTGAGAATGCTTCCTTCCATGGCCGGACCGGGCAGATTGGATGCTTCAGAGCTGGGTTGTGAACCCGATGGCTTTGATTCTAGAGTCCTCACTCAGAACATCTAAGTCACCGGTTTCTTCTCTCCTCTCTAGGCATCCCCAGACCCCAGGCGCTTATTTTGTTTTAAGGGTCACTTGCCCAAGTTTTGTTTTGCTTTGCTTTGTTTCATTTTGCAGATGTCTCAACTCTTGGCAGGTCTCTTGGCTGCAAGGCGGTGGAGGCTCCAGGGCTGGCCTGCCTGGTGCCTGAGGTGCCTTCATGGCCTGAGCTGAGTCCCTGCCTGGACTGAGACTGGTGGGTTGCGATCTGGAGCTGTATCCCTATGGCTGCCTTAGGGCTGAACGTTCAGCCTGACAGGTGAAGGCTTCTGCAGTAGGCAAGGTCTCACTTAAAGTACCCCTGCTTGGCTGTACACACTAGCCTGCCCTCACGGCCTTCTCTCAGCATCCCACTGAGACCGCACTTGCCTCTGGGCAGTTATCAAAGACTGAAGCTTTATTTCCCAGTGTAGTTTAGCTAATAATGGTGATATTCACAGCAGTGTCTCCCACTGTCATGAGCCTGGCCTGACACTCCTTACACTTTGTCTTCTATCTCATGAACCTTCCCGACAATCATCTCCATTCACAGATGGGGACCGGAGCCTCAGAGAGGGAGGTGGTTTGGTCCCTGTCACATGACTAGTCTGCTAGTCTGTGGCACAGCAGGGGACCTGCAGGTTTGTCTGCAATTCTGTTGGCCAGACTCCGTCTCTGCGACATCTCTGTGTCTAAAGAAACATCTGTCTGTTGAGAGTGGGGGCTGCTGCTGCCTCTTTGCTTTAGATGGCTGAACGGGGCTTCACCAGGGCCTTTCCAAGGGGTGTTGCCCAGTGGTTAGGGGTGGTGTGGGAAGACATGAACTAATTGCTGGGAGGCCCGTACTGTTGACAGGGACATGCGTGACTGGGGGAGAAGGCAGAGGCTCCAGCCTGGAAAGTTTGCTGTGGCTGCTCATAGTGTGGGGTCCACGGGAACAGACTCAGTGAAATGGTGGCAGTGGAGACCCTGCTGTGTCCTTTATGTGTTCTGGGCTCTTAGAATCTTGGAACAGCTCATTTGGTGCTTGATGTTTAAAGTAACCTCATTATCAAAATTTTGGAAATATTCATTTTGAGACATCAGCAATGTCCTTTTGTAATTGGGTACTTAGTTAGAAATAATGACCAAATTATTTCATGTGTTCTAAAAAGTGACACTATCTGATCAGACATTTGAAAGGACTCGTTAACCATCAATGACTCCTGTACAATTAGAAGTGCAAAGAATCGGGTATATTTCTAAATTGTTACAGAAGAGACAAGCATTCAGGGTTTTTTTTTCATATTTTGCATAACATCCATAAAATCATCTTCGTGCATAGAAATACATCTTCTCACGTGAGCACTACCTGTGGAGGCTGAGAAACTGGGCTTTGGGGAGACATTTATGTTCCTTTCCATCTTCTTATCACAGTGGTGCTAACCTTCTCTGAGCTATAAAAGAGCAATAGGAACAGTGACATTGGGTTGATGTTGTGTATTGCATGAGATAAAATTCCTGTCATTGGTTGAATTGCATCCTCATACCCCAGAATTCCTATGTTGAATTCCTAATACCCAGTACCTCCGAATATGACTGTATTTGGAGACAGGTCTTTAAAGAGGTAGTTAAGGTAAAATGAGGTTATTAGGGTGGGCCCTAATCCAATCTGAGTGGTGTCCTGATAAGAGAAGATCAGGAGACAGGCAGATACAGAGAGAAGACCTGTGCAGACACAGGCAGAGAATGGCTGTCTACAAGCCAAGGAGAGAGGCCTTAGAAGAAACCAGCCCTGCCAACACCCTGATCTAGGACTTCCAGCCTCTAAAACAGGGAGGAAATAAATTCCTGTTGTTTAAGCTCCCCCGCCCCTGCCCATCTGTGGTGTTTTGTTATGGCAGCCCCCCCACACTAATGCAATGGCTAGTTGAGTCCTAGTACATATTAGGCCCTCAGGACACTCTAATGTCTTTTTCTTTTCTTGTCCTCCTTTAGGAGGCCCTAGACTTTGTTAATTCATGACCTTCTTAAGATTGGGGATGGTGTCATGCTTATCTTGGTATCCACTGTATCTATCATGCACTGAAAGCTTGGGGCATGAGTGAGTGAATCCAGACACTATTTTTCCAGGTGTGTTCTGTGGCATAGAGTCCCAAAAGATGCTCCATTTGGCCTGGGGCGGGGGCTCATGCCTGTAATTCCAGCAATTTTGAGGCCGAGGCTGGAGGATCACATGAGGCCAGGAGTTTGAGACCAGCCTGGCCAACATGGCAAAACCCTGTCTCTACTAAAAATACAAAACAATCAGCTGGCATGTGCCTGTAATCCCAGCTACTCAGGAGGCTGAGGTACGAGAATCACTTGAACCTGGGAGGTGGAGGTTGCGGTGAGCCAAGATCACACCATTGCACTCCAGCCTGGGTGACAGAATGAGACTCTGTCTCAAAAAAAAAAAGATGCTCCATTTGAAAAGAGGTCCTCAGGTGAGATGACTTGGGAAACACTGTATAGCATGTTTCCTGCCTGAAGACTTGCACACAGTGTCCGTGATCACTGCACATGAGTCTCTAAGAGGCTCTGCAGTAAATAAATACATTGGCAAACCTAACATTTCCAAGCCCAGTTGACCATGGGAGTGTTTTGTATAAAACCCTTCCCATGTGCTGGGGAATGATGTTCTTCAAACTAGTTGGGCCAAACTAGCCTCAAAGAGTATTTATTACTTTCATCTGGACAGAAGGAGATCTGCAACGCTGCAGAGGATGTCTTTGGCTAGCACTGTGTTTTGAATAATAATAATAATTACTATTATTTTTTTTTTTTGAGATGGAGTCTCACTCTGTTGCCCAGGCTGGAGTGCAGTGGTGCGATCTCGGCTCACTGCAACCTCTGCCTCCTGTGTTCAAGTGATTCTCCTGTCTCAGCCTCCTGAGTAGCTGGGATTACAGGCGTGTGCCACCACGCCCGCTAATTTTTTTTTTTATTTTTGTATTTTTAGTAGAGACAGGGTTTCACCTTGTTGGTCAGGCTAGTCTCGAACTCCTGACCTCGTGATCCGCCTGCCTCGGCCTCCCAAAGTGCTGGAATTACAGGCGTGAGCCACTGCTCCCTGCCTCAAATAATTATTTTTAATTATGCACAGTTTAGTGAAAAGACAATGCAGTGTACATGTCCTAGACATTCTTTGAGAGCCGTTTTAAATAGTTTTTTGTTTGTTTGTTTGTTTTAACTTCATCTGATTTACTTCTCATAATGGCCTGTGGTTCCTTTTTTCCCTCAAATTCTGCATCTTAAGCCAGGTAGGTAAATGGAGGCTAATTAATTGATACCTGCATGTACATTTAATATGCATGCCTGTTTTCATCCATTTTACCCGTTCTCCTACTTTAACATCCTCTCCCGTCAATGTTATTCACAAAAGGCAAATGAAGGCAGTGTATTTGTAATAGCCAACTGCAAGAAACTGTCCAAATATCTGTCAACAGTAGACAATGGTGAGAAAGAATAAACTACGTAGAGACTTAATATTGAGGAAAAGGAGTCAGATACAAAGAACACATCCATGAGGCTCCTTGCAAGTGTTTACCTTGGGTGGAAGGTTTGCTGGGAAGGGCATGAGGCAGCGGGTGAAGTTCTGGCCTTGGTCTGAGTGCCTGGGCAACAAGAGTGAAACTCTGCCTAAAAACAAACAAACAAACAAACAAACAAAAAACATGCTTGTCGGAAAATGCCATTATTCTACCTTACACCTGCTCTGTTCCTAGCTAGGAAATCATTTTTCTTTAGAATTTTGGAGGCTTCGGTCCCTTGTTTTTTGGATCCTGGTTTTGTTGTCAAGAGGCCTGAAGCCACCCTGATCCCTGATCCTTACCTATGGCCTGATTTTCGTTTGCCTTTTTCCTCTCTGGAAGTTGGAGGGTCTTCTGCTTGTCCTGAGAGCTCTGAGTTTTCATCGTAATGTGCGTTTCCGTGGGCCTACTTTCATCAGTTGGATTCAGGCTGCTTGTGAGGCCCTTTAAGCTAGAATTTCATGATCTGGGGTGTTTTCTAGGATGATTTATTTCCTCCCCTTGGTCTTCACTACTCTTTCTTTCTGGAAACTCCTGTGATTTGGATATTTGACCTCCTGGGCTGAATATTTCATTTGCTTGTCCTTTCTCTTCTATTATCAATTTCTTTTTCTTTTGGGTGTCTGGGAGATCGCCTTGTTTTTTGTTTTTTTTTTGGTTCCAATCTTTTTGTTGATTTTTAAACCTTTGTTTTAGTATTTTTAAGTTCCAGGAACACTTTTTTGTTCTCTAAGTATTCCTTTTTATGAATCTCTGTCCTTTCTGTATGGTTTCAATATCTGCTCTCAGCTCTCTGTGGATATTAATGATTTTTTTTTTCCTCTTCCATATACAGTTTCCGTTTGCCCTGAGTTGTGTTTCTGTCCATCTGTTTCGGTCTCTCTCTTCCATGTGGTTGGAGCACACACCCCCATGTCAGTCTCTGTAGCTCATTCCTTCCTTTCGGATGGTTGGATTCTCTGAGGAAGACACCCCTGCTCTCCTGCCTGGAGGGCACAGCCCTGTCATCAGTTTTCTGAGAGCCCAGTTGGGAAACAGGCTGCCGGTGTGCACTGAGCCCCCCTGTTTCTACAGGAATTTCCAGTCCTCAGTTGTGTCCAGGGTCTCTCAGCCCAGGGACCTCTTTCACAGGCCTCTGGCCTTTCTCTGGAGTGGAAAGGGACAGCAGCATCTGGTGGAGGGGAGTGGGAGAGGAGCCAGGGACTGTCACCACCTTGTAACAGGCGTCCAATCCCATCCCACCTTGGGACCACCCCTCAGAGAATGCTAAGCAGCTCTTCACGTGCTTCTCTCTGGTTCTTCCTCCCCACCGCCTGCGGCTCCTGCACACCGTGTCCCCAGCCTCCCTTCCCCAGGTAAAGCAGGTCGGTGTTGGTTTTCTCTGGCCAAGTTAAAGTTCCACATTCAGGGGCCACTCAGTCAGCTACCATTTGTCCATCAGCCTTCAGCTTTCAAAATGTTCTTGTAATTGTCTTTTTTTTTTTTTTTTTTTTTTGAGACAGGATCTCACTTTGTGCCCCAGGTTGGAGTTCAGCAGCACGATCTCTGCTCACTACAACCTCCATCTTCCAGGCTCGAGCCTTCCTCCCACCTTAGCCTCCTGAGTAGGTGGGACTACAGGTGTGTGCCACAACACCCAGGCAATTTTTTCTTTTCCTTTTTTATTTCTTTTGTATTTTTGGTAGACATGGAGTATCACCATGTTGCCCAGACTGGTCTTGAACTCCTGAGCTTAACCAACGCACCTGACATGGTTTCCCAAAGTGCTGGGATTATAGGGATGAGCCATCACACCCAGCTGCAATTGTCTCCTCTTATTCTTCACATTTTTGTGAGAATTTTGCTAGTTTGTTTTATTTTCATTTTAGTTAAACTCTATAATCCTCAGACTGTAGTGTGAGGGTTTTGGAGGCATGTGTATCAGAAGCCCCTTTTCCCCAGGATGAACTCCAATTTTCTGAGGCTTTAAGCTCATCTCTCCCTTTGAGCCTCACATTTTTTTTTTTATTCAGGAATGAGAAGTATTAGTATACATTTACCTGAATCCACAGCACCCTATGAGGGAGGGCGACTGACATGAGAAGCTCAGTTGATGAGTGGCTGTATTCAGATTCTCTAGTAACTGAGTTCCAGCTGGGTTCATGGGTGCAGCTCCTCTCCCCAGACCCCTAAGAACACACCCACTCGGGGAGAACATCAGGAGTGACACCCTGTAGCTCAGGAGCTTTGTTACTTGGCGCGCCTTATTCCAGACCTAAATCCAACTGGACACCTCAGAAGCATCTTTAGGAAATGTGCATGAAGGTCCCGGTTTCCGATGCTTCCAAGTCCTCCCAAATGATGCATACAATCCTAGGAAGCCCTGATTCCTGCATCTTCACTGCTGCGTGTACATCCTGATGGTTTCCTGTGGCTTCTCCAGGCCGTCAGCACATGCAGATAACCTCAGGGCAATGAAAAGGGTAGCTGGATGCAGCCCCTGGCTCTGAACAGTTGGGCGTCTCCATTGCCAGCTCTCTATTTGATGCAGGTGGACTTGGAGACAGCGTGTTGGGGAAACTGATTGTAATTAGAAACCCCCCCCCAGGGTGGGCTCCCCTCTTATGATGGAGACCCCATGCCTAGTTCCAGCCCCCACCTCTGTAATTTACCATAACTGGGATCTCAGAGAAAGGGCTTGGAATGTTCCATTTACCATAACTGGGATCTCAGAGAAAGGGCTTGGAATGAAACGCACAGCAGGTGCTACCTGTGAGAAGTTTTACACATTTTATTTGCCTTAATCAATTATTTGTTGTTCTCCATGGCAGTTCCTGACCCTGTAGATGCTCAGTGATGGATATGAAATGAAGAGAATTTTCCCAAACCTTCCCATGACTGGTGGCTGACTTTGTGCTGCAGACTTTGCTGTGGCTTGTGACGCTGGGTCTTCTGGTGGATTTTCACTTTCCTTTGCAGTGCGTGACCTTTCCATTAGGATAAGCACAGTTTTGTATCTTTTCTTCTGTTGCTGTTAAACTCAAGTCTGCATCTCCAAACTTTGAATTCCATTCTTGTTCTCAGACCTAGCTTTTTTTTCATTAATCGGCTTTATTTTTATGAGCAGTTATGGATTTACAGAAACATTGAGTGGAAAGTACAGTGTTCATATATCTCTGAGAACTCCCCTCACCAGTTTCATTGGTATGGTTGATTAGTTGTAATTGATGAGCCAGTATTGAGATGTCATTATTAACTGAAGTCCGTAGTTTATGGTAGGGTTGACTCTTTGTGCTGTGCATTTTGTGGGTTTTGACGAATGTCTAACATCACGTGTCCACATCACAGTATCATATAGAATAGATTCCCTGCCCTAAAAGTCCTCTGTGGTCTTCCTGTTCAATCCTCCCTTCCCTTTTCCAATCCCAGCGTCCCTGATATATTTACTGTCTCCACAGTTTTGTCTTTTCTAGGATGTCTTATAGGTGGGACCATGCAGTATGTCACCTTTTCAGATTGGCTTCTTTCACTTAGCAATATGCACCTAAGATTTCTTCATATCTTCTTGTGGCTTGGTATCTCATTTCTTCTTATCACTGACTTATATTTCATTGTATGGATATATCATGGTATTTATTCACCTATTGAAGGACATCTTGGTTGCTTTCAAGTTTTGGCAATTATTAATAAAGCTGCTGTAAACTTTCACCTGTAGGTTTTTGTGTGGACATAAGTTTTTCACCTAATTTGAGGAAATGCCAAGGATTGTGATTGCTGGGTTGTATGGGAAGACTATGTTTTTGTTTTACAAGAAACTGCCAAACTGTCTTCAAAGTGGCTGTACCATTTTGCATCCTCATCAGCCATGAATGAGAGTTCCTGTTGCTCCACATCCTCATCAGCATTCCGTGTTGTCAGTGTTTGGATTTTAGCCATCTAATAAGTGTGTTTGCTGTCTCATTATTGTTTTAAGTTTCAGTTCTCTAATGACAGATGATGTTAAGCAGCTTTTCATATGCCTATTTGTCACTCGTAAATCTTCCTTAGAGAGGTGTTTATTTAGGCCATTTGCCCATTTTTTAAATTGGGTTGTTCATTCTCTTGTTGTTGAGCTTCAAGAGTTCTTTGTATATTTTGGATACCCGTTCCTTATCGGATATGCATTTTGCAAGTATTTCCTCCATGTCCGTGACTTATCTTCTTATTCACTTGATAGTGTCTTTTGCAGAGCAGAAGTTCCTTAACATTAATAAAGTCCAGCGTATTAATTTTTTCTTTCATGTATCTCATTTTCACACCCTGCCTTTTGTTTTATGTTGTTTTGTCTTTAGCCTGAAAATGTTCATCCTTCACAGTTGCACCTGTTCAGACATGCTCCTGCTCCATTCTTAGGCCAATGGTTGCTAATACGTGCTCTTAGATTTATGAGCTGCATAACTTCTTGCAAATTCTTAGTTCTTGGGCCTTAGTGTCTTCATGAAAAGCTGCTGCCCTTTCCATTTATTTCACCCTGAGTCTGTAATTTATGCTTTTAATTTATGTATGACCCTTTTCTTCCCAATTTGACTATAATGCTCTTCTCCTGGCACATTACCTCCTCCCCATGCTCAGCCTGTCTTCCCACATCCTGGTGTGCTTATGTTTAACCTTGGTGCCTCTTGTGGGCACCACCCCTGGGACTTTGAACCATGAGCTGTGCTGTTCCAGCAACTCTAGCAGGCAAGGCTAGTATTGGGTGATGGGCAGGGGCTGTACAGGAGAAAAGGGAGAGGGAGGTCAATTGTGTACACCTAGCTGTTGGGAGGCAGGATGAGAGAGAGACACTTGGATCAATGCCAAGGAAGTACAAGGGTGACAAGAAGCCAGATATCTGGAAGACAGAGAATTGAACCAGGCAGAACCAAGGATAAATGGACTAGGAAGTCTCAGTGGTAAGGTCAGAAATATAGACTTCAGCTCTTTGTAGATGATGAATAGAAATAGTTCAGTGAACCTGAACCCAAACTGCAGGAGTGGCTCTGCCTGACTGGAGTTCAGTGGGGGCAAGGGATCAGCATCAGGGAGGGGAGCCTGGTCGTGATGAGACTAGTCATCAGCAGCTGCTCTACTAAGCCAACCTTTAACTGGTAAGTATTCAAAGAAACATGAACCACAGCAAGCAGAAAGAGCTCTTCTGCTGTTGAGCTCCACGTTGATATTAAGGTCCACAGGGGCAGTTGCCCATCTGAAGGCTTTCAGTGAAACAGGTAAGCTGAGACATTGGTGTTCCTGGCCCTTGTGATGGCCCACAGGGCCTAAAGGAGCAGGGCTCCCAGCAGAGCTTTCTCTGGGGGCCGGATGTGCCTATTTGCCACACTGTGGCACACCAGCTTCATGGCCATCTATGTGTGCTGTGGCATGGAAATAGGTGAGAAGCATCACAGTTAAGGTTTGAATAGTCTATCCTTAACATGTTTTAGGAATGACATGGAGAAGTTATTTAAAGGCATATGAAGTATTTCCAGTGGGAGATGGAAGAATAAGCCTAACCTGTTGGAGTTGAAATCTTAGAGACAGCAGGAATGCGGAACTATGACAGTGTGCACCACTGATTGATGGCTTAGTGTTCTCCTGTGACATGCAGGCCACCACTCTCCAATTCTGCCCTGTGACAGACATCATCAGTAGACGGTCCTGCGACAGACATCATCAGTAGATAACAGCACCCTTTCCTGCTGAGATCACCCAGCCTGAGCTTTCCTCTCGAAGCAGGGCCCCGGACAGCCAGTGCAGTCACCTGGAGGTGCCCCAGGAGGCGTGCTTCTCACCGCCCATCCTCTCTCGCTTCCTCAACTTGGCTGAGCACAGGAATCACTGAGCGAACTCCAGATTCTTCAGTTCAGTTCCTGGAACTTCTGGTTCAGCAGTCTGGACACATTAGGAAACATTGATTCAAGGAAGCGGGTAATAAATGGAAGAAGAAAAACACAGGCCATAAGAAATGTATCTATATCTACTACCTAATATCATATATGAAATATTTTATAAATTAACATTTTTACATTGAATACTTTAAGAATAAGGACAGGAAAAAAGTGACGAATGGGCAAATTAAATTTATAACTGTGGAGATACATAAAATAATAGCAAGTGGACAGCACTTCATTTTAGGCAGTTGAAATTTAACTTGCTCTCAGGCTGGGGGACCTGGGACCACTGACCTTTTGGGGTTCTCTATACTCCGGGTCTTTATGACTCAGGAAAGAAAAGGCCATTATCTTCTTTGCTCCTTCATATCCTGGCTAAGCCAGCTTGGCAGATGCGTCAACTTAATGTTCCTTGTCTGTAAAAGAGGCTAATAGTGGGATGTACTTCATGGGCTCTTAAATGAGTTAGTACATGTAAAGCATTTAGAATAGAGGTGCCTGTGTGGTGGACAACAATAAATAGTGTTACTATTGATGTATTTGAATGGTCTTATAGCAGATCAGTTGTCTCTGTGCAGATCAAATTTTCCTAGTTATTGAATAAATTATTCCATTAACCTTTAATGTAATGCCTATTTGTATAAGGTACCATGGACACATGGTTTCAGTCCTTAAAGAATTCAACATTTAGCCGGGCGCGGTGGCTCAAGCCTGTAATCCCAGCACTTTGGGAGGCCGAGACGGGCGGATCACGAGGTCCGGAGATCGGGACCATCCTGGCTAACACAGTGAAACCCCGTCTCTACTAAAAAAAATACAAAAAACTAGCTGGGCGAGGTGGCGGGCGCCTGTAGTCCCAGCTACTCGGGAGGCTGAGGCAGGAGAATGGCGTAAACCCGGGAGGCGGAGCTTGCAGTGAGCTGAGATCCGGCCACTGCACTCCAGCCTGGGCGACAGAGCCAGACTCTGTCTCAAAAAAAAAAAAAAAAAAAA